>NC_138736.1:21812469-22154969 GCF_965113295.1 Leuciscus leuciscus | reverse complement strand
CACACTTGGCAGGTTTGATTTTATTAAAACAAACTCTGGTGTGATTGCTCTGTTATTATAGTTTATTTCATTAGGTGTGAACGCTGCCATCCGTAACCATGGTGAGCACCATACAAGCGGACAGAGACCCATGAAAAGGTTCCAAACAAACTCTGGTGGCGGTTCGACTGAAATATGAACGCAACACGGACAAAAACAAAAAACACCCTAAAAAGGTCAGAATGCTGAAAGCATACCTGTTTTTTTTCTCATCATAGGAGCTACATTGCCCATTACAGTTCGGTACAGGAATCAGAATTTCTGTCTTCTTGCAGCAGATCTTAATTTGTGTGCAATGGAGGAATTCCTGCCGCTGGTTTGACTCTTTTACACATTTTATAAACTCTTCGATTTTTACAACGAGAGCATTTAGCCCAAACCACAGCGTTGTTTTGGATGTCCATTAAGTTCCGTCACAAAATATACATATATATTTTTTTGTATCTTTTGACTCTGTCTTAAATTTGACAGTGTGAACGTTAAGCATTATTTTCTTTTTTTTGGTCTGGACCAAAAGAACCAGGAGAACCAAACTACAAGTGCAAACACACCCTTAGTGAAACATGGGTTGCAAGAAAAAAAAGGAAGGTCCATAAAGGAACAACAACATTTTCATATTTCATCACTTCCACTGTGCGCTTGAATTAATTATCTCATGACAGCGGCAGACTGTTTTCCCCCCTCTTCCCTCCATCTTCTAACAGTAAATAGATTGTACTGTACTGTAATGCCGGTTAGCACGCAGGACTAGGCGCCGACTCACGTCGTGGCTAGGACACTGAACACCAGACCCATCATTCTTTACTTCCGTGCTTAAGTTCAAGGTGGCAAATCAGTAAATATATTCGCCATACAAGCAAAGTAGCATCGATGAGTAAGTATAATAACAACAAGTTGGACAAACAATGGAAAACTATGTGAGTGCCGCATTTTACGCATTTTCCTCCGCTGCCATAGCTGGACGTCACTGGTGTGTGTACACCAGAGATGCTCACAAGTCTCTGAGCTAGAGTCCAAGTCAAGTCTCAAGTCTTTGAGCTAGAGTCCAAGTCAAGTCTCAAGTCTCTGAGCTAGAGTCCAAGTCAAGTCTCAAGTCTTTGAGCTAGAGTCCAAGTCAAGTCTCAAGTCTATTGTGGTTATAATAAGTGTTGCATCACGTACAGCGACCCATCCAGGCTGCTTAGAACACTGCATAGCTATATATAATGAATTCAAAGCATGTAATATGTTATTATGACTCCTTTATTTATTACAGTATCAGCTTTGATTTTGGTATATAATCAATGTAAACAGGCTATTGCAACATGACAAAAACACAGAGAATGCTTTACTTTTAAGTTAATATCTGTATTTTGCCTTGTAGCATGAACATACAGTACAGACCAAAAATTTTGTTTCTGAAGAAAAAGGACTCCCTTGTCTGTCGCTGAATTATAATGAAAGGCCTTGGCTCCTATTGTGCTGGCTCTGTGGGGCTATAAGACCAAATATATAAAAATGTTATACCTTACACTTACAGTACTAAAATTGACATACTCATATTTAGTGCAAAACTGCAAAACATCACATTGTAGCTAAATGCAAAACACTATTGTAACGAACCAAATGATGTGAAATATACTATGTAACGGAGAGCAGATCACCAGCTGCATGGTGATTAAATCAAATTAATTAATTCAGTCTAAATCTACAAAACCCCTGTCTCGCTCTGACTCAAGCTATTCTCACATTCCAAAGAACTCTCATTTACGACACCTCTGCTGTTTTGAGATTGCTCTACGCAAGACGTGCAGCCCAAACGGCGCCGAAAAATGGTGTAAATCATTGACTATCTCTCACTCTACATGATCTCTTACGTCTAAACCAACAGAGACCGTCTGTTATGGCCGGGAGAGCCTCACGCTGACCAATGAGAGCGATCCCGAAAGCACTCCCCCCTAGGGAGTCCCTCGGACACTGATTTACACATAGACACTAATTAACTCTTCACAACAATAAAACAGTGTTGTAAGAGACCAGATGCCGAAACATGTGGTCTGTGCCTAATACATCAATCCAAAAAGCCAAACGCACGCACACACATAAGCCTCACCACGCAGATCCCACCACGTGGGACCAAAATCCTTGTATGAAATATTTTAAATGTATTTTCTTGATGTGTGTCTGATCCCCTGTCCCAAATATTATGCCTATGTAGTTTGTTGGCCTGTAATCACTCTGTGGTGTCCACAATTACAAGAAATGATGTACCTCCTTGATTTCAGATATTAGAACTGTCATTCGCGGTATTGCCGTGTTCCACGAACAACAACGATGCTGAATCTTTAACACAAAATATCAGAGAATGCATTGTTTTATTAAATACCAGTGGTATTAAGTTATGGACGAATTCATCGTTCAAAACCCCGCGGAAGAGGAGGCGTATAGACCTCAAAACGTCAGGAGGTGGGCCCATACGTTGTTAAAGACGATTGGCCCACGTACGTGAGGGAGGCGTGAGTTTAGCCCTTTAAAATTGCGCGCCCCCTTTCCTCTCATCGCAGTCCGCCAGAGAGAAAGAAGACACGCCTCCTTCCCTCAAGGAAGCTCCGCTCGCTTTTTATTTTCCTTTTATTTCCAAGTCTTTTCTTAGAACTACTATAGTATAGTCTTCTGAAACCAACCCACAAAATCAACTTAAGGCTAAAGATAATCTTTGCTGAGTCTTCGCTCGCTCCAAGTCGCCACAGCAACCAGAACGCTGTGACCACGTGATCCAGGTGTCTTTACCCAACACAGACGAAAGCACCCAAGGAAGGCCGATCTTTCAAACAGAGTAACGTAGATCTTTTAAATTTGCAATCTGAAGGAAATGCTGTTTAAAGTTGCCTAAATATTACTGAGAAACGTTGGGGTTTTGTGGTGAATGACTAAACTGTTTCTATCCCTCTCTCTAAATTCTCTTTCACACACACCAACATACACGTTCACACACACACACACACACACACACACATACTCTCACCCACGTGTGCCGAGATAAACACACTACCACGTGCTCACGGAGCGACACACCCACCTTACAAACGCTACCATCTCCATTCTCACACACACACCTAAAATCATTCGTATCTCAACTTAGTTTCCTCTCGCTGAGTTTTCTCTCTCTCTTTCTCTCTCTCTCTCTCTCTCTCTCTCCCAATCTCTCTCTAAAACCTTTTTATTTTGTTGTATCTCTGTATTACGATCGTTATATTGCCTGTTTTGTTTATGCATTTTTACTCCTGCGTGATTTAAAATAATTGTGTAATCGCTAGCTTGTTTAAATAAACTTTGTTAAATCATTTGAATTAAGTTTGCCTGTTTTGTTTCAAATTCTGAGTCCCTGATGAGTGCAGATTTTACCTTATAAGCTCTACGATTGGTTATTCTTAAAAGAAACCTAAAATTGTCTAAAACACGGAGATAATTATCTTCTTTGTGGCCACAAGAAAGTGTTATCTATCAGTGTTAAAGACGCCCGATTTCCGTTCATAAAGTATACATTCTGTCCGCTGGACGGCCAGTCTGCATGGTAAATGAACAAACTCAACTTCTACCTCAAATTCCCCCAAATTGAGTAAATGCTACCCGTCTCTATCAGTGATTATTACAAGTAATTGTGTAATCGCTGATACAAGCCGAGATTTTGACCTATTCCCTAATTTGAATAAATTAATTTATGGAAGCAACAGATGCATATTCACATTGATGAATATTACCGCTAATTTGAGCTAATTAATTCCCCAACACAAAGTCATTGTTGTTACATAAATATTGGTTTTTTGAATGCGGGCACTCTCATACTCAGTTTTGATGCAAATTGTGCAATTTGATATTCATGTGTGATTTTTGAAAGTTTAACGTTTTTGTGCGCGTTTGAATCTTGTAACGTTACCGAACAAGTATTGAATTACTGAATAAGTCGACTCGAAAAACTGATCAAAGGGCAAAAAGCCATAACCCACCAGTTAAGTCTGGTCGTGGAGAAAAACTGCAGTTAAGTTTACAGTATTGTTGCGAGTCCAAAATTAGAGGAAAATAAACATCTCTTTTACTTGACCGTACATGTAATTCTGTTTTAATACCTGTGTTGGAACAAAGGAGTCCATCAGGCATTGTTACCGGTACTTCTGTAAATCCCGAGAGCAAAGTAAGCTACTCCGGTCAGAAAGAATATTCTATTGTATGTCGCTAGCTACGACACGTTACGGGTTAAACCACTGGCTTCGCTAACCAGCAAAAAAAACCCGCGTTATAGTTTCTGCACAGAACAGAAACAAAAGATCCGCCGTGATCTCTCAAGAATTTATTTGCAGTGTAATTTATGTGTTTGCAAAAGGTCTGCGTGACCTTTTTAAAGAATTTAGTTGCAGTGTGATTTTTTTTGTGTGTTTGTAAAAGGCCTGCACGCGTGAAATTGCGATTGCTGAAGTCAATCCTACAGGCGTGTATTGTTCTCATGTTTTAAATTTACCACCTCGTGTCTTTGTTCCGCGTAAGCGCAACACTGCCACCGCGTGGTTGACGACGGGGTAAACACCCGTCGGCCATTTCCTTCCGCCTTGATTTTTGGTGATAAAAAATAAATAAATAAATTCGCGGTCGTAAGTATCTAAGACGCTGTTTAAATACATATTTGTATTTACAGCTCGCTAAGTTCGTTTAAAACAACCCTTGTATTTTGAACTGAGACATTTTATTGTGAATTTAGATTCCCAGAAAGGAAACCGGAAATTATAGAGTGTCTCAATCCAAAAGCACTGATAGTTCACCCGGAAGAGGACAGTGCCCCACGTGGCCACACCCCTCCAGGTCAACTATCCCTCTTCTCCTCGGGGTCACTATACCCTGCTGTGTTTTCCACTTTTAAATCTACATTGATGATTCTGTTTGGGTTTACTCCCGTTTTTAAATAATCATTTAATAACGACTTCAATGTTATAGTGATTATTTTATTTTGTTGTTGAAAACCTTCCATTTCTAAAAGAAAAAAAAAATTTTTTTTTTTTTTGTTATTTCCAATCATCATACCCCTGAGAAAGACAGAGCCCCCTAGTGGAAGCTCCCTGTCCAAGTCAGCTTTCTACAAATTTACTCTGTTGAATTTCATTCCATAGATGCTGATTTCGAATGATTAGTTTGTAATCATTACAAAATAACTTAAGTGTTGTTTGATTGTTATAAATAACCATTCGAATTCTCTGTTAAGGTACCCCAGGATTATTTGGATTTGATTTTAAGCCAATTTTGAATTAAAAGTTTAAGTGTGTCCAACAGTTAAGGCGAACCGACGAGAGGAAGAGCGCCCCCTAGAGGCTCTATTAAACCACTACAGTGGTCTACCGCACCGCTTCTCCTGTTTCCACCTACATCGAGAAACCGCTAACCATCTTCTGTTTCACCTTTAACTGACAAGACCATACACCCTTTTAATTCGGTTTTTCCGTTTCAAGTGAGTCAACATGTCGCGCTCATCCAGCCCTGCGGCTCACTGGAGTAGCCTAGAAGCTTGGCTGTCCGCCATGACTTCCGGATGTCTATCCAAAGACTTCGGTGACCCAAAACTCCTGACCCAACAGGAACTGGACAACAACGTGGACCAGATCATGTCCCAGGACCCCACGCAGGCCTACAGTTCAAAAGAATGGAGTCGCCTCATCGGGAGTCTCTCTCACTACCTGGTGTCCCAGGCACGTCTGCTGGAGGAGGACAAAGCCCAGCTGGAAAAGGACAAAGCCAAGCTGGAAAAGGACAAAGCCCAGCTGGAAAAGGACAAAGCCAAGCTGGAAAAGGACACCGCTGGACTAAAGACTCAGCTAAAGGAGGCCTGCAAACAAAAGGAGCTGGCACAACAACAACTGGACGAGCTACTTCTGGGAACTGAGGAGGAAACACACCCGGAACTACAACAGGAAGTGGAAAGACTGCAACAGGAAGTGGAAAGACTACAACAGGAAGTGGAAAGATTACAGCAGGCCCTGGAGGACCTGCGTCTGGACACGGACAGGACAGTGGAGGCGGAGAAACAGACCACGGCTGCCCTAAATTCCAAGCTGCTACGTGGAGAGGATCTGCTAGCAAGAGCACGCACAGAATTAACGGACAGAGACGCTAGAGTCAAAGTTTGTGAAACATTTTTGCAGAAAGCCCGAGCTGAAATTGACGAGCTCATCCAACAAAGACATGAGCTTAAGGGCGAGCTGGACATGGTCCACTGTGAACTCAAACATGTGTACGACCTACAAGATAAGCGGGAGGGGGAGACACACACCACCCCGTCTCTCCTCACCCGCGAACCTGCACTTCACAGACAAACTATTAAAGCTAAAGAAGAAGAGGAAAGCCCACGCCCTGACACTACCTCACCTGCTGGCCCCGTCCCGGAAAGACGAGCCACCAGTCACCGCACAGCCTCTAAAGAACTGGACAAGCTGGCAAGAAACATCCCTACATTCAACCCAAATCCAGCAGGTGGCAACGACGTGCACTCTTATTTAACCGATATTGAATTTCACTTGCAAACTGTGGACAATGTCACGACTTGGGACAAGTTATATCTCCTTCGGACCACTTCTGGGCGCATCGTGAGAAGTTTCCTGGATCGCCAGCCAGAATCCGTTAAAACGAACTATCCACAATTACGACAAGCCCTGATCCGTGAATTCTCTGATCCAGACTCGGACCAAGGCATCATTGCGGCAATGGACCTCAAACAAGCTCGTCTGGAAACGCCGCAAGCCTACTACGAACGTCTGCGGCTCGCCTACTTCGGACCGAGGAATGAGGCACACATGGAAGAGGACGTGAGTTTCAAAACGCTTTTTCTGCGGAATCTCCACCCAAGTCAAAGTGCGCACCTGGGCGTTCTAGTCTGTCCACGGACCCTGTCAATTCAACAGTTACGTGACCTGGCCCACAAAGCGTACGTAAAACAAAAGACTGTGTCTGAAAAACCTGTAAAATACCCCACAGTGTGTGCCGTCGCTGCGCCCGGTCCAGAACTTGCCCTGGAGGGTGCACAGCCTGCCAACTACGAACCCGGCAACAAACAGTCCCGACCGTTCCAAGCCGGCAGAGGACAGCGAAACCGGGGGGGTGTCCGCCCAAGGCCGCAAAATGATCGTTTCGGTGGATCCTGGGACCGGCATCGCTTCCCCCACAACCAAAAAGGCGGAGTCAGCTGGGAAGCCGACCGCAACCCCAGAAGGGGCCGACCCCGATCTCCCCGAACCACAAGCCCAGATCAACGGCCAAGGGACCCATCTCGACATGACAACGGTAAAGTCAAAATGGAGCCCACACCCGACAGAAACAGTGCAGCCACGCCCGAAGAAGCAGAACTCATAAGAGCACTGAGAAATCTTGTCCAAAAGAAACCTCACAAGGAAGACAAAGATAAACCAGACACCGCATGACTAGCCCACAGGCCTGAAACCAATGCTCCTCACGCTGACAGCCCACCTGAAACTAGTGTTAAACCTCAGACTGCTGAACTCGCTGTCACATCACAAAATGACAGCTCCACTCACTCCCTCAAACTGACAGCCCCGCAAAACACTGCTGTCAAACCAAAGACTATCGAACTCGCTGTCACATCACAAAATGACAGCTCCACTCACTCCCTCAAGCTGACAGCCCCGCAAAACACTGTTGTTAAACCTCAGACTATCGAACTCGCTGCTGCATCACCAAATGACAGCTCAACTCACTCCCTCCAGCTGACAGCAACACTTCCTGCACAAGACTGCAGCAGCTCTCACAACAAAATGCCAGACAGCGCTGTCCTAGTAATCTGCACCAACAACGAGACACTAGAGACCTACCCCCACTGCTTGTCAATCAACACACAAGAGCCCATGCCACAACTCCTGGGCAACCTCATTGAGAGAGGAGTGGCACGAAAACTGTACTTAACCATCACCTTAGAAAAGGAAATGCAGCTCGAAGCCCTGGTGGACACAGGTTCGGACCTAACGCTAATTTCTGCTCAACTATTTCAAAAACTCAAGTGTGAAGCGCAAAGACAAAACCGAACTCTTAAATTCCACACTTGTGAGCTGAACGTGCAGTCATACAGCCAGAACGACATCCAGCTAAAGAACTTAGCTCCCATTCACCTGGCAATCGGTCCTATGAGCGTAGTCCACCCTGTGTATATTTCCCCTGTGAACACTTATCAATTTCTCATAGGCAAGGACCTGCTGGACCGTTTTGAACCCTTGTTGGACTTCAAGCATCTACAAATTTGGGCTCAGGTGCGCGAACCCCTCCCCCTCCAGCCGCACAAATCCATTGAGCCAGAATGCCAAGCCACAAGGATCGTGGAAATTCCCTCATCCAGACACGAGGATGAAATCCCCACAGCTGTTCAGGGTTCAAGTTCGCTACTCTGCACGTTCAGAACAACGCCAGACTCCGATAATTACTGCCCCCAGGTAAAAACTCCCCTGCAGCTGCAGGACGTAACCGCAACAGACATTATCCTGGCACTATGGGCAGACAACTCAGCTATAAGCTTGTCACTATTCAATGCCATTCTTGAAAAGACTCCAGACCTGCCCTACACCTGTAAACGCACCCGTTTCCCTTTGAACCCAGAACCAACCTCATTGACATCTGCCAAAGGGATCTGTGCCTTGAACTTGACATGGAATCACCGGCACTTGACCCATTACTTCCTGATCCTGGAAGACCCAGCTCACGACGTCTACATTGGAGCAGACATCTTGATTCGCCTCAAGGCTCATGTGGACATGTTTAATGAGGTTGTATGGGCTCCATTGATTTCACTGCCACCTGTTCCCATCAGTCATGACAATCTACTGTCAGGTCAGACCATCCCTGAAGTCTGCACCCTCATCAACGAACAAGGAACAGTTGTACCTGCTTACACAAAAGGCGTCGCCGTGCGCCTCAACCTGCGACAGGGCCAAACCCTAAACCACACACTGGCTTTCTTCCAACCTTCACCTGAATGTGTAGAACTCGGACTCACCCTCGAAGCCACACCCCTCACTGAAGTGTCATCTCGGGTAGTCTACATTCTGTTCAACAATTGCACAGCAGCTGACATCAGCATCCCCAAAGCCTACCGACTGGGATGGCTAGTCAGTAATGACTTTCATGACTTTGAACTGATACTACCCGTAATAGGGCCCATTCCACCTGCACTGATACCTGAGGGACATACTGACAATACATTGTTCACAGCACCCTTCCAATTCATTGCCATCACATCTGTCATGTCGGTAGCCAAACACCGTGTGTGCAGAACAGAGCTGACAGAGGATCAACACCTCACAGTGTACACAGTCTCCCACCAGCCCGTCAGTGAAGCTGACGCACCCGCCGTGCCGGTTGAAACCAACCCGACTGATGACAAACCAACAGAGGAACCATACCAAGGTTTCGAATTGCAAGTGCAACAAATTCTACAGGATGCTGATGCCCTTCAGGATGATGCAGACCGCCAAAGACTAAAACAAGTCCTATACAAGTTCAAAGAATCATTTGCGAAAGACTCTTTAGACTGTGGTCTGACGGACCTCCACACAGTGCGTATCCCCACGCACCCTGAGGCTCCGCCCACCTTTGTCAAGCAATACAAGATTCCCATCGCCTCACACGAACCGGTGCGGGAAATCATCGAATCAATGCTTGAGAAAAATGTCATTCGAGCCTGCAACAGCACATACTCTGCGCCACTATGGCCTGTTCTCAAGCCTAATGGAAAGTGGAGACCGACCATCGACTATCGCAAATTAAATCAACAGGTGCCATTGTCACGATGGCCCATGACTCAGCTGGAACAGGAAATCCCACAAATCAGAGGAGCCACCATCTTCTCTACACTCGATGTGGCCTCTGGATTCTGGACCATTCCAGTACACCCTGACGACCAACACAAGCTGGCATTCACGTTTGGCAACCGACAGTACACCTTCAACAGGTGTCCGTTCGGATATGCCAACTCACCAGCTGAATTCAACATATTTCTGAACAAAGCATGTCCAGACGCCAGGATGAGAGGTAACCTGATTTACGTCGACGATGTGCTTATGAAAAGCACGACGGTGGCAGACCACCTAAACGAAATTGACTATGTTTTAAACCAGCTATCTGCTGCCGGCGCCAAAATAGCCCTCCACAAGGGGCAGTGGTGTAAAAGCAAGGTCAATTACGTTGGCTTGCTCATTGGACCCCATGGCATTGAACCACAATCAAACCGTATTCATGCCATCCAAAACATCAAGCCCCCCACTAACGTCTCAGAACTTCGAAGCTTTCTAGGAGTTTGCAACTACTCCCGACAGTTCATCGAAAACTATTCAGACATCGCCAGGCCTTTAACAACTATGTTGAAAAAGGACTGCCCTTTCGTCTGGTCAGATGCTCAAGAACACGCCATGGTAGAACTAAAAAGACATTTATGCACAGCTCCATGCCTTGCTTACCCTGATCCACAAAAAGAATTCCACCTGGAAGCTGGGTTTTCAAACCAATGTCTCAGTGCTGGCCTATACCAACAACATGACCAAGACAAGAAGGTAGTCGCATATGCCAGCAAGACACTTCTCCCTCCAGAATGTAAATTCTCAGACTGCGAAAAAGCTTTGCTCTGTACAGTGTGGGCAATTCAGCGCTTCTCCAACTACATTGGTGCACAGAAAGTCATCATAGAAACATGCCACCAGCCCGTCATGTTCCTCAATAGCCAGCGAATCCGCGACGGCGTTGTCACTAATTCACGCATTGCTACATGGCTAATGGCTCTCCAAGGACGAAACGTCGAGGCAAGATATGCACAAAACCACAAATCCGCTCTAGGTAACGGCTTGGCGGCCTGTCAAAACTGCTCTGACAACTCTCCTGCCGCAACGCTGAACACACCTGAGCCCCAAGAACCACCACTGACCTGCCACAGGTACTTTGACAAGAATGCGTGCGAAGGCATGCCCACAGCCTACGTGGACGGATGCTCCTACAACAGCGAGGGCATCCTAAAAGCAGGTGCAGGGGTACTGTGGGTGAACGACCACCCATGCCCACCACAACACTTCAAGCTAGGCCCCAAGTCATCACAGTATGCAGAAATCGCGGCAATTCTCATAACTCTGCAAATCGCAGCATCAAACAACATCAAAGAACTTCTCATCTGCACAGACTCTAACTATGCCAGACTCAGTTTTGTATGCCATCTCCAGACCTGGAAACAGAATGGTTTCAAAACTGCTAACAACAAGCCTGTAAAACACCAACACCTGTTCCAGGAATGTGATAACATCACAACGACACACGATCTCGCCGTGTACTGGAAAAAGGTAAAAGGACACTCCAAACTCCCAGGCCAAGACAAAGACTTCAATGACCACACTGACGCCCTCGCAAAAGCGGGCGCCCTACACGGTGAACCGTGGAATTCCCCGAAACCCTCACCCACCCCCGATGTAGCAGTGCTAACCCGAAGCAAGAAACCATCACCTGCTACCGCACCTGCTTCGCAGATGCTGTCACTAACCCCACAAATTTCAAACAATGACCTTGCAGAAATGCAAGGCTCGGACACTGCCATAAAGACTATGATTCTCCACCTCAAAGACCCCTCCACCAACCCAATCGCACCGTCTGACACCACTGATAACTCAGATCTCAGACACTTACACAACAGCAGACACATGCTGCGTGTGCGGGACGACATTTTATGGTTTGTCACCGATGACACCACTTCGCCCAAGCTTGTCGTGCCCCGATGTCAAAGGGGGGAGATGATAAACCACGCCCACAACGCACCTTACGCGGGGCACCACGGTACCAGAGCCACGTATGAGACACTTAGACAAGTGGCATACTGGCCAGGTATGCAGCAGGATGTGGCAGAGTATGTGAGAGAATGCCTGGTCTGTTGCCAGTTTCACCCAACAAACCTGACTCACAGAGCCCCGTTGCAACGCAGAGGAATCACATTTCCCTGGTCAGATCTCCAAATTGATTGGGTGGGACCGCTGCCCAGATCGAGCAGAGGTAACAAATACTTTCTCACGGTGGTGTGTCAGTTTACCAAGTGGGTAGAGTGTTTGCCAGCACCTAACGACACCGCCCAAACAACGGCATATCTCCTGATGAACCACATCTTCTCCCGATTCGGGTTGCCACTGAAAGTCAATTCAGATCGAGGTACCCATTTCACCGCAGAGATCATGCAAAAGATCTGGAGAATTCTAGGGGTACAAGCCAAACTTCACATCAGTCACCATCCGATCTCATCCGGACAGGTAGAAAGGTCTAACCGAACGGTGGTCGCCATGTTGAGAAAATATGTGTCGGCTAACCAGAAAGACTGGGATGTGAAACTTCCCCTGGTGCTGATGGCTATCCGAGCCACACCACAGGAATCCACCAGAGTGGCTCCATTTGAACTCATGACTGGGAGGCAGATGACTCTGCCCTTACACCTGTTGTACCAACCAGGAGACAACAACCTCGTCACCGCCTATACTACGTCCCAATATCTGGACGAGCTCCATAGACACTTGAAAACAACTTTCGCTTTCGCTCAGCAACACCTGAAAACCAGCGCTGACGGCCAGAAAGCATACTATGATCGAAAGGCGTCCCACCAAGAACTCAGTGTGGGCGACAAAGTCCTGTACTACAGTTTCGCCTTGCCACCCAAGCAACTGTCAAAAAAGTTTCTGCCTCACTGGACTGGACCACATGAAATTGTGAACAAACTCTCTCCTGTAGCATACCAGATCCAGCTTAAACGGGGACCAAGAGAACCCGTTCTCAAATGGGTCCACCGAAATCAAATTAAAAGATATGTGGCCCGTAGTAGGGACAGACAAGAAGAGGCCAATACGAACTAAACTCAACCGCCGTCCCTACAGGAAAGAAGACTGTCCCATCCCCCGGGACAACCCTCGCTGACCTATGACCAACACGACACTGCTACACGTGTCAGCCTGCTCAACCAAAGCATGTGGATTCAAGTCCCACGAGGAGCCATCCTCCACCTAGATGACCTGGCCTCGTACCACCTCCCAAGTGAAGAGTACCAAGCCGAACTAGAAATTCTGTCTTTCTTCAAGAGCCGCAATTTCACTCTAGATCCCGAACTGGAAGATTGGATTGCAAAAAGGGGGTCACAAGTCATCGACATAGCTCCCCTGGACTCAGCCCTTCAAGCATTGTCTCGACTACCCATTCTGAACACTTCACCTGTGGTACAAACATGGACAGCCGCTGATACCGCACTGTGCATTACCAGCATCCTCGGACACGCCCTAGCTTTGGGTTTGGCCTATATCCTGTACAGAAGGATCAACGCAATTCGAACCTCCACAGCCAAGCTCACAGAGGCAGTCTCCGTCGGCTTCAGGAGAAACCTCCGGAAGGATGACTCCCCACTAGAGCAAGCTGAAGACCTCATCGAGCTCACGCTGCAGTCCTAAGCAACACCCGTGTGCAGCCTCCGCCCATCCATGCACCTGCCATCTGACCGTTGTTACCGTGATGACTCAACTAGGCCCATACACGCCCGGTCGACTCATCAAAAGGGGGAATGTAACGGAGAGCAGATCACCAGCTGCATGGTGATTAAATCAAATTAATTAATTCAGTCTAAATCTACAAAACCCCTGTCTCGCTCTGACTCAAGCTATTCTCACATTCCAAAGAACTCTCATTTACGACACCTCTGCTGTTTTGAGATTGCTCTACGCAAGACGTGCAGCCCAAACGGCGCCGAAAAATGGTGTAAATCATTGACTATCTCTCACTCTACATGATCTCTTACGTCTAAACCAACAGAGACCGTCTGTTATGGCCGGGAGAGCCTCACGCTGACCAATGAGAGCGATCCCGAAAGCACTCCCCCCTAGGGAGTCCCTCGGACACTGATTTACACATAGACACTAATTAACTCTTCACAACAATAAAACAGTGTTGTAAGAGACCAGATGCCGAAACATGTGGTCTGTGCCTAATACATCAATCCAAAAAGCCAAACGCACGCACACACATAAGCCTCACCACGCAGATCCCACCACGTGGGACCAAAATCCTTGTATGAAATATTTTAAATGTATTTTCTTGATGTGTGTCTGATCCCCTGTCCCAAATATTATGCCTATGTAGTTTGTTGGCCTGTAATCACTCTGTGGTGTCCACAATTACAAGAAATGATGTACCTCCTTGATTTCAGATATTAGAACTGTCATTCGCGGTATTGCCGTGTTCCACGAACAACAACGATGCTGAATCTTTAACACAAAATATCAGAGAATGCATTGTTTTATTAAATACCAGTGGTATTAAGTTATGGACGAATTCATCGTTCAAAACCCCGCGGAAGAGGAGGCGTATAGACCTCAAAACGTCAGGAGGTGGGCCCATACGTTGTTAAAGACGATTGGCCCACGTACGTGAGGGAGGCGTGAGTTTAGCCCTTTAAAATTGCGCGCCCCCTTTCCTCTCATCGCAGTCCGCCAGAGAGAAAGAAGACACGCCTCCTTCCCTCAAGGAAGCTCCGCTCGCTTTTTATTTTCCTTTTATTTCCAAGTCTTTTCTTAGAACTACTATAGTATAGTCTTCTGAAACCAACCCACAAAATCAACTTAAGGCTAAAGATAATCTTTGCTGAGTCTTCGCTCGCTCCAAGTCGCCACAGCAACCAGAACGCTGTGACCACGTGATCCAGGTGTCTTTACCCAACACAGACGAAAGCACCCAAGGAAGGCCGATCTTTCAAACAGAGTAACGTAGATCTTTTAAATTTGCAATCTGAAGGAAATGCTGTTTAAAGTTGCCTAAATATTACTGAGAAACGTTGGGGTTTTGTGGTGAATGACTAAACTGTTTCTATCCCTCTCTCTAAATTCTCTTTCACACACACCAACATACACGTTCACACACACACACACACACACATACTCTCACCCACGTGTGCCGAGATAAACACACTACCACGTGCTCACGGAGCGACACACCCACCTTACAAACGCTACCATCTCCATTCTCACACACACACCTAAAATCATTCGTATCTCAACTTAGTTTCCTCTCGCTGAGTTTTCTCTCTCTCTTTCTCTCTCTCTCTCTCTCTCTCTCTCCCAATCTCTCTCTAAAACCTTTTTATTTTGTTGTATCTCTGTATTACGATCGTTATATTGCCTGTTTTGTTTATGCATTTTTACTCCTGCGTGATTTAAAATAATTGTGTAATCGCTAGCTTGTTTAAATAAACTTTGTTAAATCATTTGAATTAAGTTTGCCTGTTTTGTTTCAAATTCTGAGTCCCTGATGAGTGCAGATTTTACCTTATAAGCTCTACGATTGGTTATTCTTAAAAGAAACCTAAAATTGTCTAAAACACGGAGATAATTATCTTCTTTGTGGCCACAAGAAAGTGTTATCTATCAGTGTTAAAGACGCCCGATTTCCGTTCATAAAGTATACATTCTGTCCGCTGGACGGCCAGTCTGCATGGTAAATGAACAAACTCAACTTCTACCTCAAATTCCCCCAAATTGAGTAAATGCTACCCGTCTCTATCAGTGATTATTACAAGTAATTGTGTAATCGCTGATACAAGCCGAGATTTTGACCTATTCCCTAATTTGAATAAATTAATTTATGGAAGCAACAGATGCATATTCACATTGATGAATATTACCGCTAATTTGAGCTAATTAATTCCCCAACACAAAGTCATTGTTGTTACAACTATTATAAAAATATACTTTTATTGACCCCTTTCCGTGGATGAAAAACACTGAAAAACACTGATTGATCGATATCATGTATGAGGATATACATTTCGGTAAGTTGTACTGTATCTTTCAACAGCGTTCGTGCTTATTTACTATTAGCTAGTAGAAAGGATCGGTTCACGTGCCGTTAGGGATCTGTCACGTCACATTTACAAGCGCCAAAACTGTATTTATTGTTTGAATTTCGTAATAGAATTGACAGAATTTGAGAGCTGAGATTTTTTTCTATCATAAGTAACCTACTCTGTCTAGTCTGTCGGTCTCCGTGTCCTCTTTGCTTCGCGATTTTTCTGTGCGTGAGAAAATGGATGTGTGGCGTGAGAGCGTGTGAAAAGTGTCAATCGCTTGAGTCTCACAGTGAATGCGTGACAGTTGGCAGCTCTGTTGAAGTTTTTAAACCCAAAGCTTACGATGAATGGCACAGCAGCCAGTGGCCGGTGCAGTCGACATGTTTGTTGTCCTCTCATGTGTGGCCGCGCGCAGCAGTTACGTAGGCAGGTTATAGGTAACGGAGGGAGGGGAATAACAGCGAGCTCGTCAGACGTAATAATAAACATTGTTCACGAGTCCCGCAGCTCGAGTCCGAGTCGAGTCTGAAGTCTTTCGAGGACGAGTCTCAAGTCGAGTCTGAAGTCACGCTGTGTGCGACTAAAGTCGCACTCGAGTCCGAGTCTCAAACTCGAGTCCCCATCTCTGGTGTACACTCATAGAAACAATGTGCTTGAATTTTAGGATTCTCTGTTTCGTCTGTCAGACCACCTTTAATAATCTCCATAATTCAAATAGTGTAGTACAGCTGTATAGTTTAGTAAATGTTAAACTTGTTTAAATGTCAGTGGTCTGTTATATTTTTTTAATTGTGGGAGATTTCGTAACTATAGCAACTGCTCCCCCATTGCCGTGTTTTGCCACTTGGGTAAGGGTGACGGTTAAGACATTTGTTGCAACGCTCTTAGAGAAACTCCTTACCTCAAGAATATTTTTCCCCTCAGGGATACCTTTAAGTCAAACCACTTATGAGGTTGCATGCAACCGGGCCCTGAAGTTTACTCCTTATCAATGGGGAGACCTTGTGTGGCGGCATGACCCTACCACAATCAGGCAGAAACTTGCTCCTCACTGGAAAAGGCCGTTTGAAGTTTGGAGTCAGAGGAAACAAAATACCCCCTCTACTCCACATCCTTCCCCATCCTTGATAGTTCTACCAGGTGCCTTACATTTCAAACCCCCACAAATTGCTCTGTGAATGTCTAAACATCTAAGGACCCTATCCCGCCACTGACACAACAAGCCTGTTAGCCATCTTTTTGTGAGTAGCAGCGGCAGCCACATATGTGGCAGCCACATTTAACCAGTTTTTAAACAGATTATTAACAGCCAAGAACATTTCAGTGAGCTCATTTTGAAATGTGTTGAAAAACGTGATGGAGAACGTGATGGAAAACGTGATGGAGAAGATCATTTTAAATATAATTACAGGGATATAAATAAAAAGAGCATGGGAGCTTGGGTGCACAAGTTGGTTGGCCAGGTAAAAATACAAATACATCATATTGATAAATGTTGCAGATGTTTTAGCCTACTGTCCACAGTTTAGCATTGCCGAATACACTCAAATGAGATCGACTCAGAAAAGACGTCAATAAATGCACGCGTGTCACCTGTACATCTTCTTTGTTGCATGTGCAAGTTATGATCACTAATACAAAATAAAACATTTTATTCACAAAAATTTCTCTATTTGTACAAATTGCTGCACATTTGTAGAATTCTGAATTTTGCACACATAAGTTGAAAGCAATTTGTTTGTGGATAGTAGGCTAAAACATCTGCAACATTTATCAAGTTCACGGATAATTCTGCATGCATTTATTAATCATTATGATACTAAAATCATAATAAAGTAAACTACAAAAAATCAGATGAGTCCAGAATATGAACGCAACGCGTTTAAATTCACGTTAAGCATTTTCCTCCCATAGAAAATTGGGACATTATAAGAACGCTTAATGTGTCTTAATGCATATTAGAATGTCCCCTTATTATGTCGAAATAACGAGTTATGTCAAAATAACGAGATACTATGTCGAAATAACGAGATATTATGTCAAAATAACGACTTATGTCGAAATAACGAGAAACCATGCGGTTCAGGGCTTAATTCCGTGCGTAAATGCATGACTTATAAGTAATTATAAAAATAATATAAATGTAACTATAACTATTCTTATAATGCAGTATACTGTAGGTCTTAATGAGTCTTTATAAATATATTTATAGAATAGTAATACTTATAAGTAAGTATAAATGGGGCTATAATTCATTATAAGCATGGTCTTCATAGAAAGTGTTACTGGAAAGAGTTTTTGCACATTTAAAAAGTATCTTTGCTTATCAGTTCAAGAACAAAAATAACCAATAACTTGGACATAAATAAAAATAACAGTTAGCTGCACATACACTTCTAAATATCAATGATTTGCATTGCGAATGTATTGTTCCTTTGTACTTTTCCACACAACTTTGAGTTTAACTTAAGGGAAATGTCTTGTTTGTATTTTCATAGTCACATGTCTGCCTTTGTTCTGTTTTCCCACCACTCATCTGTTTCCTTGGTAACCCTCATCAGTTCATCTGTCTCTGTTACCTCGTTAGTCTTGTCAGCTGTGTATAATTTCCCTGATCTGTTTCCCCCCCTATTTAAGCCCTGTGTTCTGCCTTGTTCTTCGTCCGTTCTTTGTGCATGCGTGCGTGCGTACTTGTGTGCATGCGTGCGTGCGTACGTACTTGTGTGTGTGTGTGTGTGTGTGTGTGTGTGTGTGTGTGTGTGTGTGTGTGTGTGTGTGTGTGTGTGTGTGTGTGTGTGTGTGTGTGTGTGTGTGTGTGTGTGTGTGTGTGTGTGTGTGTGTGTGTGTGTGTGTGTGTGTGCATGCGTGCGTACGTACTTGTGTGTGTGTGTGTGTGTGTGTGTGTGTGTGTGTGTGTGTGTACTCGTCTATCTATCTAACTGGGGACCTTGGTGTCGTTACACACTCACTAACAGGGGACCGTCGAGCCAAGTGGGGACATTTTTCAAGTCCCCTGTTGGTCATGCTTTAAAACATGTTAAAATCAGCCAAAACACGCTCTGGTGAATTTTGTACATTTTTGACCAAGTGGGGACTTACATGTGTGTGTGTGTTTAAGTCCATACTCAGCAGCGCTCCTGTAGGCTGGAGCAGGAACTGCAGTGGCCCATTAACACACGTCGTTCACACTTCTCTATTGTCTGAATGGCTGCTGTCCTAGAGAGGCTCTGAGACTGTAGAGCTGCTGTTTAACTGCTTAGTTCAGGAGCTTTCAGTAACACTTTATAATAACTCCACGCTATTAATCATTAGTTAAGCATTAGTAAACAGTTTAATTATTTTATAAAGTTTTATAAATTAATAGACATTAATAAGCAGCATTTAAATACAGATATAAATGCTTTATTCTTGTTTTAAAACATATCTATAATGTGTTTAATAATTGTATTTTCATACTTTATTAATGATCAATTTATCATTTCTAAATAAAGTATAGGATCATTTACAAAGCAGTTATTAAGGAGTTGTCAGTGGTTCATAAGATCACTTTGAAAGTGTGAGTAAATGATTAAACTATTTCAATGTACATTCATACATCTTATTATTCAGACATAGTAATAGTTACTTAGTGTGTTAATACATGGTTTATTAACATGTATTTCTACTGTAATTCAGGTAGTTATAAAGCATTTAGTAGTGGTCAGTTCACTATTTTGTGAGCTCATCTAAAGTGAGGACTAGTTATGCCTTGTAAAGCATTTATAAAGGAGATTTAAAGGCTGTTAATATTTCTATGTTCTCTATCGCTGTGTTGTGTTGTGTTGTGTTTGTTTCCTTTTTCTGTTTAGAAGATAACTGAATCTTTAAATCTCCTTTATAAATTATTTACAAAGCATAACTAGTCCTCACTTTAGATGAGCTCGCAAAATAGTGAACTGACCACTACTAAATGCTTTATAAATCTCTGAATCTACTACATTTACTCACACTTTCTAAGTGATCTTATTAATCACTGTAAACACCTAAATAACTGATTTGTAAATAATGCTACACTTCATTTAGAAATGATAAATTGATAATTAATAAAGTATGAAAATACAATTATTAAACACATTATAGATATGCTTCTAAATCAATAATACAGCGTTTAAAGGTGTATTTATAAACTGCTTATTAATGTCTGCTTTATGAATTATGATTTATCTGTTTACCAATGCTTAACTAATGATTAATAGGATGCAGTTATTATAAAGGGTTACCATATATATTATATTTCTCATAATATAACTTCAAATTTGCTTCTTTTTTTTTTATAAAAAAAAAGCATGCCAAGAGGGGATCTGCAACTAAATGTCATAATTATAATGTAATTATTATTATATTAAGATATTAATAATGCGACTAGTATTGGCTGCCTATTAATTAAAACATAATTTCTACTCTTAAAAAAAATCAATAGACATGTCCTTATTTTTCTGTTTCCTTTGTTTCAAGGATGTTGATGTACAGAGATAGTCAGTGTTTGAAATATTGCTCAATTTAAATGCAACCAAACATATGTCGTTCGTTACCATCCAACAGTGGACCTTTCTTGAAGATCTAATTCAAAACTTTTGAGTTGACTTGCTGCATCTGGTCATTTTGAAGAAACAAAAATTAAATCATTTTTTTCATAATATAACTTTAAAAAAATCAAAATTAAAAAAATTAAAAAAATTAAAAAAATTAAACATGCCAAGATTGAATCTCAACTCTGAACGATCTCTACCTATACAACAGTGGACTCACAATAGCCTGCAATGGAACTGTGTGTGTGTGTGTGTGTGTGTGAACAGTTAAGTATGTCTTTATTTTGTAACTATAAGTTATATATATTTATATATAGGCCTTCATAGATACTTTCTATGCTTGGTTATGCAGTCCCTAACAATTTACTTGCCATTGTTATGTGCCATTGCACTCACACATACATATCTATATTACTAACAGACCAATGTCGCTCTACACTGGCCGAGTGGGGACTTGGAGCTGTGTGTGTGTGTGTGTGAACAGTGAAGTGAACTGGCAGTGAAGTCTGTCTTCATTATGTATATATAGTATATTATATATTATGCCTTTTATCATTCATAATATTATTTTTCTTATTTAACGCTTATTTTCTCTCTTCATAGATACTTTCTATGCTTGGTTATGCAGTCCCTTTAGGGTTTATAGGATTAATCAAACAGAAATAGCTCTTTAAGGTAACGATTTCAGGTCATATAGTGAGCTATATTTAGTATAGCGTAAAGCATACTTTATACAGTGAATAATGATTTTATTAATCAAAATGAACTTCGCGTCCCCAGTTGGATGGTAAAGAACGATACGTGTTTGGCTGCTTTGTACATTTCTTGCCATCACAAACACACTGTAAAGATTTTGGAGGTCAATCTCAAAATGTTATGTCGACTTGCTGCACTGAACACTTTTAGTTGGTTCAGTTGAAATATGTGAAATAGGGATGTTCATTTAACATTTTGTTTTCTGACTGAAAGCTGATGGTTGTTAACCACTCATCATCAGTTAACTGACATGATTTGAAGGTTAGATTAGAATTAAATGGACTTAAAATAGATAATAGTCTGTGACCGATTCAAATACCTCAAAAATGTAGATTTACATGTGCAAATAGCAGCATAAACAACAGAACATGAGGATTCACACATCAAGCACCCGCAGTGCTTCTGTGAACACAGTAAACCAGAATAAAACTGTATAACTGTATATATAGTAAATAGGCCAACTTAAATGAACAATTAACAAAACTAAAGTGCAATAAATAATACACGCTTTAGGGTCTGTTTACACGACATCATTTTCAACTTAAAACGTTTTGGCCGTTCATTTCAACGAAAATGCCATTTTGGGGGCCTGACAATGCAAGCTTTTGAAAACGAGTTTTTGTGAGCTCATCTAAAGTGAGGACTAGTTATGCCTTGTAAAGCATTTATAAAGGAGATTTAAAGGCTGTTAATATTTCTATGTTCTCTATCGCTGTGTTGTGTTGTGTTGTGTTTGTTTCCTTTTTCTGTTTAGAAGATAACTGAATCTTTAAATCTCCTTTATAAATTATTTACAAAGCATAACTAGTCCTCACTTTAGATGAGCTCGCAAAATAGTGAACTGACCACTACTAAATGCTTTATAACTCTCTGAATCTACTACATTTACTCACACTTTCTAAGTGATCTTATTAATCACTGTAAACACCTAAATAACTGATTTGTAAATAATGCTACACTTCATTTAGAAATGATTAATTGATAATTAATAAAGTATGAAAATACAATTATTAAACACATTATAGATATGCTTCTAAATCAATAATACAGCGTTTAAAGGTGTATTTATAAACTGCTTATTAATGTCTGCTTTATGAATTATGATTTATCTGTTTACCAATGCTTAACTAATGATTAATAGGATGCAGTTATTATAAAGGGTTACCATATATATTATATTTCTCATAATATAACTTCAAATTTGCTTCTTTTTTTTTTATAAAAAAAAAGCATGCCAAGAGGGGATCTGCAACTAAATGTCATAATTATAATGTAATTATTATTATATTAAGATATTAATAATGCGACTGATAGTATTGGCTGCCTATTAATTAAAACATAATTTCTACTCTTAAAAAAATCAATAGACATGTCCTTATTTTTCTGTTTCCTTTGTTTCAAGGATGTTGATGTACAGAGATAGTCAGTGTTTGAAATATTGCTCAATTTAAATGCAACCAAACATATGTCGTTCGTGACCATCCAACAGTGGACCTTTCTTGAAGATCTAATTCAAAACTTTTGAGTTGACTTGCTGCATCTGGTCATTTTGAAGAAACAAAAATGAAATACACAATTTTCTTTTAATGTCCTTTTTCATAATATAACTTCAAATATGCAAAAATAAATAAATAATTAAACATGCCAAGATGGAATCTCAACTCTGAACGATCTCTACCTATACAACAGTGGACTCACAATAGCCTGCAATGGAACTGTGTGTGTGTGTGTGTGTGAACAGTCTGTCTTTATTTTGTAACTATAAGTTATATATATTTATATATAGGCCTTCATAGATACTTTCTATGCTTGGTTATGCAGTCCCTAACAATTTACTTGCCATTGTTATGTGCCATTGCACTCACACATACATATCTATATTACTAACAGACCAATGTCGCTCTACACTGGCCGAGTGGGGACTTGGAGCTGTGTGTGTGTGTGTGTGTGTGTGAACAGTGAAGTGAACTGGCAGTGAAGTCTGTCTTCATTATGTATATATATAGTATATTATATAGTAGGCTATATTATATATTATGCCTTTTATCACTCGTTTTGAAAACGATGCCTTTACCATCTGCATGTAAACAACATAAACGTGAATTTGTGAAATTGTTACGTCATTCCAACCCGGTCACACTAAATGCGTCTCTATAGCACACATTGTGTTTATTGTGCAATTTATACGTGCATATGATAGGCATGGGTGGGTTTAGGGTAGGTTTAGTAGTGGTGTGTAATATGTAATATGTATTATATGTTTGGTTAGGATTAGTTTTGTAGGGTGTGTGTGTATTACACTCAATAAAGTGCGTATCATATGCATGTAAAAAACAAATTTTCGCGTAAAAATTGCACAATAAACACAATGCGTGCCATAGAGATGCATTTTCATGAGATCAGGCAGGTCATGCACAAGTATATAACATGTTCACATGCGTACTTATCATCACGTGTTCACATGTTCATGAGTATTACGTGTTTGCCGGGGTTTTTTTTTTTTTGACAAAGTGAACTACTGGCCTGGCTTGCATAATACAGCCCTTTTAGTGTTTATAGGGTTTGTTTGTAAACAATGTTATAGTTGTATTTAACAATATTTTACATTTTGCACACAGGTGTGCAGTGTATTACTTTAGTTTGAAAATGACTTCTTGCATTATCTTTTTAACTGTTAAATTCTCATTCATTTCTCTTTCATTATGCTTAGATGAGGTTAAATCTTGGCTTGCTCAAAACTTTTTCTCTTTAAATGAAGACAAAACTGAGGTGATAGTTTTCGCCCCACTGATCATTTTAAGACCCCCATCATCGATTTGAGGAGCTTATCTGCATTCAGATCTACACATGTGCGGAATTGGGGTGTGCTTTTAGATGGGCCTTTCAAATTTGACAAACAAATTTCAGTAATTCAGTAATTGGATCTAGTTTCTATCAGCTCCGTCTTTTGTCTAAAATTAAACACTTCCTAACTGACAAAACACTAGAGATGGCTGTGCATGCTTTTATTACTTCCCATTTAGACTACAGCAACTCATTGTATTGCGGTATTTCCAAGTCACAAATCACTCGCCTTCAACTGGTCCAAAATGGGGCAAGCTGGGGCCAGTTGTACTGTTAGAGGGGCCAGTTTAGACCTTATTGTTGTCATATCATTTTCTGCACTGCACTATAGG
This sequence comes from Leuciscus leuciscus, assembly GCF_965113295.1. Taxonomy (NCBI): domain Eukaryota; kingdom Metazoa; phylum Chordata; class Actinopteri; order Cypriniformes; family Leuciscidae; genus Leuciscus; species Leuciscus leuciscus. Next base: position 22,130,571 of record NC_138736.1, on the reverse strand, counting down.
CATCAACAGGCAAAATACCATGATTACCAATCATTCAACAATGTATTTGCATTGCCATTATATTTTTTAGATTTGCATTACATATTCAGAATCAGTCACATTAACTGCATTCTACGATTTTTGTGGGTTTTTTTGCAAAAAGATCAGCAAATTCATCTAGATTTAAGGCCTTTGCCCTCCTTGACTCAATACTTAGAACACCTAAATTGCTTAATCTCTCATCTGACATTGTGGACCTGAGATAGGTTTTCACCAGCTTTAGTGCATACAATATAATATACAATTAAATTATGCTTATTTTATGCGAAGAAATGTCGAGCGCACAAATCCTAGTGTAGCCTATATCTGTCCAACAGTTTATTGATCATTTGTTTCTTCACATAGTGAAGTTTTAAATTCCAGTTATTGTGCGTTTGATGCCGATTCATAGTCCTTGTGGTGTGATGCAGGCACACGGTAGCGAGTCGTTTTAAAACAGCAACAAACATAAAATACAAATACACAAAATAAAGTCATTTTATGCAAATCTACAGCCTTTTATCTACAGATCAAGCATTATAATGTGTATATATCATATTGGAGAGAGTTTTACCGTGCATATATATAACATAATATAAATTAACATTACAAAAGTTAATGATAGTACATTTCAAATACCTAAAAATTGACAATTAAGTGATTTTGTTCGAGTCAAAAATATGACTTAACATTAATGAACCAATGGTACACATTTTTTACTTTAGCAATCTTATGGGTTGTGGTCTCTCAGACATTGGCAGTAATAAAAATAAAATAAAAACATAGTTTCCCTCTGGACTTAAATTACACTTGATACTGGGTGTGCTTGTAACCTGATCATAATCTGTTATCCGACAAGATAAGAATGTAATATTCTAATTAAATTAAATTAGAATGTATGTATTTCTCAATACTTATCACTTTTTTCAAAGCTCTTCACTCCGTTGTCTTATTGATCATTTCAATTTCAGCTTCATTTGTTCCAACTTTCAGCTTCACTGCAGTTTATTTCACATTCAAAACGCATTAAAACTACCAAAACACATCATTCATGTCTCAAATTAAGTCATTCTTTCAGAACTCTAGTGAAGGTTTCAGCCAACAAACATAAATTAGATATACAAAACAAAAATACACACAAACAACAGGCAGCAATATGCACTATTTTCTGCTGTTCAGAATTCAATGCAGTTTATGTTACATGGTTCATGTTTACATTAATGTACAAACCTTTTATATAGATGGTGATGAAAATGAAAGACTAAGACTTTGTGTACGTGTTTAGCTACATCTTAATTTTTCTGATTTAAAAATATATATATTTCAGAATAATATATATCAATGTGGTATACGGTAGAAATATTACACATTTCAGTCTAGCTTAGGTTTTTTAAATAAATAACAGTCTTGGAAATAATATGTAAGCATGTGCAAATAAGCCTGTATAGTAAATCAAGTTCTGTTGGTCTTTGTGTTTAAGTGAGAAATTAATTCATTTAAATTGAAAGATCTCAATGTTTATAAGATCTTTCAATTATGTTTAACAGTTTTGAGCTTATAAAAGGGTGTATAAAAATGGGCTCTGAGTTTTGGCAGTGGTTGTGTCTAAGTGAAATATGTAGTTTGGAAGATGTAGTCACTGAATGCATTAATACAACATTGAATGACACAGACATTTGCAACACTTCTACAGTAATACCGTAGTAAAATATTTTCAGAATCTAAAAAATGTAATACTATCAAAACAATTAGATGTAGCTGAACACATACAGGTATTAATCTTTCAGTTTCATCACCATCTATAAAAAGGGGAAACTTGGGGGAAAATGTGTTCTGTACTGTAAACAATGACCATGTGACATAAAATGCTGTGAATTCTGAACAACAGAAAACAGCAGAAATATGTTAGAATTCTACCCGTTATTTGTGTGTTTTTTTAATTTATTTAACGTGTGTTTTTTGGGGGTAAAACCTTTTCTAGTGTTCTGGAAGAATGAGTTGATCTGAGAATGAAGTTTCAGTGCATTTTGAATGTGAAATGAACTGCTGTCAAGCTGTAAGTTGGTTTGGAGAAGATATCATTGTCTTTTAACCTGATATCATTTAAGAAATCATTTAAGACTGTGGTATAAATGATTGAATGATTTAACCATAACTCATTACTATCCTTGATATTCTAAAATAGGTATTTTTCATGTGTATGTAGACTAGGGTGTGTGATATTGAGTTGTTGCACTTCCCCCCCACACGCAATTTACATATCAATGCAGGAAGGCCTTAAAGGCCAGTGTTTTTCTTAGGTGAGAAAACTGGCCAACAACCCCCAGAGTCCTGTTACCAATATCTGTGCAACTTCTCAAATACACTAGAATAAACTAGAGAAAACGCTGGGATTTACCCTGCCAAATTAAATTAAATTAAAGGTTTTTACAATCGCTAAGAGACATTTCTCAATATTTAGGTACATTTTCAAAACTCTTCACTCAGTTCTCCTAACCAACTTACAGCTTGACAGCAGTTCATTTCACATTCAAAATGCACTGAAACTTCATGTCTCAGATCAACTCATTCTTCCAGAACATTAGAAAATGTTTCACCCATACACTTAGTGATACACTTTGTCACACATAAAACAAAAAAACACAAACAACAGGAGCATTACACAATGTTTTCTTTTGTAAAATGCTTTCATAAAACAAGAATGACACTATCTACTGTTTATAATTCACTGCAGTTGATGTTACATGATCCTTTTTGATTACAGCCCAGTTATCATCTATGATAATATTGAGCAGGTGGATACCTATAAGTATCTAGGTGTGGTCATTGATCGTTCATTTACTTGGAAAGCCAACATTGATTATCTTTGTTCAAAATTCCGGCAACGATTGTATTTTGTTAAGAAGACTTAGGCTGTTTGGTGTAAATCAGAGAATTATGCAATTATTTCATTATGCCGTTTTAGGTAGTCTTTTAAATTATTGGATGCAAACTTCATATGGCAATCTTTCGGTCCAATTAAAATCACAGCTTGCATGTCTTGTGAAAACTGCAATGTAAGTTATGGGTGTAAGAGAGTACTCATCACTTCAATCAATTTACGAATCGTGGATTTTTAAAAATGCACAGACAATAGTGAGTGATTCAAGCCATGTTTTATTTCCAATGTATCAGCTTCTGCCATCATGGAGACGGTATAGAGTCCCACTGAGTAAGAGGAACCGTTAGAGTATCTATTAATATGTTAAATAGCAAGATGTAGTTATACATATATGTAGTTTTAAACTCTTTTTGGTTTGTGTGTGTATGTATATGTTGTGTACTAATGCAGCTTTGAGTCCAAGACAAATTTCCTGAAAAAGGACAATAAAGTATACTAACAAACTAACTTTTTAACATTACTGTACTAAAATATTCCTAAGTTTCCCCTTTTGTATAGATGGTGATGAAACTGAAAGACTAACACTTACATCTAATTATTTTGATATTATTATATTTTAGAATCAGAATATCTATTTCAATGTGATATTACTGATATTACTTGTTATTTTTAACAGTTTAACAGTACTATTATTATTAACAGTTTTAAAAAGAGTATGTAAACGTGCAAATTAGCCTGTATAGAACATAAAGTTCTGTTGGTGTTTGTGTTTAAGAATAATTAATGTAAATGGAACAAAATGCATTCAATGACATCTTTCAAAGCAGTGATCCACAGTTTAGCTCACATAGACGGATGGTGTGATCACTGTGTGAAGAGAGTTTTGAAACAATGACTTTAGTATTGGGAAACTTACATTTTATTTGTGTTTGGAATAATCATTAATTTAGTTTCATTGTAAACATAGTGCTAAACAAGTAAACAAGATTTTATATTTAAATATTATATTATAATATTTAATACTGATTTCAGAAAATCCCTGGGAGTGTGAATGAACAGAAATCAAACAATCGCGGGACAAATTATCAGTGTATTTTCCGGAATCTCCGTGTGAACGGGGCTTATGTGAGCCAAACTGTGGATCATTTATTATTGCTTTGGCAAAAAAAATGTATTTATTTCTCACTTAACACAAACACCAACAGACATTTATGTTCTATACAGGCCAATTTGCAGATGTTTACATTCTCTAATCAAAACTGATGTTCAAAACCTAATATTTAAATTCTGAATCTAAAAAATAATAATAATAAAAAAATTATATATATATATATATATATATATATATATATATATATATATATATATATATATATATATATATATATATATATTTAACTAAACACCTATACAAGTGTTAATCTCAGTTTCATATTTTTGTACAGTATTGTAAACGTGGATAATGTAACATTAACTGCAGTGAACAGTAGATAGTGTAATTCTTGTTTTATATATTTTTTAAATACATTTTTACAAAAGAAAACTTTACAAAATAAATTTGGCAGGGTAAATCCCAGCGTTTTCTCTAGTTTATTCTAGTGTATTTGAGAAGTTGCACAGATATTGGTAACAGGACTCTGGGGGTTGTTGGCCAGTTTTCTCACCTAAGAAAAACACTGGCCTTTAAGGCCTTCCTGCATTGATATGTAAATTGCGTGTGGGGGGGAAGTGCAACAACTCAATATCACACACCCTAGTCTACATACACATGAAAAATACCTATTTTAGAATATCAAGGATAGTAATGAGTTATGGTTAAATCATTCAATCATTTATACCACAGTCTTAAATGATGTCTTAAATGATATCAGGTTAAAAGACAATGATATCTTCTCCAAACCAACTTACAGCTTGACAGCAGTTCATTTCACATTCAAAATGCACTGAAACTTCATTCTCAGATCAACTCATTCTTCCAGAACACTAGAAAAGGTTTTACCCCCAAAAAACACACGTTAAATAAATTAAAAAAACACACAAATAACGGGTAGAATTCTAACATATTTCTGCTGTTTTCTGTTGTTCAGAATTCACAGCATTTTATGTCACATGGTCATTGTTTACAGTACAGTACACATTTCCCCCAAGTTTCCCCTTTTTATAGATGGTGATGAAACTGAAAGATTAATACCTGTATGTGTTCAGCTACATCTAATTGTTTTGATAGTATTAAATTTTTTAGATTCTGAAAATATTTTACTACGGTATTACTGTAGAAGTGTTGCAAATGTCTGTGTCATTCAATGTTGTATTAATGCATTCAGTGACTACATCTTCCAAACTACATATTTCACTTAGACACAACCACTGCCAAAACTCAGAGCCCATTTTTATACACCCTTTTATAAGCTCAAAACTGTTAAACATAATTGAAAGATCTTATAAACATTGAGATCTTTCAATTTAAATGAATTAATTTCTCACTTAAACACAAAGACCAACAGAACTTGATTTACTATACAGGCTTATTTGCACATGCTTACATATTATTTCCAAGACTGTTATTTATTTAAAAAACCTAAGCTAGACTGAAATGTGTAATATTTCTACCGTATACCACATTGATATATATTATTCTGAAATATATATATTTTTAAATCAGAAAAATTAAGATGTAGCTAAACACGTACACAAAGTCTTAGTCTTTCATTTTCATCACCATCTATATAAAAGGTTTGTACATTAATGTAAACATGAACCATGTAACATAAACTGCATTGAATTCTGAACAGCAGAAAATAGTGCATATTGCTGCCTGTTGTTTGTGTGTATTTTTGTTTTGTATATCTAATTTATGTTTGTTGGCTGAAACCTTCACTAGAGTTCTGAAAGAATGACTTAATTTGAGACATGAATGATGTGTTTTGGTAGTTTTAATGCGTTTTGAATGTGAAATAAACTGCAGTGAAGCTGAAAGTTGGAACAAATGAAGCTGAAATTGAAATGATCAATAAGACAACGGAGTGAAGAGCTTTGAAAAAAGTGATAAGTATTGAGAAATACATACATTCTAATTTAATTTAATTAGAATATTACATTCTTATCTTGTCGGATAACAGATTATGATCAGGTTACAAGCACACCCAGTATCAAGTGTAATTTAAGTCCAGAGGGAAACTATGTTTTTATTTTATTTTTATTACTGCCAATGTCTGAGAGACCACAACCCATAAGATTGCTAAAGTAAAAAATGTGTACCATTGGTTCATTAATGTTAAGTCATATTTTTGACTCGAACAAAATCACTTAATTGTCAATTTTTAGGTATTTGAAATGTACTATCATTAACTTTTGTAATGTTAATTTATATTATGTTATATATATGCACGGTAAAACTCTCTCCAATATGATATATACACATTATAATGCTTGATCTGTAGATAAAAGGCTGTAGATTTGCATAAAATGACTTTATTTTGTGTATTTGTATTTTATGTTTGTTGCTGTTTTAAAACGACTCGCTACCGTGTGCCTGCATCACACCACAAGGACTATGAATCGGCATCAAACGCACAATAACTGGAATTTAAAACTTCACTATGTGAAGAAACAAATGATCAATAAACTGTTGGACAGATATAGGCTACACTAGGATTTGTGCGCTCGACATTTCTTCGCATAAAATAAGCATAATTTAATTGTATATTATATTGTATGCACTAAAGCTGGTGAAAACCTATCTCAGGTCCACAATGTCAGATGAGAGATTAAGCAATTTAGGTGTTCTAAGTATTGAGTCAAGGAGGGCAAAGGCCTTAAATCTAGATGAATTTGCTGATCTTTTTGCAAAAAAACCCACAAAAATCGTAGAATGCAGTTAATGTGACTGATTCTGAATATGTAATGCAAATCTAAAAAATATAATGGCAATGCAAATACATTGTTGAATGATTGGTAATCATGGTATTTTGCCTGTTGATGCCTATAGTGCAGTGCAGAAAATGATATGACAACAATAAGGTCTAAACTGGCCCCTCTAACAGTACAACTGGCCCCAGCTTGCCCCATTTTGGACCAGTTGAAGGCGAGTGATTTGTGACTTGGAAATACCGCAATACAATGAGTTGCTGTAGTCTAAATGGGAAGTAATAAAAGCATGCACAGCCATCTCTAGTGTTTTGTCAGTTAGGAAGTGTTTAATTTTAGACAAAAGACGGAGCTGATAGAAACTAGATCCAATTACTGAATTACTGAAATTTGTTTGTCAAATTTGAAAGGCCCATCTAAAAGCACACCCCAATTCCGCACATGTGTAGATCTGAATGCAGATAAGCTCCTCAAATCGATGATGGGGGTCTTAAAATGATCAGTGGGGCGAAAACTATCACCTCAGTTTTGTCTTCATTTAAAGAGAAAAAGTTTTGAGCAAGCCAAGATTTAACCTCATCTAAGCATAATGAAAGAGAAATGAATGAGAATTTAACAGTTAAAAAGATAATGCAAGAAGTCATTTTCAAACTAAAGTAATACACTGCACACCTGTGTGCAAAATGTAAAATATTGTTAAATACAACTATAACATTGTTTACAAACAAACCCTATAAACACTAAAAGGGCTGTATTATGCAAGCCAGGCCAGTAGTTCACTTTGTCAAAAAAAAAAAAACCCCGGCAAACACGTAATACTCATGAACATGTGAACACGTGATGATAAGTACGCATGTGAACATGTTATATACTTGTGCATGACCTGCCTGATCTCATGAAAATGCATCTCTATGGCACGCATTGTGTTTATTGTGCAATTTTTACGCGAAAATTTGTTTTTTACATGCATATGATACGCACTTTATTGAGTGTAATACACACACACCCTACAAAACTAATCCTAACCAAACATATAATACATATTACATATTACACACCACTACTAAACCTACCCTAAACCCACCCATGCCTATCATATGCACGTATAAATTGCACAATAAACACAATGTGTGCTATAGAGACGCATTTAGTGTGACCGGGTTGGAATGACGTAACAATTTCACAAATTCACGTTTATGTTGTTTACATGCAGATGGTAAAGGCATCGTTTTCAAAACGAGTGATAAAAGGCATAATATATAATATAGCCTACTATATAATATACTATATATATACATAATGAAGACAGACTTCACTGCCAGTTCACTTCACTGTTCACACACACACACACACACACACAGCTCCAAGTCCCCACTCGGCCAGTGTAGAGCGACATTGGTCTGTTAGTAATATAGATATGTATGTGTGAGTGCAATGGCACATAACAATGGCAAGTAAATTGTTAGGGACTGCATAACCAAGCATAGAAAGTATCTATGAAGGCCTATATATAAATATATATAACTTATAGTTACAAAATAAAGACAGACTGTTCACACACACACACACACACAGTTCCATTGCAGGCTATTGTGAGTCCACTGTTGTATAGGTAGAGATCGTTCAGAGTTGAGATTCCATCTTGGCATGTTTAATTATTTATTTATTTTTGCATATTTGAAGTTATATTATGAAAAAGGACATTAAAAGAAAATTGTGTATTTCATTTTTGTTTCTTCAAAATGACCAGATGCAGCAAGTCAACTCAAAAGTTTTGAATTAGATCTTCAAGAAAGGTCCACTGTTGGATGGTCACGAACGACATATGTTTGGTTGCATTTAAATTGAGCAATATTTCAAACACTGAATATCTCTGTACATCAACATCCTTGAAACAAAGGAAACAGAAAAATAAGGACATGTCTATTGATTTTTTTAAGAGTAGAAATTATGTTTTAATTAATAGGCAGCCAATACTATCAGTCGCATTATTAATATCTTAATATAATAATAATTACATTATAATTATGACATTTAGTTGCAGATCCCCTCTTGGCATGCTTTTTTTTTATAAAAAAAAAAGAAGCAAATTTGAAGTTATATTATGAGAAATATAATATATATGGTAACCCTTTATAATAACTGCATCCTATTAATCATTAGTTAAGCATTGGTAAACAGATAAATCATAATTCATAAAGCAGACATTAATAAGCAGTTTATAAATACACCTTTAAACGCTGTATTATTGATTTAGAAGCATATCTATAATGTGTTTAATAATTGTATTTTCATACTTTATTAATTATCAATTAATCATTTCTAAATGAAGTGTAGCATTATTTACAAATCAGTTATTTAGGTGTTTACAGTGATTAATAAGATCACTTAGAAAGTGTGAGTAAATGTAGTAGATTCAGAGAGTTATAAAGCATTTAGTAGTGGTCAGTTCACTATTTTGCGAGCTCATCTAAAGTGAGGACTAGTTATGCTTTGTAAATAATTTATAAAGGAGATTTAAAGATTCAGTTATCTTCTAAACAGAAAAAGGAAACAAACACAACACAACACAACACAGCGATAGAGAACATAGAAATATTAACAGCCTTTAAATCTCCTTTATAAATGCTTTACAAGGCATAACTAGTCCTCACTTTAGATGAGCTCACAAAAACTCGTTTTCAAAAGCTTGCATTGTCAGGCCCCCAAAATGGCATTTTCGTTGAAATGAACGGCCAAAACGTTTTAAGTTGAAAATGATGTCGTGTAAACAGACCCTAAAGCGTGTATTATTTATTGCACTTTAGTTTTGTTAATTGTTCATTTAAGTTGGCCTATTTACTATATATACAGTTATACAGTTTTATTCTGGTTTACTGTGTTCACAGAAGCACTGCGGGTGCTTGATGTGTGAATCCTCATGTTCTGTTGTTTATGCTGCTATTTGCACATGTAAATCTACATTTTTGAGGTATTTGAATCGGTCACAGACTATTATCTATTTTAAGTCCATTTAATTCTAATCTAACCTTCAAATCATGTCAGTTAACTGATGATGAGTGGTTAACAACCATCAGCTTTCAGTCAGAAAACAAAATGTTAAATGAACATCCCTATTTCACATATTTCAACTGAACCAACTAAAAGTGTTCAGTGCAGCAAGTCGACATAACATTTTGAGATTGACCTCCAAAATCTTTACAGTGTGTTTGTGATGGCAAGAAATGTACAAAGCAGCCAAACACGTATCGTTCTTTACCATCCAACTGGGGACGCGAAGTTCATTTTGATTAATAAAATCATTATTCACTGTATAAAGTATGCTTTACGCTATACTAAATATAGCTCACTATATGACCTGAAATCGTTACCTTAAAGAGCTATTTCTGTTTGATTAATCCTATAAACCCTAAAGGGACTGCATAACCAAGCATAGAAAGTATCTATGAAGAGAGAAAATAAGCGTTAAATAAGAAAAATAATATTATGAATGATAAAAGGCATAATATATAATATACTATATATACATAATGAAGACAGACTTCACTGCCAGTTCACTTCACTGTTCACACACACACACACACAGCTCCAAGTCCCCACTCGGCCAGTGTAGAGCGACATTGGTCTGTTAGTAATATAGATATGTATGTGTGAGTGCAATGGCACATAACAATGGCAAGTAAATTGTTAGGGACTGCATAACCAAGCATAGAAAGTATCTATGAAGGCCTATATATAAATATATATAACTTATAGTTACAAAATAAAGACATACTTAACTGTTCACACACACACACACACACACACACACACACACACACACACACACACAGTTCCATTGCAGGCTATTGTGAGTCCACTGTTGTATAGGTAGAGATCGTTCAGAGTTGAGATTCCATCTTGGCATGTTTAATTATTTATTTATTTTTGCATATTTGAAGTTATATTATGAAAAAGGACATTAAAAGAAAATTGTGTATTTCATTTTTGTTTCTTCAAAATGACCAGATGCAGCAAGTCAACTCAAAAGTTTTGAATTAGATCTTCAAGAAAGGTCCACTGTTGGATGGTAACGAACGACATATGTTTGGTTGCATTTAAATTGAGCAATATTTCAAACACTGACTTTCTCTGTACATCAACATCCTTGAAACAAAGGAAACAGAAAAATAAGGACATGTCTATTGATTTTTTTTTAAGAGTAGAAATTATGTTTTAATTAATAGGCCACAACGAGAATGAATTTCTTAAAGCAATAACTTTGCTGTAATGTCCACAACATAAAGCTTCTGATGTTTTATAGTGCTTTCATTGAAAGTGTTATGATATTCTGTATTATTTGTTGGTATGGAACTGCTACTGAGGTACAGAAGAAATTATTAAGAAAAGTAGTAACAAGTAAATTGTTAGGGACTGCATAACCAAGCATAGAAAGTATCTATGAAGAGAGAGCGTTAAATAAGAAAAAATAATATTATGAATGATAAGAGGATATTCTCGCCTCTGCTTCTGAACTGTTGCCGTCGGCCATCTGTATTTTTTACCCCGTTGTAGATTTAAATGGTCTTTCCTAAAAAAAAATCGTATTTTTTAATTTTTGATAACTGATGGGTTATATATATATATATATATATATATATATATATATATATACAGTTACATAATGAAGGCAGACTTCACTGCCAGTTCACTTCACTGTTCACACACACTCACAGCTCCATTGCAGGCTATCAAGTCCCCACTAGTATAGATAGAGATCGGTCAGAGTTTCAGGTCCCCACTTGGCATGTTTTTTTTAAAATAAAAAAATGCTTATTTGAAGTTATATTATGAAAAAAGAGCTTAAAAGAAAATTTTGTATGTCATTTTTGTTTCTTCAAAATGACCAGAAACACTAGTCCCCTCTTGGCCAGTGTAGAGCGATAGTCCCCTGTTAGTCATATAGACGTGTATGTGTGTGTGTGTGTGTGTGTGTGTGTGTGTGTGTGTGTGTGTGTGTGTGTGTGTGTGTGTGTGTGTGTGTGTGTGTGTGTGTGTGTGTGTGTGTGTGTGTGTGTGTGTTGTGTGTTGTGTGTGTGTGTGTGTGAGTGAGTGAGTGAGTGAGTGTGTGTGTACGTGTACGTGTACGTGTACGTGTGTGTGTGCGTGCGTGTGTGTGTGTGTGTGTGTGTGTGTGTACACTCTGCACACACTCTGCCTGTCTGTACCTGTTGGAATTATATTGTAAGTAAAACTTTGTATTGGAGCTTTTGATTCTCCTTCGTCTTCTTCTGCCTGCACCACACCGTGACAGAAGAACGGACCGCCCAAAATGGACGATAGGGCACAAATGATCGACCTGGCTCAGGAGAGCCCTAATCCTTTTTTCTTTTATAAAGAACTTTGTGTCTTGCCGCCACCAGTGCCCTGGATGTCGAGACCCTAAGGACCCTTTTCTGGATCGGGGCAACTTTCCACCACCATAGCGACCTCCCAGACACCACAGGATTGGGTTTGAAAGAGACTGTCAATAGGTGCCGCCTCACCACTTGAGCCTTCAGCCAAGATTTCCCGCCGCCTCACCGCTTGAGCCCTCAGCCAAGACGGCCGCCGCCTCACCGCTTGAGCCCTCAGCCATGATGGCCACTGCCTTGCCGCTTGAACCCTTAGCCAAGATGGCCACCGCCTCGCCGCCGCCACGCCAAGACCTGTTCCTGTTCCCCGTTCTGTGCAGCGACCTGTTCCTGCCCCAAGGACTATCCAGATTCCCAGACCTGTTCCAGTCCCCATTCCAGAGTCTCGTCCCGTCGAGACTGCCCGTACAGAGTCTAGTCCTGCCGAGACCACCCGTCCAGAGTCTCGTCCCGCCGAGACCGCCCGTCCAGAGTCTTCTGCTCCCGAGCCTGAGCCTGAGTCTGTTCCCGAGCCTGAATCTGTTCCTGACCCTGTTCCCTTCTGTGAGTTTGTATAAAATATTCATATTTAACACATTACAAAGTAAAATTCTAGCTTTCGGCCAAACAAACATATGCAGTCTACTTGCGTCAAAAGCGCAATTTACGCAAATAAAGTTATTTTACTTAAAGTTTAAAGTTTTAAAGTTTTAAATATGAATATTTTTCTTACACAAACTCATCGCTTTGCTTCAGAAGGCCTTTATTAACCCCCCGAAGCCGTGTGGAGTTCGTTTAAGATGGATAAATGCATTTTTTGAGCTACAAACTTATAAAGCTCGGAAGCATCCGTTTATTAATATAGCTCCGATTGTATTTGTCTGAAAGAAGAAAGTCATATACACTTAGGATGGTTTGAGGGTGAGTAAATCATAGGGTAATTTTCATTTTAAAGTGAACTACTCCTTTAAGTAAACAATGTCAAGATATGAGACTTGGGAAAGTAAAATATATGAAACTATAATCCATTATAACTTACATGGATAAAATTATGTTCATTGTGTGTTATACATCATCATACTTAATATATGTAATAGTTATAACCACAAATAGGTATTATTACTGTTTTTACGATTATTCATGAGATGTTACAAAACATTATAAGGTTGTTTATAAGGCATTATGCATGTATTATAATGCATTAAGAATACCCTTATAATGCATTATAAATACAGGCTTCATAGAAAGTGTTTTATTAACACACTATAAAAGCAATAAAGCATTTATTAACACACTAAGTAACTATTACTATATGTCTGAATAATAAGATATATGAATGTACATTTAAATAATTTATTAATAATTTACTTACACTTTCTAAGTGATCTTATGAACCACTGACAACTCCTAAATAACTGGTTTGTAAATAATGCAATACTTCATTTAGAAATGATAAATTGATCATTAATAAAGTATGAAAATACAATTATTAAACACATTATAGATATGCTTTTAAATCAAGAATACAGCATTTATAACTGTATTTATAAACTGCTTATTAATGTCTATTAATGCTTTATAAATGATGAATTAACTGTTTACTAATGCTTAACTAATGATTAATAGCATGCAGTTATTATAAAGTGTTACCAATGCATTTGTCCATGCAAGGATATTACATTATAGTTTCCCATTTCCCATTTTTTTATTATTTAAATACCATGTCAGGATTACTCTACATTTGAATTTAGTTTTAGTCAATTTTAGTTGTAGTAATTATACTGAAGAAGTGGCAGTGCAGTCAATGCTGTTCTACTGCAGGAGACGACCGATCAAACAGCAGAGTAATGATGATGGAGGTCAGGGGAAGACAAAGTGTCGGACATTTCCTCATGGATCTAAAAGAGGACAGCTTGAGTACCACTTTCAGATGTGAAACTCTACAGAGAATCTCAGTGAGGTCATTACAGGTTCTTAACGGCTGCTAAAACTAGCAGTGTAAATCTGCAGTCTATCTCAGAGACAGAGAGAGAAATACAGGGTGGGAGGGAGATTGTTAGCTAATGGACTGTCACTCAGAAGTGTCTCGCTCCATGACAATGATACAATCTTACAAGGCCTATTCATACCAAGAGAGGTGCAGCAATGAATCTGCAATGAAAATTTATCATGAAAATTTGCATAATAACTAAGATATAACCCATCTAACAACAGACATTTCAACTGAATTAATGCATTGCATCAGTATTGCATCAGGCAGTGCATTGTAGTCTCCTTGAAGAAAAATTTGATTCATTCTTTGCTATAGGAGAAGAAGAATTTACTAAACTCGTTAAATCATCTAAATCGACAACATGTATGTTAGACCCTATACCGACTAAGCTACTGAAAGAGATGCTTCCAGAGGTCACAGATCCTCTTCTTAATATCATTAATTCATCTTTGTCACTAGGATATGTACCGAAAACTTTTAAGCTGTCTATGATTAAACCACTTGTTAAAAAAACGCAACTTGATCCTACAGAATTAGTCAATTACAGGCCGATCTCGAATCTACCTTTTCTGTCAAAGATACTAGAAAAGGCAGTATCCTCACAACTGTTCCTTTTTAGAAAGAAATGATATCTGCGAGGATTTCCAGTCAGGATTTAGACTGTACCATAGTACTGAGACAGCTCTCATTAGAGTCACAAATGATTTGCTCCTATCATCCGATCGTGGTTGTATCTCGCTATTAGTGTTACTCGATCTTAGTACTGCATTTCACACTATCAACCACAACATTCTTTTAAAGGTGCATTAAGCAACTTTTCATGTTAAAAATACCCGTTTTCTAACCCATACATGCTTAAACAATTGCCTGATGGGCTGAATGAGCCCTTCTCTGATCACTGAGATTGTCTCTATAATCCTGTAAAGTAAAATAAATAAGAGGGATTCGGGCTGGAATTTTAGACTGGGCGTGACGTCATGCGCGTTCACGGCACGCTCACCTGGCTGTCTGGCAGGTTTGTGTATTCGCCGCCATTCTCCGTAGAAGATGGATTCTAAGAGACCGGCTTGTAGTTCATTTCAAACACCAACGCAAACTCCACGTAAGATACAAAAAAGAAAACTTTTGTCCATGAGCGTGCAGTCACGGTTCATAGATCCAATGTCTCTCTCTAGTCTCGTGCTTTGTTGTTTACATGTGTGTGAGTGTGTGAGTGGGTGTGTCCGGATCATTACTGTTGATCAGTATCCAGCTGCAATCAATCATCATCACCAGCTGCCACTCATCTCATCTCCTATATATGCTCACTGCTTTCTCATCTCCTTGTCAGATCGTTGCATGAAGTCTCTGTTGTTGTCTGATCCTGTTCCTGTGCCTCGTGTCCCGTCTGGAGTTCCTGTGTTCCTGTTTCACGTCTAGTTGGATTACGTTACATGTCTGGATCACGTCTTCACTCATCAGAGCACGCTGCACTTCATTCATCACTCCGTGTCTGACCATCAAAGTCCCTGCGCCACAGCCTGCACCACCTGGACTTCATCATCATCATCATCATCATCATTTATTGACTATCAATAAAGAGTTTTTGCACTTGCATATTGTATCCTCGTTTCTGACGCAACAGAACGATCTGACCAAGAATGGATACAGCAAGTACATCAGCGCCGACCATGGAGGACTGTTTGAGTAACAGTATGGCTCATCTGGACATTCAAGAGAAGAATTTAAACGATACTGGTCGCGCTGTTCAGGCGTTAGTGGCGCAGGTGTCCGAGCTCACCCGGCAGATCCAACAGCTACGAGCTCCCACTGCGCCGCCCACACCGGCCGTTCCTCCCACACCATCGGACAGCCCATCCCAGTCGGAGCCACGCCTACCAGCCCCAGAGCCCTATTCAGGTGATCCAACATTTTGCAGAGCTTTTCTAACCCGGTGTTCCATGCATTTTTCTCTCCAACCCAAGACTTTCCAGACCGAGCGATCTAAGGTCGCCTTTGTACTCACCCTTCTGACTGGGAAAGCGGCTTTATGGGGAACGGCAGTGTGGGAGAATGAAGATCCGTGCTGCGCCTCGTTCCAGGAGCTCTCCGCTGAGATGAAAAGAGTTTTCGACCGGGCGGTCGGTGGAAGAGAAGCCGCAAGAATGCTGGCTGATTTACGTCAAGGAGAGAGATCAGTGTCAGACTTTTCAATCGAGTTCCGGACCCTGGCAGCGGAGAGCAAATGGAACGAGGAGGCGCAGTGGGACATGTTCCTGCATGGGCTGGCTGACCGCGTCCAGAGAGAAATCTACGCCTTGGACCTGCCTCAATCTCTCAATGAACTCATCGCTTTAGCTCTCAGAGTTGATGCTCGACTATCCCGAGTTGGGGGTCACGCCACGAGTAGACGCCCTCTGGCAGGTGCCGAGGGTCCACGATTTGGAGGCGGGGACGCGGTCAGCCCCGTCGACGATCACGAGCCCATGCAGGTGGGTCGAGCTCGGCTTTCCCGGGAGGAGAGGTAGAGGCGGAGGTCCCAGGGCCTTTGCCTATACTGCGGAGGAGCCGGACACTATGCTTACAACTGTCCGGTAAAAGGCCAAGCCCGATAGTAAGTATGAGGCTACTATCGGGTGGGATCTCCGCCGAGAAGACCTCATCAACATCTACCCTCCTTCCGGTAAGACTGAGATGGTCAGCACTCACTCACGACTGTCAAGCACTTTTGGATTCCGGGGCAGAAGGTAATTTCATGGATCACTCAGTCAATTCAAGATTCCCTTCAAACCCCTCACACATCAGATTGCTGTGCACGCACTTAATGGACAAGAACTTCCCACCATCACTTTTGCCACAGAAGACATCACCCTCATCACATCAGGCAACCACACCGAGATCATCTCTTTCTATGTCCTGGACACTCCCCTTGCACCCATTGTCCTTGGTCACCCTTGGCTCACCCGTCACAACCCTAAAGTGGACTGGCAGCTCAAGTCTGTGTCCTCATGGAGTAATCAGTGTCAAGTCTTGTCTAGTGTCTGCCTGTCCATCTGTTTCTGTCCCTGTGTTGCAGGAGGAGGCAGTGGATCTGTCTAACGTGCCCACGGAGTACCTGGACCTGAAGGAGGTGTTCAGTAAGTCTCGGGCTGCTTCTCTCCCTCCGCATCGTCCCTATGACTGTGCCATAGACTTATTACCAGGTACAGCTCCGCCCAAGGGCAAGTTATATTCACTCTCGACACCTGAGAGGGAGGCTATGGAGAAATATATTTCTGATTCTCTAGCAACGGGGTTCATCCGCCCTTCCTCTTCTCCAGCGGGGGCGGGGTTCTTTTTTGTGGGGAAGAAGGACGGGTCTCTGCGACCTTGTATTGACTACCGGGGGTTGAACAACATCACGGTAAAGAATACTTATCCTTTGCCATTGATGTCTTCAGCCTTCGAGAGGTTGCAGGGAGCGTCCATCTTCACAAAATTGGATTTACGTAATGCTTATCATTTGGTCCGCATCAGGGAGGGGGATGAGTGGAAGACCGCGTTTAACACCCCCAGGGGACACTTTGAATACTTGGTTATGCCTTTCGGGCTTTCCAACAGTCCAGCGGTCTTCCAGGCACTTGTCAATGACGTGCTGCGAGATATGATAGATCAGTTCATTTATGTCTACCTGGACGACATACTGATTTTTTCTTCTTCTCTCCAGGAACACGTGCAGCACGTCCGACGAGTGCTTCAGAGGTTGCTAGAGAATGGGCTTTTTGTCAAGGCGGAGAAATGCGATTTTCATGCACAGTCTGTTCCATTCCTAGGGTACATCGTGTCGGTTGAGGGAATGCGCATGGATCCTGAGAAGATCAAGGCTGTGGTGGAATGGCCAAGTCCAGAGTCTCGTAAGGCCCTACTGAGATTTCTGGGGTTCGCCAATTTCTACCGGCGTTTTATTCGCAACTTCAGCCAACTAGCCGCACCTCTGACCGCCTTGACCTCCCCCAGAACGACGTTCAGGTGGTCAGACGCAGCCGAGGCTGCGTTTGCAAAACTGAAGGGTTGCTTCGTTTCAGCCCCTATTCTGACAACCCCTGATCCATCACGTCAGTTCGTGGTGGAGGTCGATGCGTCAGAGGTGGGGGTAGGAGCAGTGTTATCCCAGCGCTCTCTTTCAGACGACAAGATGCATCCTTGCGCGTTTTTGTCTCATCGTCTATCTCCTGCCGAACGCAATTATGACATTGGGAACAGAGAGTTGTTGGCAGTCAAGTTAGCATTGGAAGAGTGGCGGCACTGGTTAGAAGGGTCGGGGGTACCTTTTATCGTTTGGACTGATCACAAGAACTTAGAATACATTCGGACTGCTAAAAGATTGAACTCCAGGCAGGCTCGTGGGCACTTTTTTTCGGTCGTTTTGATTTTACTCTCTCGTACCGCCCGGGTTCTAAAAACATCAAACCTGATTCTTTATCGCGCATTTTTGATCGTTCCGAACGCCCGTCTACTCCCGAGTGCATTTTACCGGAGACTCTATTCATCTCCACACTCGTATGGGAGGTCGAATCGAAGGTCAAGAAGGGGTAACGCCTCCGGTCGGTTGCCCACCGAATCGTTTATTTGTGCCTGAGGGTCTGAGGTCCAGCGTCATTCAGTGGGGGCATTCTTCCAATGTGGCTTGTCATCCAGGAGTCAGTCGCACTAGATTTTTAGTCAAGCAACGATTCTGGTGGCCTCTCATGGCTCGTGACATTCACAATTTTGTTTTGGCTTGCTCAGTTTGTGCCACTGGTAAAACTTCCAATCGACCCCCAGATGGGTTACTCCAACCGCTGCCGGTCCCTTCGAGACCCTGGTCCCATATCGCTCTAGATTTTGTTACCGCCCTCCCACCCTCTCAGGGTCACACGGTAGTTTTGACTGTGGTGGACCGGTTCTCGAAGGCGGCCCATTTCATTCCCTTGCCCAAATTACCCTCTGCCAAGGAGACAGCGGTGATTGTCGTTGACCACGTCTTTCGGTTACATGGCCTCCCGATGGACGTGGTTTCTGACAGGGGACCCCAGTTTGTGTCCAAATTTTGGCGAGAATTTTGTAAGCTTCTGGGGGCGACTGTCAGTTTGTCCTCAGGGTTCCACCCCCAGAGCAATGGCCAAACTGAGAGAGCCAACCAGGATTTGGAAAGAATGTTACGATGTTTGGTTTCCAAGAATCCTTCCTCGTGGAGTCAACAACTTTCTATGGTGGAGTACGCCCACAACACGTTGCCAGTGTCATCTACGGGCCTATCTCCGTTTGAGTGTAGCGTAGGGTACCAGCCACCAATTTTTCCTAGTCTGGAATCCGAAGTCGCGGTTCCCTCCGCTCACGCCTTCATCCAGAGGTGTCACCGCACGTGGACTAGAGCCCGTGAGACTCTACTCCAGGTGGGGTTGCGCACCAAGGCCAAAGTCGATCGCCACCGGTCTAGGCCTCCCGTATACGTCGCTGGTCAAAAAGTGTGGCTTTCTACCAATAACATTCCTCTCCGTTCCGTGTCTAATAAACTTGCTCCCAAATTCATTGGCCCGTTTACTGTCACCAAGATCATTAGTCCGGTGGCAGTCCGCCTCAACCTACCTCCAGCGTACAGGAGGATTCACCCCGTCTTTCATGTATCCAAAATTAAACCCGTATTTCATTCTCGTATTAATCCGCCAATCCCGGTTCCTCCCCCGCCGCGACTCGTAGATGGGGAACCCACTTATTCGGTAAATCGTGTGCTGGACTCAAGGCGGAGGGGACGCGGATTCCAGTACTTGGTGGACTGGGAAGGTTACGGTCCAGAGGAGAGAAGTTGGGTACCGGCATTCTGGATCACTCCCTTATCGATGATTACAATCGGCAGGTAAGGGGACCTGGGAACGCCAGGAGGCGTTCCTAGGGGGAGGGGTACTGTCACGGTTCATAGATCCAATGTCTCTCTCTAGTCTCGTGCTTTGTTGTTTACATGTGTGTGAGTGTGTGAGTGGGTGTGTCCGGATCATTACTGTTGATCAGTATCCAGCTGCAATCAATCATCATCACCAGCTGCCACTCATCTCATCTCCTATATATGCTTCACTGCTTTCTCATCTCCTTGTCAGATCGTTGCATGAAGTCTCTGTTGTTGTCTGATCCTGTTCCTGTGCCTCGTGTCCCGTCTGGAGTTCCTGTGTTCCTGTTTCACGTCTAGTTGGATTACGTTACATGTCTGGATCACGTCTTCACTCATCAGAGCACGCTGCACTTCATTCATCACTCCGTGTCTGACCATCAAAGTCCCTGCGCCACAGCCTGCACCACCTGGACTTCATCATCATCATCATCATCATCATCATCATTATTGACTATCAATAAAGAGTTTTTGCACTTGCATATTGTATCCTCGTTTCTGACGTAACACGTGCACACTTCTGGCTGCAGATTCGCTTGCCGCCAGAGGGGGCATAGTTCTGCAAAAACTCAGAGACTTGCGCAATGCACCTTTAAATAGACTCGAAAATTATGTTGGGATTAGTGGAATTGCATTAGCATGGTTTAAATCATACTTATCTGACCGTTATCAGTTTGTAGCAGTAAATTAAGAGATGTCTTATCGATCACAAGTTCAGTATGGCGTACCACAAGGCTCAGTACTAGGACCGTTGCTGTTCACTCTGTGCATACTACCCTTAGGAGATATCATTAGGAATCATGGCATTAATTTTCACTGTTATGCTGATGATACTCAGCTCTATATTTCTTCACGCCCAGACGAAACTTTCCAATTCACAAAATTAACGGAATGCATAGCTGATTAAAAAAAAAGGATGACTAGTAATTTCCTACTACTTAATTCTGAAAAAACAGAGATTCTAATTATTGGACAAAATCCTCACTTAATAACCTAGAATACTGTCTAACACTTGATGGCTGCTCTGTTAAGTCTTCATCGTTGGTTAGGAACCTGGGTGTGCTCTTTGATACCAATCTTTCATTTGAAAGTCACGTGTCTAGTATCTGTAAAACCGCATTTTTCCATCTTAAAAATATATCTAAATTACATCATATGCTCTCATTGACAAATGCAGAACAATTAGTGCATGCGTTCATGACATCAAGGCTAGATTATTGTAATGCTCTAATGGGTGGTTGCCCTGCACGCTTAATAAACAAATTACAGCTGGTCCAAAACGCAGCAGCTCGAGTTCTTACCAGAACCAGGAAGTATGACCATATTAGCCCTGTTCTGTCAACACTGCATTGGCTCCCTATTAAACATCGTATACATTTTTAAATATTGCTGAATGCTTACAAAGCACTAAATGGTTTAGCTCTGCAGTACTTGAGCGATCTCTTAATGCATTATAATACTTCACGTCTATTGTGATCTCAAAATTCCGGCCAGTTGATAATACCTAGAATATCAAAATCGACTGCTGGCGGTAGATCCTTCTCCTATTTAACACCAAAACTATGGAACAGTCTTCCTAACATTGTCCGGGAAGCAGACACACTCTGTCAGTTCAAAGCTAGACTAAAAACACATCTCTTTGACCTAGCATACACATAACACATTATAGACCTCTATAATTCTATATTAGGCTGCATAGATTAAGAAGAATGGCGTCTAAGCCTAGTCTCTCTGTTTATATCGAGGTTTACCGTAGTCCGCCGGATCCAGGCCGTATCCAGATTTGATGAAGGATCAGCGCCTGGACGCGACGACACGACAACGCAGTCCTGAAGTGTCAACTAGTCTCTCCTCTTCCACCGGATCCAGGCCGTATCCAGATCCGATGAAGGACCTGCGCCTGGATACGACGACAACGCAGTACTGAAGTGTCAACCAGTCCTTCCGTTTCCTGAAGTGAGGTGGACCCCGGCAGATGGTGGATCTGCACCTGGACCTAACCATGACGCATCCCTGAAGTGCCAGCCTCATCAACCCTGTGAAGGCCTCATCGACACGACCAATCTGACTTCTGACCTGTAATGCTGCCTGGATCATAATCATACACTGTTCGCTCGTTGGCCAGAGGAGAACTGGCCCTGACTGAGCCTGGGTTCTCCCAAGGTTTTTTTTCTCCATTCTGTCACCTGATGGAGTTTTGGTTCCTTGCCACTGTTGCCTTGGCTTTTGGCTTGCTTAGTTGGGGACATTTAATATTCAACAATATTATTGATCTGCCTTATTTAGGGTGGACGATGATGCAATTTTCTTCTAGAAACAAACTTTGTTGTATTATTTTCATGTTATCAATGTGAAGCTGCTTTGATACAATCTGTATTGTAAAAAGCGCTATATAAATAAAGGTGACTTGACTTGACCGCAGTCTGTCCCAGATTTTTCTTTTCCTCCTATTTCCAACTCTTTTCCAACTGTAACCCATTCTAGCCAAGAAGCATCAACAAGGATGCCTCCAGCTCAGCCATCCACGTCTACAGCCCCAGCTCGCTGGCTATCTCATACACTCGCATCAGCGTAACTTCTTCCACCTCCTCCTCACGCAGCAGCCCAGGAACCTCCACCAGTATCTTCTCAACTTCTCTAATCTGAGTACTCACCTTTTCAGAATTCTGCATAGCTTTCAGCAGATTAACAGAAGTCATAGTCAGACGGCACGTCTTTCCCACAAGCGTAAAGAGCTTAGTTAGTCACTTTTACCCATACCGTAAACATCTTTCCGCAAAATGTGCCACTCGCATCACTCATTGGAATCAGTGCCCATATTGGGGGGCTCTCGACCTCGAACTTTACAACAAAGTGTTCCTGGGCTGTCAAAGTCTCTCCTGCGCCATTTGCAGATCGACTACTCACACAACTTTGTCTTGTCCCCAAGTAACACCGGATTCCCCAACCCTTCTAGAACCGCAAGCGCCCAAGTCCACATCATACGTCCCCCGTTCCAGGAGCGAACGCAGCATTCAGCCCATCAGTTTCAACTCAGGGAAACAAGTTTGCCAAAGTGCTGTACATGTCTAAAAATTACTCAAACACTCAACAAACATTACTCAACACAAAACAATTGCTCAATATACAACACTGATCAGTGTCCCGAAGCATACATAAAACTACAAAACAGAGAATTTTGTTAAGTGACAGGGAATAGCTCCTGTATTTATTGTTGTCTGATCAACATAATTGATGATTAAAAGCAATTTTGACAAATTATCAGTCATAGCAAATCAAATACAAACATAAGAATATTATTATAAAAACAAATTTGATATATCACCATCATGAAAGTAAATATCATATTATCCTACTGTTCTTGTGTACTGCTGTCTATTTTTCTATAAGTGTCACGGTACAGAGAGAAGCAGACAGGTAAATGGTTGAAACTGTTGTTTATTGAACAGAGGCACGGAGTGGCACAGCAGATGAGACTGGTGAACAGGATGATGAACTTAGCTGGATGATAACAATGATTGATAACAATGATGTCTGTTTGCAGATGGCAGGACAGGATGCGGCAGGCTGATGACAGAAGACAGGAAGCAGATGACGGGAATCGGAGATTCGAGGACGAAGTTCAGGTAAGGGATCTTCAGGTGAGCAGAGGAGTCTGTACGTTCAGGTAAGGATGAGACCAGACAATGAAATGAAGGGGAAGTGTCTTTATATAGTGTGCGTTGATGATGAACTGCAGGTGCGGTGAATCAGAATTCCGGGGAGAGTGAATGAGTGGGCAGAGCGTGCTGATCTGGTGACTCCATGACAGTACCCCCTCCTCCAAGGGTGGCTCCTGACGACTGGGTAGGATGACGACGATGGGGTCTACCTCAGGCCCTGGGAGCCGGTCGATCTGGGTGTTCCGTGTGGTATTGTGTGAGGAGTGTAGGATCGAGGAAATCATAACAGCTCACCCAGGAGCGTTCCCCGGGACCGTAGTCCTCCCAGTCGATGAGGTACTCCAGTCAGGGACCCCGTCGTCGTGAGTCTAGGATAGCTCGAACCCGGTAGATCGGTTCCTCTTCAGCGATGTTGGGAGGAGGAGGTACTTCTTCGCCAAAAGATTCTGTGGGAGGAGAAAACAGAGGTTCAGAGTGAGGTTTTAGGAGTGATACATGGAAGGATGGTGAGATTCTGTTGTGAGGTGGAAGGTTAAGCCTGTAAGTGACCTCGTTGAGCTGCCTCTGTACTGTGAATGGACCTATGTACCAGGGACTCAGCTTACAGCAAGGCAGGCGGAGACGGATGTCCTGCGTCGAGAGCCATACCTTCTGGCCTGGTTGGTAGCGAGGGGTTGATGTCCTACGGGTGTCTGCTTGTCTCTTGTGTCTTCGCACTGCCTGTTGGAGATGCACATGAGCTGAGTCCCATACCCTCTTGCTCTGCTCGAACCAGTGATTGACAGCTGGAACTTCTGAGGGCTCACCCGACCAGGGAAACAAAAGAGGTTGGTATCCTAGGATACATTGGAAGGAGGGGGGAGCCCGGTGGTGGATTGTTGGAGTGAGTTTTGGGCGTACTCAACCCACGGGAGGAACTGGCTCCAGCTTTCCTAGTTTTGGTATCTCCTCAGGTATCTCCCGATTTCCTGGATCTTCCGCTCAGTCTGGCCATTAGTTTGGGGATGGAAACCGGAGGAGAGGCTTACGGATACCTCGAGGAGTTTGAAGAATGCTTGCCAGACTCTAGAGATGAATTGGGTTCCCTGGTCAGATACGATGGAGTGTTGGTAACGGCACAGACTGAGCAGCCCTTGACGTACCGGGAGATATCCTGAGGCATAGTTGGCCACCAGTAGTTTTGACGAAGGAGTGAGAGGGTACGTTGGCTACCTGGGTGTCCAGAGCCCTTAGAGGTGTGAGCTGAGTCCAGAAGGGGCAGATGAAAGGTGGGTGGAATATAGAGGAGCCCCTTTGGACCTCCTGGCGGAGCAGGGTTGGAGCGATTAGCTTGGGAGATTTGCTCATCGATGGCCCATCTTATTGGACTGACGATCATGGCTGGAGGGAGGATTGTTTCAGGAGCCGAGTCATCCGGAGCAGGTTGGTGAAGACGCGATAAGGCATCTGCCTTACAGTTCTTCTCCCCAGGTCGATATGAGATGGTGAAATTGAACCTGGTGAAGAATAAAACCCATCGGGCTTGACAAGGATTGAGTCTCTTAGCTTCTCTCAGGTATTCGAGGTTGCGATGATCATGGATGACATCGAATTGGTGATGTGCTCCATCCAGCCAGTGTCTCCATTCTTATAGAGCTAGTTTAATGGCGAATACCTCTCGATTTCCGATGTCGTAGCTCTGCTCCGCCGGGGAAAGCTTCTTAGAATAGAAGGCACATGGATGGAGTTTGGGAGGATCACCCTGCCGCAGCAAGAGGACCACTCCGACCCCAGTAGATGAGGCATCCACCTCGATGATGAACGGGAGATCAGGATTAGGGTGGACTAGGATCGGAGCGGTTTGGAAGGCCTGTTTTAGTTGCTGGAAGGCTTCTGAAGCTGCTGGGGTCAAGGACAGAGACTTGGGCCAGCCTTTGAGAGCTGAGGTTAATGGAGAACTGAGAAGACTGTAGTTGTGGATGAATCATCTGTAAAAGTTAGCAAATCCGAGAAAGCATTGGAGTTCCTTGATTGTAGTGGGTTGAGGCCAGTTTTGGATGATATCCACCTTCCTCTGGTCCATCTGGATGCCATGTTGGTCTATGACGTACCCTAGGAAGTGGACGGAGGTGGTGTGGAACTTGCATTTTTCCAGCTTGAGGTAGAGATGGT
This sequence comes from Leuciscus leuciscus, assembly GCF_965113295.1. NCBI lineage: Eukaryota > Metazoa > Chordata > Actinopteri > Cypriniformes > Leuciscidae > Leuciscus > Leuciscus leuciscus. Next base: position 22,104,746 of record NC_138736.1, on the reverse strand, counting down.
GATGGCAGAGTTTCTCAAGGACCTGCGTTACGTGGAGGCAATGTTCGGCCAGGTTCCAGGAGTAGATGAGGATGTTGTCAATGTAGACAATGATGAATCGGTTAAGGAATTCTTGGAACACCTCATTCATATAGCTTTGGAAGACTGCTGGTGAGCTGGACAGGCCGTACGGCATAACTCGATATTCACAGTGGCCTGAAGGAGTGACAAAAGCAGTCTTCCACTCATCACCTCAGCGTATATGAATGAGGTTGTAAGCACTCCGGAGGTCCAGCTTGGAAAATATGAGTTGTTCCAGAGCCGCCGGGACCAGAGGAAATGGATAACTGTACTTGACTGTCTGAGAGTTGAGGTGTCGGTAGTCGATGCACGGCCTCAAGCCTCCGTCCTTCTTGGCCACAAAGAAAAAACTGGAAGTGGCAGGGGATGTTGATGGTCAGATGAACTGCTTTTGAAGTGCCTCCTGGATATACTCCTCCATGGCCTTCTGCTCTGGGATGGACAGTGGATACACTCTACACTTGGGTAGAGTGGCCCAAGGTAGCAGGTCAATAGCACAGTCCCATGGCCGGTGTGGTGGAAGTTGGGTTGCCAACCACTTACTAAAGACATCCTGGAACGCCCGGTATTCAGGAGGGATCTCCACCTTGTGATCCATCTCTGGACTCTCAACGGTGGTGGAGTTGATGGAGAGTGTGGGAGTGATAGATGGGACACGGCGAGGCTTGGATGATTTCTGGACAGATGAAATGCAGGATTGGAAACAGGCTTCACTCCATTATAAAACTAACCCAGTATCCCAGTTGATGTGCGGTTGGTGTTGTGTCATCCACGGGCGTCCCAGGATGAGGTCAGCGGTGGATCCTTCCAGCACCCTGAACGTTATTTCCGATGCGGAGCGTCAGTGTGGGAGAGAGGTGTCGGATTCTACCATGCCCCAGTGGCTTTCCTTGGATGGTGTGGATTCTCAGATCCTGAGAGCAACGTTTCTTGTGGACGTTCAGTTTCTGGAGGAGTTGGATTGAGATGAAGTTCCCCGCGGAACCAGAGTCAATGAGGGCTAGCACTGAGACACAGATATGGGGGGTTAGAACATGCACAGTGGTACGATACAAGGAGGTTATTTGAGATGGAAGTTGAATAGTACTCACCACGGGGCGTGGTGGTCGAACAGGACAGGTGATGATGACATGACCTTCTCTCCCACAATACAAACACAGTTGATTTTGGATTCTTCGCTGACGCTCCGCATGTGTGAGATGATAAGAAACCTCTTGCAAAGGTTCAGGTGCTCTGATGGTGCCATGGGCAGAGGATATGCAGCGGGATTTAGGAGAGAACAGGCTGTGAGACGTTGGGAAACTCTGATGTTTTTTGGATGAAGTTATCTCTTCCCATAGCATCGTCATACACACCATGAGCTGACGGATGTCAGCATTGAGTCCCTGATGGAAAGTGATGAGAAGTGCAGTCTCGTTCCAGCCGCTGGTGGCAGCTAGTGTGTGAAACTGGAGGGCGTATGCACTGACAGAGTTATTGGCTTGAATCAGGTTGAACAACTGGTCGTGAACTGACAAATCCAAGGCTGTTTGACCAAACACTTCTTTAAAGTGACTGAAGAAGGAGGATAGTGAAGTAGTGACGGGTGCGTTGGACTGCCATAGAGATTGAGCCCACTGTGGTGCACGTCCAGACAGCAGGGAAATGTCAAAGGCCACTCGGACGCGATCGTTGGTGAACTGGTGAGACTGCATCTCGAAATATAGGGAGCATTGTAACAGGAACCCGCTGCAATCCTCCGCCTCTCCGGTGAAGGTCGCTGGTCGGGCCATGGGACTGGCAGAGGCAGCAGATGAAGCAGTGGGTTTGGAGTGCAGGAGTGACTGGCGTGCAGCGTGAAGGACATCGGTGGGAATGGAAGGTGGGTTCTCTGACGCGGCCTGAAAATGTTCAAAAACTGTAACACTGTTTTTGAACATTTTCAATTGAAGACATACAGATTTAATTAAGTAACCACTCAATGGGATAATAGGTATCTCTAAGAAATTACCACATATAGATTCCTTTGAGAAATCATTCCATATAGAATATCATCCAGGTTCAAACAATCACCTTTCTTTTTATGTTTTAGAACCACAGAACAAAATGATTGTACAAATTTTGCAGTTATATATATATATATATATATATATATATATATATATATATATATATATATATATATATATATATATATATATAATCTAAAATATTTTCCTCATATTTTGATGGTTTAATCGAACTTGTAGGGTCATTAAAAACAAATATCTCCTCCAGACATCACTTTTGGCCACAACTGTACTTCTCCAACTTCAGTGAGTCAATTGCATACAATGATCTAAAAAGCAGGAAATAGAAAGACTACTGTGATGTTGCTGCATTTGTTGCCTTTTTGTTCAGAAGAAGAGCATGGAATCTCTTATCCTGCACCAAATGGAGTGTGAGGTCGACCTGAACAGGAAAGTGCTGATGCAATCAAACCACGGTAATAATGTGTAAAATGCAAACTGCTTCAGATGACTTGAGTGGTGGTATTCTGAATCTAAAGCAATGGTGTGTACAATTTGCCACAGTGGTACAATTTACAGTGTGACTCCTAGTGAAAAGAGTTAATCACTGGAGTCCTGTTGAACTGTAACACTGTTTTTGAACATTTTAAATTGAAGACATACAGATTTAATTAAGTAACCACTCAATGGGATAATAGACCCCTTTTGCGCCGACGTCACAGTTACGTCACGGCGCTAGCTGGAGGCAAAACAAACGGAAAACTGGAGGCGGCCAATACAAACCAGCACAGATTCGGCTACATAATAAGGAGCTTAAATTATTATTTTTATTATTAAATGTCATCTTGTTGTGTTGTTGGGTGCAAGAATCGATGAAAAATGAGTATGCTGTATCTGGAATTTTTATTTCTAGAAAATATCCACATCTTTAAAATTGCACCGTCACTCTTTACATTGTCGTCTTGGCGCTGGCTAGGCAGAACTGCGGATCGCACACACAAATCTTTACATGACCATTCAGCACATAGTTATAGGCATCTAAAGATTTATATGCCCTCAGTTTCTCTTTACCCTCGGTTTCTCTATCGGGCAGGTGTAGAAGTCAGGCCACTCAACCGTTGGTAGCGTTAACGTTAATCCTGTCAGATCGTCCATTGACTGAGCGTGTACGGGTCGGCCAATCTGGTTCCGTCCGTTAAAATGAACTTTTGCAAATAACAATCGTGGTCCTGGACAGTGAGTGACCTTGCACATTAAGATAAAATTGGATTTTCTCCAGTCATTGTTAAAAAAAACAAGCTAACAAACTGGCAAACTAACGTTAGTGAAGCGGCCAGAGGGATCTTTCTGCCTCCAGCTAAGCCCCGCCCACACAAATACGTCACCATGTTTACCAACTGTAAAAGGACCTATAGGTATCTCTAAGAAATTACCACATATAGATTCCTTTGAGAAATCATTCCATATAGAATATCATCCAGGTTCAAACAATCACCTTTCTTTTTATGTTTTATAACCACAGAACACAATTATTGTACAAATGTTGCAGTTTTATGCCTTAATGTTATGTTCTTAGTTACAGTACTGTGCAAAAGTCTTAGGCATGTTAATCCCCCCCCCCCCAAAAAAATGGTTTTAAGTCAGTTATTTATATATTTTGCTGTAGTGTATCAGTAGGAAATATCAGTTTACATTTACAAACATTCTTTTTGCCATTAATTGTAATAATCCAGTGAGATTTGTGTATGCACAAGGAGTCTGACAACAGCTGGTATTGATCTGATCATGTAAAATCATCATCTTTTCATGTAAAACAGGCCTTTCAACTGAGGTCCATCTATAGATAGAAAAAAACGGAGACAGACTAAATCCAGAAGAACTGCGGGAACGTCTCCAAGATACTTGAAGAAACCTTCCTGTAAAGCTACCTGAAAAACTATGCGCAAGTGTACCTGGACAAAAGCCGTTTTAAACGCAAAGGGTCGTTACACCATATATTGATTTGAATTAGTTAATAGAAGTTACATCATAAATAAATTAACATGCCTAAGACTTTTGCACAGTACTGTATGTTTAATGGTTATTAAATGATTGGACGGATACATTTTTTACAGTATGAAAAATGCTCAATAGTGCGCTCTATAGTTGTCTGTTTTTTTGGGCAGGTATACCTTCAAAGCAACCAATCTAAATTAACTTTAATGACTAAAAGAAGAAGGTAGTTTGAGGCATTGTTGGCATTGGTCTCTTTTGAATGACAAATTGACAAATGCGAGATTGCCATGGTCTTATTCACAGCAGTAACGTGCTGCATTTAATTTCATTGTTATCTAATGAAATTAAAACAATTGAGAAACAATTGAGATTATAAAGAAATTTCAGTTGTTGTTTTTATTTCAGAACAGGACCCCTTTAATGTCACAAGATAATTCTAATTCTGGATGTTATAATTGTCCGTTCTCGAAACGTTTTACACCTAGTTATAGCCAATGCACAAAATAATTTGGGTTTCATTGGTGAGTCATAGGAAATTGGGCTGGAAAGCAATACGGGACAGTGCACTAAACAGGGCTACCAACACATCTCACCTCTGACAAAACTGCTGTGACTTATCATGAGTCGAGTTATGCTGACTATAAAAAAGGACAAAACAGTTAAAGCTCTTAAATAAATCTCAAAGACAAAGGGCACAACATTTTAGTGACAATTGCATATTACAGTGTGATATTTTTTGTTACTGAATCACTTACAATGAATAATTGCAGATAACTCCACAGTTTGAAAGTAAAAGGTGTGAAAAAATTATAACTGAGCTCCTGAGCTGAAGTTTGTGTGTGTGTAGGATAAAGGCTTTTAACACTCACACTCTTTAGACATCCCTACAGCGAAGCACTTCTGCAGCCGGCAGAATTGACAGCGATTCCGAGTTACCTTGTTGATAATACAGTTCTTCTCCCTGTGACATGTGTACACCATGTTCTTCTGGATACTTCTACGAAAAAAACCCTGTGGAGAGAGAGAGAGAGACACTTGATTTTGTGGTCTAAAACTTGGTATGGGTCTACCCTGCTGAAAAGCTGGTTAACAAACTATCTCCAATGAACTGAAGGTGATAATTACCTCAATTACCTTGTTATAGAGAATTTTCAAATAAATAAAATGGCTCTGCATTTAAATTTTGGCCAACTCTTGGTCTGGGCCTGGTATGTCTTGGTCTGGGTCTTAGGGGGTCTGGTATTGTTCTGGGGGTTAGAAGCACACACAACAGAGTCTAATCTAGTGAGGAACTTATGGATCAGGAGTCATATGTGGCACTTTGACAAAAATCATGTGACACGCCATTTGTCTCACCCTGGACCAGATAACTAGATATCAGTCTCCTGCAGAAAACACTCAATTACAATTCCATTCTGGAGAATATCGCTTGCAGATCTTGCTAAAGGGGTCTCCTGCTTTACTCACTTTACTCACTGCAACACAAATATCTCCCTGCATTCTTCAGTTGGCTAAGCAAATATATGATTTATGGTGATGCCAACTCAAAGCATTCCCATGCACGGATCTATCTTGGATCATCTCATTGATGGATATATGATTGGTTGTTTATAGTAATGTTCAGCTAGCGTGTTGAGGCTGAGGCCAAAGCTGCTGTGAATATACTGCTGTGCTGTCAGTTAGTTGTAAGATTTACCTAGAAGACAAAACTTCATAAGACAGTAAGACTTAGTTATTTTTAAAGAATACACCTTGAACTTACGGTAAATGTATTTTGTCTTGTTATATTAGCATGTTTTTTTCACTTCTAAACAGTAATCTTACTAAATATATTATAAGCAGTGTTTGCTGAGGCAAGTGTCACTATTACTATTGCTCAGACATTTTAACCCCAATCTTAAGTATTCATCTTTTGTACCACTTGTGCTACATGCATGAATAATCCTTCAAACCATGTGGATGGTTCAGGAGGTGGTACTACTTTTTAAAGCCATCAGACTTACTATTATTTTCCCTTTTGCGAAAAGCATCCTATAGATTTACATTGATGAGGGGCCAGAATATTATTGAGACTTGGGGTAGACTCAGACTTGGATTTGGCTTGAGTCTGTAAACAAGTAACCACTGTAGCAACCACCCACGATACCTTGGCAACCATGTAGCGATACTGTGGCAACTAATGCAGAGTATCTTTTGTCACATGCCTGTCCTGTCTCGTGTAGCACATGTGGTGTTTGTATTCCTGTCACTGTTTGACCCCACCCTCCTTGTTATCTCATTATTGGTTTCATTTGCCCCACCTGTTGTTCCTCATCACCTGCCTGATTTGTCCCTTTTATAAGTTCCTTTGTGTTTGCTGTCTGTGTCGGATTGTTGTCTTGTACACGTCTCCTGTTCTCCCGTGACCCTTCTGGTATGTTTGTTTTTGAAGTTGTTGTTTTGTATTTAGTTGTGTTTTCCCCCTCGTGGGTGTTTGTTTTACTTTGTTCTTTTGTTTATTAAACCATTCCTCTGCACTTGAGTTTTTTCCTCGTTTTCTTAAGTTTTACCGTGACAGAACGATCCGACCATGTCAAAGACTCAGCAGAGGAATTCCCAGCATCCACTTGTTCCCCCTGTCTCATGCCCACAGTATGAACGCATTCTTCGTGTTCAGGCGCTGTTTGCGCTCCGCCAGCAGGGAGCTGACCTAAGGAAGTTCGCGGTCGACTTCCTTAGTACAGCAGAGGGACTGGGACTTAATGAAGAGCCCCTCAAGGACCTTTTCTTTTACGCCCTTGATGAGCCCATGGATTGGGTGCTTAGAAGGGCATTTGACAGCAGTACTTTTGTGGCTATGGTGGAGGGTCTCGCTCGCTTTCAGGAGCAAGAGGCCAGGAAGAGGGTCCCAGTTCCGGTGGTCCCGAGTCCAGTGGTCCCGAGTCCAGTGGCCCCACTTCCAGTGGTCTCGAAACGGAAGAGGAAGACTCCCTCCGTGACTGTTCCGGTGACCTCAGTTCCGGTGGTCCCGAGTCCGGTGGTCCCGAGTCTGGCGGTCCCAGTTCCGGCGGTCCCAGTTCCGGTGGTCCCAGTTCCGGTGGTCCCAGTTCCGGTGGTCCCAGTTCCGGTGGTCCCAGTTCCGGTGGTCCCTGTTCCGGTGGTCCCTGTTCCGGTGATCCTGCTCGCACTGCCTGCACCACCTCAGCGATCCGTCACGTCTGCCCAGCCAGAGGCGGTTCACGTCACGTCTGACGGGCCTGTGTCTTCGGACAAGATGGCCGTTACAGAGACTGTTCACGTCACGTCTGCCGAGCCTGTGTCTTCAGACAAGATGGCCGCCGCCGAGAGTGTTCACGTCACTTCTGCCGAGCCTGTGTCTTCAGACAAGATGGCCGCCGCCGAGAGTGTTCACGTCACGTCTGCCGAGCCTGTGTCTTCAGACAAGATGGCCGCCGCCGAGAGTGTTCACGTCACGTCTGCCGAGCCTGTGTCTTCAGACAAGATGGCCGCCGCCGAGAGTGTTCACGTCACGTCTGCCGAGCCTGTGTCTTCAGACAAGATGGCCGCCGCCGAGAGTGTTCACGTCACGTCTGCCGAGCCTGTGTTCCCTGACAAGATGGCCGCCATCGAGCCTGTGTCTGTTCCTGAACCTGAGTCGGTGGTGTCTGTGCCTGTGTCTGTTCCTGTGCCTGTGTCTGTTCCTGAACCTGAGCCGGTGGTGTCTGTGCCAGTGTCTGTTCCTGAGCCGGAGCCAGTGTCTGTTCCTGAGCCGGAGCCAGTGTCTGTTCCTGAGCCGGAGCCAGTGTCTGTTCCTGAGCCGGAGCCAGTGTCTGTTCCTGAGCCGGAGCCAGTGTCTGTTCCTGAGCCGGAGCCAGTGTCTGTTCCTGAGCCGGAGCCAGTGTCTGTTCCTGAGCCGGAGCCAGTGTCTGTTCCTGAGCCGGAGCCAGTGTCTGTTCCTGAGCCGGAGCCAGTGTCTGTTCCTGAGCCGGAGCCAGTGTCTGTTCCTGAGCCGGAGCCAGTGTCTGTTCCTGAGCCGGAGCCAGTGTCTGTTCCTGAGCCGGAGCCAGTGTCTGTTCCTGAGCCGGAGCCAGTGTCTGTTCCTGAGCCGGAGCCAGTGTCTGTTCCTGAGCCGGAGCCAGTGTCTGTTCCTGAGCCGGAGCCAGTGTCTGTTCCTGAGCCGGAGCCAGTGTCTGTTCCTGAGCCGGAGCCAGTGTCTGTTCCTGAGCCGGAGCCAGTGTCTGTTCCTGAGCCGGAGCCAGTGTCTGTTCCTGAGCCGGAGCCAGTGTCTGTTCCTGAGCCGGAGCCAGTGTCTGTTCCTGAGCCGGAGCCAGTGTCTGTTCCTGAGCCGGAGCCAGTGTCTGTTCCTGAGCCGGAGCCAGTGTCTGTTCCTGAGCCGGAGCCAGTGTCTGTTCCTGAGCCGGAGCCAGTGTCTGTTCCTGAGCCGGAGCCAGTGTCTGTTCCTGAGCCGGAGCCAGTGTCTGTTCCTGAGCCGGAGCCAGTGTCTGTTCCTGAGCCGGAGCCAGTGTCTGTTCCTGAGCCGGAGCCAGTGTCTGTTCCTGAGCCGGAGCCAGTGTCTGTTCCTGAGCCGGAGCCAGTGTCTGTTCCTGAGCCGGAGCCAGTGTCTGTTCCTGAGCCGGAGCCAGTGTCTGTTCCTGAGCCGGAGCCAGTGTCTGTTCCTGAGCCGGAGCCAGTGTCTGTTCCTGAGCCGGAGCCAGTGTCTGTTCCTGAGCCGGAGCCAGTGTCTGTTCCTGAGCCGGAGCCAGTGTCTGTTCCTGAGCCGGAGCCAGTGTCTGTTCCTGAGCCGGAGCCAGTGTCTGTTCCTGAGCCGGAGCCAGTGTCTGTTCCTGAGCCGGAGCCAGTGTCTGTTCCTGAGCCGGAGCCAGTGTCTGTTCCTGAGCCGGAGCCAGTGTCTGTTCCTGAGCCGGAGCCAGTGTCTGTTCCTGAGCCGGAGCCAGTGTCTGTTCCTGAGCCGGAGCCAGTGTCTGTTCCTGAGCCGGAGCCAGTGTCTGTTCCTGAGCCGGAGCCAGTGTCTGTTCCTGAGCCGGAGCCAGTGTCTGTTCCTGAGCCGGAGCCAGTGTCTGTTCCTGAGCCGGAGCCAGTGTCTGTTCCTGAGCCGGAGCCAGTGTCTGTTCCTGAGCCGGAGCCAGTGTCTGTTCCTGAGCCGGAGCCAGTGTCTGTTCCTGAGCCGGAGCCAGTGTCTGTTCCTGAGCCGGAGCCAGTGTCTGTTCCTGAGCCGGAGCCAGTGTCTGTTCCTGAGCCGGAGCCAGTGTCTGTTCCTGAGCCGGAGCCAGTGTCTGTTCCTGAGCCGGAGCCAGTGTCTGTTCCTGAGCCGGAGCCAGTGTCTGTTCCTGAGCCGGAGCCAGTGTCTGTTCCTGAGCCGGAGCCGTTGGTGCCAGTTCCACCGTGGCCGCCCGAGGGAGGGTCTCCGCCCTGGCCTCCCGAACTGTCCATTTTCCCTGCCCCACCCTGGTCTGTCTTTCCTGTTCCTCCTGTTTCGCCCTGGTCTGTCCCTCCCGTCCCGCCCTGGTCTGTCCCTCCGCCCTGGTCTGTCCCTCCCGTCCCGCCCTGGTCTGTCCCTCCCGTCCCTAGTGGAGCGTCTGGTATCCGCTCCTTAAGGAGGGGGTAATGTCACATGCCTGTCCTGTCTCGTGTAGCACATGTGGTGTTTGTGTTCCTGTCACTGTTTGACCCCACCCTCCTTGTTATCTCATTATTGGTTTCATTTGCCCCACCTGTTGTTCCTCATCACCTGCCTGATTTGTCCCTTTTATAAGTTCCTTTGTGTTTGCTGTCTGTGTCGGATCGTTGTCTTGTACACGTCTCCTGTTCTCCCGTGACCCTTCTGGTATGTTTGTTTTTGAAGTTGTTGTTTTGTATTTAGTTGTGTTTCCCCCTCGTGGGTGTTTGTTTTACTTTGTTCTTTTGTTTATTAAACCATTCCTCTGCACTTGAGTTTTTTCCTCATTTTCTTAAGTTTTACCGTGACATCTTTTTGTTGTTGTTGAAAAAGCAAGATCTTTATTTCTCAATTTCGATAGGTGTGTACCGTAATACAATTTTACTATGCAAATTAGGAGTATGTCCCTCAAGGCTACAGGGATCCCCCTGCTGTAGAGAAAGATGTCAGATGACTGCTGCGTTTCCATCGAAATTACCTGGAATAATTTGTCCCAGGAACTTTTTTCCCCCCAGACCTGTTGCTTTCTGTTTCCACCACAGTCTAAAGTACTGTGAAGATTAGGCAAATTAGTGCAATGATATAGGACTGCACGCACAGCAACGGATTTTTAAAAATGGTGGTTGAAATTAAATGCTGCGTGGAGTCAACCAATCAAAATGCGGCATGAACTCAGAACCAATCAGCATGTTCAGTGCTCAAGTCCCACCCCCGAAAGTTCCTGAACTTTGAAAAAATATTACCTCGCAAGCAGGGATTTTCTGAGGGGGAAATTTTTACCCGGAACTTCATTTAGACCCTGCTTACTGCTGTTGAAACACACAGAGTACCACCCCAAAGTTCAAAGTTCCTGGGGAAAGTTCCTGCGGTGGAAATGCGGCTTATGTTGAACTGTGTGTTCTGACTATTTGAAATCTGGCTCCTCACCTGGCTGAGGTTCCTTCTGTAGATTTTTCTGTTCTCAGGTGATTTACAACAGGTGGCAGGTAAATGACACATATTAATAGACAAGATAATGTTGGCTCTATGTGTGTGTGAGGATCTTTAATTGTCCAGCACTCTGTAGTGATATGGAGATAAGTGCTGGTTCACTTCACCTGGTTTATCCATCCTTAACAAAAGCATCTAACAAAAAAGCTATACCTGAAGAGCTCTCTCTCGCTCTCAATGTAAACTGTCTTAACTAGGATCATTATCTTCCATCTTGTTATCCTAATGGGGGACAGATAGTGTGTCTTAGTGTCTCATTTACAGATTAAAAAAACGAAAGTGCCGCATCAATTATTTACCTCCCACCCCACCCCACCCCACCCCACTTCTCTTCTCTGTTCCATCCCACTCGCTCGGTGTGTTGTCTGAGCATTCTGTACGGGCCTAGGACAGGATCACCTTTCATTCCTAATCACACAGACATCTTATCATGGTTAACGAAAATGGAGAGGACACAGTAGACCAGAAAGAGAGAGAGAGAGAGAGAGAGAGAGAGAGAGAGAGAGGGGGGGGGGGGGTTAAAAAGAGTTTTCTTATATCAATAAATCTATTCCATAATTCCATAATTATTTTAAACAATTTAAATATCTCAATAATACTATTTCTCTACTTTAAAAATCTCCAACTTTACCCAAAATGTTTCCCAGAATTCCCACAGACTATATATTATAAAATTCGAATACATTATTAACCATTTTAAAATATGAAAACTCAATTTTAATTTGAGCAACAACCAACCCCTAATAATATTTAATGTGATCTCACGAGAATACGTGTATATTTTTACGTAAGGTGTGGTTCTACCAAACGTACATTTACATATTGAAACATACAATATTGACGTATTCACAGCACTAAAACGTCAATTATTTATGTATGAACAACTTTACAGACATACGAATGCAGGAAAATTCCTATGAATATTAAAATTGTGGCATTATTGTTTTGATTCTATTGTATTCAACTGTCACATCAATTACTAAGTTTACAATTAATGCCGTGTTTCGGTTGATGTGCATTAGGGATCCGGTTCCAAGTAAATACAGGGCCAATGTCACCAATAATGATGTCGGTACCGATTCCGTTTAAAAGCATGCACTTGAACTTACATGGACTTTCCTTTAGGTGAAAGCAGTGTGTCATTATATATGAGGAGAATGCATCACTAATATGCTAAATCTGAATACATTTTCATAACCACTAAAAGATTTTGTGATTTGCTCTGTCGACATGCCTGTAATTAGTTGTGTGTTACTGTAGTAAAACCATTGTTATTTAAAAAAAAAAAAAAGGCTGCCAGTGACAGGCTGTTGTAATTTGTAAACTCCTGGGTAATTGAGGGGACCAGCTGCCATCCGCCACTCCCCTCCTAGGATGGGATACGTGCGCTTATCTGCCCCACCTGGCGAACCCTGCATGCAGCTCCTCCAGCACCCTTGGCAGTCAGACGCAGCAGAGGTGTCTGACGCTAGGTCTAGCACTCGTGTGTGTAATAAACCCTTGTATGTTGCAAAAGAATACAATGTCCAGTCTTGATTCTGTTCTTTGAACCTTTACTGAATCTATTGGTGAACTCGTTAACAAATATTCAGTAGCCGCGCCATACACACATTTCACTTCTATAAACTGTCCCCTCCATACACGTCATCAGTTACGTTATACACTCAGACATAACTAATCATCATTCTATTATATCTCCCCCTTTTACAAATCTATTGTTTGCCTTATAACAAATGCTTCATTGTTACTTCAAGCATACACGTAACATTTCCTTCCATAGGTAGAACATACACAGTCTCAAATGAACCAGTATTAACTTGGGTTTACTGTGAACTGCATTTAACATCTCTTAACATTTCTCAAAGTAACCATACTATGCGTTTCTGTCTCTTATCTTTCTTTCCTCATTTATAGCTACAGGACTTGTGGTGGTCTGCTAATCCTGCCAGACCTGGTTCGTATCAGTCCGTCAGGAGACTTTGGATTTGTTCCATATTGTTCTGGAACATCTGGTGTTTTGACAGCACTTGGTGTTGTTGGTAGTACGGTCTCATGCTGTGGGGTGTTTACAGATGTTGTTATTGGTGCTTTCCCCACTGGCACTTCCTGTAGGTGGAGTCTGTTTCGGCGTAACATACCCCCTTGCTCTGTCTCCAACAGATAAGATCGTGGTGTGACACTCCCCTTCATCACAGTTGCCTTTGTCAGCCAGGATTTTTGAGTGTCCACTTTGGTGAGGACCTGATTCCCTGGATATAGGAGAGGTAGGAATTTCACACCATGACGCTGGATGTAGTAGTAAGCTTGTTCCTTTTTCTTGGTTGCATAATTTCTCTCGATGACTTTTGTGTTTGGCCATTTAGGTAACAGATTACTGTCAAGGGTGGGTAAGGTTGTCCGAATTTTCCGACCCATCAAGAGTTCTGCTGGACTGGCACCTGTACTACTGCATGGAGTGGATCTGTAACACATAAGCACCAGAAGGGGGTCTTTTTGCTTTAGGATTATTTTGGCTATTTGTACGGCTCTTTCAGCATGCCCATTCCCTTGTGGGTGATGTGGGCTGGAGGTTATGTGTTTGAAATCTAGCTCACAAGCCAGATCTTTGAACTCCGCACTGGTGAATTGTGGCCCATTGTCACTGACCACCTCCTCAGCTATACCATAGCAGGGAAAAGCTGGCTTTCAGTTTTCTCACTACCTGTGTACTGGTAGTTGTGGGCATGTGAAGTACCTCTAGAAAACGTGAGTAGTAGTCTGAAATGACTAGGTAGGTCTGTTTGTTGTGTTCGCACAGATCAATTCCGATCCTCTTCCATGGCCTTTCGGGAAGTGGCGTGGAAATTAGTGGTTCTCTGGGCTGAGCTCTTCTCATTTCTTGGCAGGACTGGCAGGACGAGACCTTAAGTTTAATTTGGGACGATATACCGGGCCACCACACCGATGTGTTTGCTCTTTCCCGACATTTGCTCAGACCCTGGTGCCCGTCGTGTATGCGATCTATGATCTCAGCCCTCAGTTTTCCAGGTATGATCATTCTGTTGCCCCTGGTGACAATTCCATCTAGAGTTGAAAGTTCATTTCTCACGGGGAAAAAGTCTCTGGCCATCAGGTGCACCCTGGCTATGTGTTCAGGCCAACCTGACTGAATATATGTGATTACCTTTTGCAGGCTTTCATCTTCGACAGTGCTAGACCGGATGATGTCTATCTTTTGCTTTGAAGCTAGCATGCTGTAAATAATGGACGCCACATCGCACTCCACATCTGAGTGGGTGTCACTACAGTCCTGTAAATCGTCTGAGGGGCTCCTGGACAGAGAATCGGCCACTATGAGGGTTTTCCCGGGGGCATATTCTACAGTAGGGTTGAATCTCATCAATCGCATCAGCAGCCTCTGGCAACGAAGTGGAACCACGTCCAGGTCTTTGCCATTTATTAGTGGCACCAATGGCTTGTGGTCACTGATCAGCTTGAACTCATTTAGACCATACAAGTACTTTTCAAATCTCTCACACGACCAGACAGCGGCCAGACACTCTTTTTCTATTTGAGCATATCTGGTTTCAGCTTCGCTCAGTCATCTGGAGCAATAAGCCACTGGTCTCCAGTCCTTGTCATGTTGCTACATCAGTACGCCACCAATTCCATAGCTGCTTGAGTCTGCTGACACCATGGTTGGTTTTCTAAACTGTTCTCTCCATACACGTCATCAGTTACGTCATACACTCAGACATAACTAATCATCATTCTATTACAGTGTGTATGGCCAGAAGGTTAGCCCCTGTGCTAGACTAGGTGCCCATGTGTTGTGATTGTGCTGTCTTCCACAGTATGGCTTCCCTGTCAGCGAACCCGTAACCCTGCCATCTCTGCCGGTAATGACTTCACCCTAGAAAGGCTGGATTTACCACAGAGACCTTCCATATGTAGCACAGCCAAATCTGTCAGTCCATATGTGTAAACTCCACATGTTACCTCCCTACGGACAGGATGTGGTCCCCTTCTGTTTAGAATGGGCACGCTTTCCCACTGTTATCCAAATAGTCTTACCGTGTGGGTAAGAAGGAACAGCAGTGATCAGCTCTCCCTGCGTTAAAGCCCTGTCCTTTCTCCGCCACAGCAGGTGCAGGGGGATTAGGCAGCTTACACAGGGTGCTGGAAGGGGTAGCATTGTGGCATTTTATTATGGATTCCAATTCGTTAGTCGTTCTGACGTAACGTCAAACATGACTGACTGATAGGGAATGTCTAGATTACTTATGTAACTTATCTAGATTACTTATGTGACATTACATCCCGTCGACACAATTGCTGTACCACCACCCGGCCAGGACACATCGTCTCAGCTCCTCTGTGCAAAACGTAAATGACCGAGTGCACCACGCTTCCTTATATACGCGCTTTGCAGGGCGGGGTTCATGATGCAGCTCTCAGGCGAGATGCCAATTTGTCAGTTGTTATGACGTAACGTCTCTGTTCCCTCCTTCAGGGAACGGGGGTTACAAAAGTAACCTAGTGTAACATTGGCAGTCAGTTTTGATTTCTGTTCTTGTCGGTGTCTAGTTATCTGTTTATTAGTTCAGTTTAATCTTCCTCCGCCCCTGCCTGTTTGTTTCTATGGTTACATAGTGATTAGTTAGTTCTGTTCAGGTGTGTCTCGTCTTATCTTGTTAGCTCTCCGGTTTGTTTGTGTATTTAACCCCCTGGGGTCGGCAGTCGTGCCGGCGAGACCAGCTCGCTTTTTTTTTCTTATCAGTGCAAAAGAGACTCAACATACTCTGTTGATTTTGATCTTACATATAAGTGTTATACATCATTCAAAGCTGTTAAATGTCTTCTTTTATTTGTGTATACTCATATTAAAAACAAAATGTTGTGTTTTTCATCAAATAAAGAAAATAAACAATGCGCGTTCTGCCGACTTTCTCAATATGAAGTTCATTCTGAAACGTGGCAGAAAATGATCTGTAACTCAGCGAATGCTTGTCACACTGACATGAGACATTGTCTTTACAAAGATTTGTATGTCTTTACTCTATTTTTAAATAATGTAAATTATATCAAAAACAAATATTCTCTGTTAAAGTAATCCGTATGAAATCAACGAGAGGTACAGTTTCTCAAGCACGTTCTAATTAACTCTAATGTGACCACACCCATGCGCGCAAGAGCTGTTCAGATGCAAATCGTCCACGTGAAGGAACGCTGACTTGTAAACGCCCTCATCGCCTCTAAACAAAGAATCAGACTTCAGTACTCTCCTGCTTTTCATCGAGTTTGGAAGACACGTTGTATTTGTGCTGTGCTGTTTACCTTGTATTTACCTCAGAAGAATTAGAAGAATGCAATTTGAAGATGAGAAGATTTTTAAGAGAAGAAATGTCCACTCATAATAGTAATCATGTTATTGTTGCATAAACTTTACATTGTAGCTACTAGTTAAACTGGTGCCAGACTAAAATGTATGTATATATATATATATATATATATATATATATATATATATATATATATATATATATAATTATAATTATTATTTATATATATGCAGAAATGTGAACTATAGACAGGTAGGCAACCTTTCAATGCAAAATTTATATACTTACGACACAAGGATGTTTTTATGTTCGATAATAAAACACAGCTTGCTATAAAAGTAGGCTAGTATGAGTGTTTACCCTAATATGGTGAATATTATATTGTTTAGACCTGTGTTTACTGTTAAATACTGTGTTTGTGGATATCTGCTCAAACGTAGATATTTATAATGTGGTAACAATAATATATTTCTATGTATAAAAAAAAAAACTAATATACTGTATATTAGTGATACACCGAAATGAAAATTCTGGGCCGAAACCGAAAATTTAGGATGCACTTGGCCGAAAACCGAAACTGAAGCCGAAAATGGCTTCTTTTAAAAACGTATACTATATATATATATATATATATATATATATATATATATATTATATTTAAGTTGCTTGAATTTAATGGATATGAAATGAAAAATCACAATATAATAATCAAACTTTTATTAACAGTTACATAACAAAACATAAAATATTTTTAACAATAAATATAAATAATAATACCAAATAATATTATTCTTCAAGTTTTATGTTCCATCAAATAAAATAGTTTTTAAAAAATTGTGCAAAAAAAATCCACAATTTTGGAGTGTTTTGCAGAACAAATGTTACATATTGCAACTTTGGTGTCCTCTCGTATAGGGCTGTCACTTTTGTGAAAAAATCCTGTTCGATTTTTGAGACATAAGTGTTCATTGAATCGTTAGTAAATTGCCTATATTTGGTGTTGATCCGTTTTCAACGCCAAATATAGGCAAATCCACGGACAACTAAACAGGCATTAGGACGAACGTAAAGAGGGCGCTTGAGACGCGCACAAGTCAGCAATGTGGACTACCATAACATCAATGAAAAACATTACTGAAGGCTACATATTATGCAGAAATAGGCTGTGTGTGTGTGTGTGTCAGAACCTGCAGTTGCTGTGTGACGCGCGTTTGCTGCGGGCGTATGTTGACGAGCTGGTCGCGCTCCGAGAGAAGACCGTTAAAATCGATTCCCTATTTTCGTTTTTGAAACTTGTGTTGGTTGGTCCGATCGATTGTGCAATAAGTGACAGCCCTTTGACATACTTAATCTTTGATAGGCAGACGCGTGATAACAGCTCGACCGTGAGTGCGCTTGCGCACAGATGGGAGGGGCGGGTGACATTCATTTTCGGTTTACGTTTTCGGCTGTTTTTTTTATTTCGGCCCGGAACCGATAATGCCATTTTCAGCCGAACATTTTCGGCGGCCGAAATTTCGGTGCACCCCTACTGTATATATATACTGTATATTCCATATATTTTTCTCTAGTGTAGTGTTACTGAAGTGTTCCTTTTTAACGATTTATAGGCCGCCTGCTATAGGCTATTGTTATTATTATTTTATGCAGCCCTACACATATATGCCTACAAGGTAAAACAAACCTGGTGGTCAATATATATATATATATATATATATTGTACATTTTAAATCACACTTTTAACCAGAAAAATCGTGCAGCCCTATAGTTTCTCTTGATATCAGCATGTTCACAGTTGTTGAGTCTCTGTACATGAACATGGTACAATGAAAAATCAAACACCTTGGAAATGACAGGTACTATGTTTCAGGAATGGCACAAAGGTGTGTGACTGTTCAAGTATCTGTCTTTAGATCAGTGTGTTCAATAATGTGCTTTTTTTTGTCCTTTGTTGTGTATATTTGGATTATGTTGTGTTGCAAATAAATCCAAACAATCAAAAAGCCATTTTTTTAAAAATCTCTACTCGTTCTTTTTTCTGGTTCTCTTACAGTCCCCACCTGATAGGGCCATTATGGGAGGGTCTTTGTCTTTCTCAGATGTGAAACACATCAATATTCATGATGATTCACGCCTCCTTTCATAAAGCTTTCTTACACAAATCATGTCTTACAAATTTTAAATCAATATATTGTTTTATCTCAATGAGTACACAGGATGATTTTCACATAGTTTTGAAGCAAATATTCAATAGTCTTGTGAAGAAATAATCAGTATGGGTTTCATGACCTTATTTCAGTGACAATTTGTTTTTGTTTTTTCACAAACCACACAAAACATAATTATCTCAAAACTACAAACTTTTACATGCTGCTCACATATTATTGTAGCAGGGTTTGTGCTGAATACAGTGTAATCAGACTTTAGCCATGAAAATGTCACAAGTAACAGAAATAAGCACAAATGTCAGAGTATGTCAGAACACCTCCAGGGCCCAGAAAACACCTCAGACCCCAGAGGGTTAAGCCCTGTTCAGGTGTGTCTTGTCTTATCTTGTTAGCTCTCCGGTTTGTTTGTGTATTTAAACCCTGTGTCTAGTTCAGTCTTTGACAGTTCTTAACGTTGTACTATGTTGATTGTTCCATTCCCAAGTCTTGTTCTTGAGTCTGAGTCTGTATTTGTGAAGTTTTGAGTTTACTTAATAAAAGACTGCGGCACATGGATCCTGAGCTTCTTCACGTCATGCCTCCCGAGCCTGAGCTTCTTCACGTCATGCCTGCCGAGCCTGAGCTTCTTCACGTCATGCCTGCCGAGCCTGAGCTTCTTCACGTCAAGGTCGCCCTTCCAGAGCTTCTTCATGTCAAGGTCAGCCCCTTCCAGAGCCTCGGCCCGTCATGGTCGCCGTTCCAGAGTCCTTGAACAAAATGGCCGCCATGCCTGAGTCAGCTCTGGATGATACAGCACTGATCATAATGGCCACGGCTATTTTGTGTATGTGGGCAGCACACACATCAACTCCATCCCATGAACTCTCAGCCGAGATGGCCACCGCCATTCCAGAGCCCTCGGACAAGATGGCCGCCCCCCACGCCTGTGTTTTTGGAAAAGATGGCCGCCTCCACGCCTGTGTCTTCGTACAAGATGGCCGCCTCCACGCCTGTGTCTTCGGACAAGATGACCAGCCGGCGCCTCTCTGGCCCCCTGAACCGTCGCCACCTGCTCTACCCTGGCTGCCTACACAGCCTGCAGCACCCTCCCACCCCTGTGAAGTCTTTTGCAGCGTGAGCACACGCCTTCCGAGGAGGGGGGCATTCTGTAACATTGGCAGTCGGTTTTGATTTCTGTTCTTGTCAGTGTCTAGTTATCTGTTTATTAGTTCAGTTTAGTCTTCCTCCGCCCCTGCCTGTTTGTTTCTATGGTTAAATATTGATTAGTTAGTTCTGTTCAGGTCTGTCTCTTCTTATCTTGTTAGCTCTCTGGTTTGTTTGTGTATGTAAGCCCTGTGTCTAGTTAAGTCTTTGTCAGTTCTTAACATTGTACTATGTTGGTTGTTCCATTCCCGAGTCTTGTTCTTGAGTCTGAGTCTGTATTTGTGAAGTTTTGAGTTTATTTAATAAAAGACTGCTGCACATTGGATCCTGCTTCCTCCTCTGCTTCAACCAACCTAGATATTAAGTTTAATATTTTCAGTTATTGACTTTGCATAACTTTTTATATGAACTTTCACTAATATTTAAGTCAAATTACTTAAGCAATAACGTAGGTTTTGTTCTTTGTGTTTTATATAATGACCAGTAGCAGGTGCTCTAGGCACGTCAAGTCACATTTATTTATATAACGCTTTTTACAATACAGATTGTTTCAAAGCAGTTTTACAGAGATAACATGAAAATAATGCAACAAAGTTTGTTTCCAGAAGAAAATAGCCTTACAGTCCAGCTTAAGTAAGTTCTGTGAGGTTTCATTTTTGTTGTAAAAAAGTTATTAATTTAGTTTATATATATATATATATATATATATATATATATATATATATATATATATATATATATATATATATATATATATATATATATAAATATAAATATATTACTTTTTTGGTTTATTTAGTATTGATTGAGATAGGATGCAAAATAAGGAGATACCTGTCAGAAGAAAAGAAATCCAAAGTTTTGGAAGGCCTGCTTATATATATATATATATATTGCTTTATATATATATATATATATATATATATATATATAAAGCAGGCCTTCCAAAACTTTGGATTTCTTTTCTTCTGAAAGGTATCTCCTTATTTTGCATCCTATCTCAATCAATACTAAATAAACCAAAAAAGTAATGTATATATATATATATATATATATATATATATATATATATAAATGAACTAAATTAATAACTTTTTTACAACAAAAATGAAACCTCACAGAACTTACTTAAGCTGGACTGTAAGGCTATTTTCTTCTGGAAACAAACTTTGTTGCATTACTAAATAAACCAAAAAAGTAATGTTGCTGGACAGAAAACCTCCAAAAGCCACTGCCAACAAGCTACGACCAAGGAGCTAAGAACATGGAGAAGAAGGTACACCCAGCATCAGTGAGGTATTTGTCAGTATGTGTTGTTGCAAATATAAAATTTATATGAAATATTACATTTCATTATTCTTTACCATTTTCTAAGAAAGGAGCTCTCAATAATACGACATAAAATTGGCTGTAAAATGGATACATGCCAACAGATGTGCTCAGAAGCCCTATGGAAGAGCCTCTTTTCCTCAAAATGGAAGAGAAGGACAAGGAAATGGCCCTCCAAAATCTCAAGGAAAATCTCAAAATCTTCATTGAGGGTTTAATGCTGCCCATTAATTATGTGGGGTATGTGTCATACATGTCATTGTTGAATTTACATGATGATGGTTGTCTTGTTTTTTTCTTTTCGTGTGTTTTATGTAACATGTATGTCAATTCCCTCCATGTGTGTCTATAATTTGGACAAAAATGATTAATTATTGAGTTGGCAAAATGAGATGCGGAACCTATTGAAGAGATTGAAGTGTGGACTAGGATATATAAGAGGTCAAGTCAAGTCACTATTATTTATATAGCGCTTTTTACAATACAGATTGTTTCAAAGCCGCTTTACAGTGATAATAGGAAATTAATGCAACAAAGTTTGTTTTGTTCTGGAGTCACCTCAGGACTCTGGACGAGGACGAAGACTGGAGATTCAGGCACGGGGCCATCTTGACTGAGGGCTGTGGCGTGGCGGGCATCTTGGGACAAGGCTCAGGAACAGACTCGAGCTCACCATCGCTGGAAGGGCCGATGGTGAACTGGGAGTCACAGTTGGCCAACACCCACTCCACGAAAACCTCGAAGTTCTCTCGAGGTCTCACACCGGGCAGAAGTGCCTTCATCTCCGCATTAAGGCTTGTGTGGAAAAAACACTCCATGAGTGATCGAGGAAGGAGGTAAGGTACGCCAGGTCGAGAAACGCTGTGGTGTGAGCCTTGAGAGAAAACTGGTTCTGGTCCAGACATAGCAGTAGCACTGCTGGATCCATCTTCTGTCTTGGTCGATTCTTCTGTTACAGTTCTGGTGTGAGGAAGAGAGCGCACTACGGCAAAGAAGACCTTGAAACAATATTTTAATAATTAAACTGGAAAATTACAAAGACTGTCACAACCACAAACCAAATACAAAAAAGAACCGACAAAGACAGAGGGAGAACACGGAATATATACAAGTGACAGGGAGGAACTGATTACACTGATTGACAAGATAATTGAAGACACACAGCTGAACCAAAATAACTAATGATGACGGTGATAATGGAAACAAAGGAGGGGCGGGACACAGAACAAAAGAAAACACAGAATGAAGTCCAGAAACAAACTGACGTGGTTCCAGTCCACTTTTAGACACGTACTTGCAAACTTCCCTAAGCACTTCCCCTTGGGGGAATCCCTGCCGCCATTTTGAAGTGCGTTCCACTTCGTGAAGTGGACGAGGGAAGTTTATATGGACAGACCCTCGTTCCCTCGATTTTGACCGAGGGAGCGAGTCTACTTCATATGTACACTTCAGGCACCTATATGTCCCACAATGCAGTACAATTGTGACGTCCCCACAGATCTCATCTAATCACCACCACAACAAACAACTCTATGATATATTAATTCTATATTTTTTATTTATTTAAAACAACCCAAACACACCTATAAACATTTGGATGCTGCATTAAACAAATTCTTAACCCCCTGAGGTCGGCTATCGCGCCGGCGCGATATGCTCGTTTTTTTCCTTATCAGTGCAAAAAAAAAAAAAAAATGCGTGTGTTATACATCAATCGATCCTGTTAAGTGTGTATTATTTTTGTGTATACTCATAATAAAAACAAAGTGTTGTGCTTTTCGCCAAATAAAGAAAAATAAACATGATGCGAGTTCTGCCTCCTCTCTGTCAGTGAAGTCAATTCTGAAACGCGTCTGAAAATGAACTGTAACTCAGCGAATACTCAGTCAAACAGGCATACAGACACACAGGCATGAAGCTTGAATTCTCTTCTTTTAAATGAAGTAAGTTTTATAAAAAACAAATATTCTCAGTTTATGTAATCTGTATGAAAAGAGAGAGATGTCAGTCGTTCTCTTCTCAGCTAATTATTTTTAATGTGACTCCGCCCACGGAGAGCGCGCGCTATTCAAACGCAAATGACTGAGACGATCCCATACAAACTGTGAACGCCCACATCAGCTCGAGAAAAAACATCAAGTTTATTCAGATCATTGTACTTGTTTACACTGTCTCGCGGCGCTGTGAGGAATAATGGAAAATGTACCTCAGAAGTGCTGGTATTTCGAGGAGCAACGGATCCTGAGAATACTGTAGTAAGTTTTTTTCATTCTCAAGTGAATCGCGTTTCTGTGTGTGTGTGAATGAATGAATGGCAGAGATGCGCGCTCGCAAAAAGACTGTTTAAATTTGAATTGCGTTTCTGTGTGTGAATGAATGATCCGCTTTTAGCAAACTATACTGAGATGAGTAAAAATCGACTGAAATATGTTGAAATAAAATATATTTGTATAAGCAACGTATTAAACTGCAAATTAACATTTATATTTCTTATATAAACGAAAGACCTATGTTACAGACATATGAAAGACAACATTTCGTTGACTAGTTTTGGATAGATTATACATTTTTACTGTAAAATATTTGCCACCTCAAATAAGCTTTTGTTTGCCAATTTTTGCTCATATGTTAAATATAGTATGTTTTGTCAAAAATAAAGTAATCAAATAATATGTTATTAGTGTTTTTCCCAATGTAGCCTAGGCTATATTCAAAGTAATGAATCCTTGAATGAATGAATGAATGAATGAGGCATTTATATAGCGCTTTCATATGTACTACTGTACACCCAAAGCGCTTTACAATCATATCAGGGGATCTCTCCTCAACCACCTCCAGTGTGCAGCATCCACTTGGATGATGCGACGGCAGCCACAGTACAACGGCGCCAGTGCGCTCACCACACACCAGCTATAGGTGGAGAGAGGAGAGAGAGTGATAGAGCCAATTCAATGTAAGGGGATTATTAGGAGGCCATGATTGGTAAGGACCAATGGGTGGAATGTGGCCAGGACATCGGGGTTACACCCCTACTCTTTACGAGAAATGCCATGGGATTTTTAATGACCACAGAGAGTCAGGACCTCGGTTTTACGTCTCATCCGAAGGATGAATCCTTAACTTTGAAATATGTATGATATAAAATGTATACATTAGTTTTACAAAGAAAGATTGCACTTGAATTGTTGTTGTAATTGTAACCTTTTTAATAAAAAATATATTTACAAGGTAGATGTAAACTTTTCTTTAAATAATTTTTATTGTGTTTTATTAGTGACAAATTTGGGGAGAGGATACATATTCCAAAACTGAAAATACAGTATGAGAATTAACTGCACAATTACTAGACATGGAAAAATAAAATGAGATGCTTCCAACTGTGAACCAATTTGGTAGAATATATATATATATATATATATATATATATATATATATATATATATATATATATATATATATATACATATTGCTCTTGCATTCTTTCTTGTGGCAGTGACATACCTAAATGAATGGCTCATTAAGTATGCGGGCCCCATTGTCTCCTCAGGTGTGAACCACTAAATATGCATGATCGTTGACGCCATATTGCTCTTGCATTCTTTCTTGTGGCAGTGACATACCTAAATGAATGGCTCATTAAGTATGCGGGCCCCATTGTCTCCTCAGGTGTGAACCACTAAATATGCATGATCGTTGACGCCCACTTGCATATGGCCTTTCCAAACATAAAGTGTCTTGCAAAATTTAAATCAATGTATTGTTTTATGTGAATGATTAGGTAGGATGATTTTCACATCATTTTGAAGAAAAAACTCTAGGCGACGACATCCATTAGTCAAAAGTCTTATTGACACATATTTAGTATGTGTTTTGTGGCCTTATTTCAGAAACTTTAGTTTTTAGTTTTTTCAATAACCATGCATAAACATTATTCTCTCAAAAATACAAACATGTACATACATGTTGCTCACATATTATGATAGCCCTGTTTGTGCTAAATAGAGTGTAATTACACCTTTGCCATTAATATGTTTATAAGCAACTGAAAAAAGCACAAATGTCAGGGCATGTCAGAACATCTCAAGGACCCCAAAAACACCTTAGACCCCAGAGGGTTAAAGGGAAAAATAAATAAATAAATCAACTCCACAGCTGATTCCAAGTGATCAAGGGCTTAGGATGTTCCAATTCAGCCCATTGCAGTGTCCGCCAGTAGTGGGCACTCGTGCAACATAAGCAATGACGTACATCCGAGTGAACGAGACGGAGGGAAGTTAGCGAGTGAAGGGCATGACAATTTTGGACTGGCACGCAGCATGAAACACAGTTATCATCTCCGTGTAAATTTTAAAAGCGTGAATCTGTGAAAATGGTGACGACATGCACATAGATTCAACGTGTACAGTCTACAGGCATGCATGTTTGAATGTCATAGCCCAGCTTAAGTAAGTTCCGTGATTGTTCATTTATGTTGTAAAAAAGTTATTAATTTAGTTAATTTATCTATACAGCCGCTCTGGAGAAAACAGTGATGTCATCATTCAGTTCAGTTCTCATATAATGGTGTCAATGCAGGGAGATCAATAATATTGTTATATCCCCCCCAACTAAGCAAGACAAAAGCCAAAGGCGACAGTGGCAAGGAACCAAAACTCCATCAGGTGACAGAATGGAGAAAAAAACCTTGGGAGAAATCAGGCTCAGTTGGGGGGCCAGGTCTCCTCTGGCCAATGAACGAACAGTGTATGATTATGATTCAGGCAGCATTACAGGTCAGAAGTCAGATTAGATCAGAACATTCAGAATATTTATCCAGTTCCATCTGGTTGAAGATCGGAGTAATCATGGAGACGGGTTTGTTAAGGATCAGTGCCACTGGCTGTCGTGTCGATGAAGCCTTCACAGGGGAAAGTCTAGTTCACACAATCTCTGCTGACACTTCAGGGATGCATTGTGGTCGTGTCTAGGCGAAGGTGCACCATCTGATCTGGATACGGCCTGGATCTGGCTGATTACAGTAAACCTTGGGATAAACAGAGAGACTAATATAAACATGGAACTTTTCCTTGACATGAAACGGTAAATAATCAAACCAGTGGAAGCCTGTAGTGCATGAAACTGCTGTATCTAACCTACCTTATTCATGCAATATCTATTCAGTCATTACAGTAGCCTACACTTTAGTAATGTTTCTGTTTAACGTTTAACGCTTCTTCCTGTTACCTGTCCCTGACCCCTCAGGCAACGCGCCCACTCGCATAGCAGAAAGCCGCGCCTCTGCTACCGCGGCCGTTTTTCCACATTCGAATATTCATTTTCACCTTCGAAATTCTGTTTTTTAAAACTATTCGAATATATATTCGAATTTAGAATATTCGTTGACAGCCCTATGGGAGTTGTAGTGTGAGTGTCGTAGTGTCACACTTATTTCAGATGCCTTTTGAAAAGACTACAATTATTCAACCCGCCACAGTGGCTAGTTGGAGTGACTATGTTACCCGCCACGAGCAAAATCCACCCGCATTTGGCGGGTTGGCGGGTGTTAATGTCAAGCCCTGTTTGTAAGTAAGCAGCAATATTTTATAATATATACAATGTTTAATAGGGAGCCAATGCAGTGTTGACCGAACCGGGCTAATATGGTCATACTTCTTGGTTCTAGTAAGAACTCTGCTGCCACAGAACTATTGTGGACCAGCTGGAGTTTGTTTATTACGCGTACAGGGCAACCACCCAGTAGAGCATTACAATAATTTAGCCTTGAGGTAATGAACGTATATATTAACTGTTCCGCATTTGGCATTAAGAGCATATGTCATAATTTAGATATATTTTTAAGATGGAAGAATGCGGTTTTACAGATGCAAGAAACGTGACTTTCAAATGAAAGATTGGTATCAAAGAGCACACCCAGGTTCCTAACTGACGACGAAAACTTGACAGAGCAGCCATCAAGTGTTAGACAGTATTCTAGGTTACTATGTGCAAATTCAGTTTTTTCAGAATCACTAGTCATCCAATTTTTTATATCAGCTATGCATTCCATTAATTTTATGAACTGGTAAGTTTCGTCAGGGTGTGAAGAAATATACAGCTGAGTATCATCAGCATAACACTGAAAACTAACGCCATGCTTCCTAATAATATCTGCCAAGGGTAGCATGTACAGGGTGAAAAGCAAAGGTCCTAGTACTGAGCCTTGCAGTACTTCATACTGAACTTGTGATCGATACGACATCTCTTCATTTACTGCTACAAACTGATAACGGTCAGAGAAGTTTAATTTAAACCATGCTAATGCAGTTCCACTAATGCCAACATAATTTTCGAGTCTAATCAAAAGATCCAGTAACACTAATAGAGAGATACAACCACGATCGGATGATAAGAGCAAATCATTTGTAACTCTAATTAGAGCAGTCTCAGTACTGTGATAAAGTCTAAATCCTGACAGGAAATCCTCACAGATATCATTTCTTTCTAAAAAGGAACATAGTTGTGAGGATACTGCCTTTTCTAGTATTTTTGACAGAAATGGTAGATTTGAGATCGGCCTGTAATTGACTAATTCTCTAGGATCAAATTGCACTCAACAGTGCAAACACGATGTAAATAAGAGATTCCTTGATTATAACGGGAGTTTTGGCGAGAGTTTTCCATAACTGTCACTTATAAGCTTGTGCTGTGTGATCGACAGCTCTAGCGATTGTAAAGGGAGCATTCTTTGATCGTTTTCTATTTTTAATTTAATCACAGTTTAAAAAACGGATTATTTTCATCCTACTCAGAGAAACAATGTGAAGTTGACCGTTTAATCACTGGTTTGATTTACTGACACATAAACAGCAATAAACAATTCTGAGACAAAGAACATCTGACTTGTACATGAATCATTACACATTCAGAAATCACTGGTCACTGGTGATTTTGCTTAGACACATACACATAATCAGTACATATCAAACGATCTGTAACAAAGCAATAGTGACACAGTAAAAACGTTTTTACTCACGTGTGTTGTTCCGTTCCTGTCGGATCCAATATAGAAGCATCCGTTTTTTTAATCTTCTGGGTCTGAGGTGTTTTCTGGGCCCTGGAAGTGTTCTGACATGCTGTGACATTTGTGCTTATATTGGTTACTTTTAAGGTCTGATTACACTGTATTTAGCACAAACTCTACAATAATATGTGAGCAGTATGTATGTAAAAGTTTGTAGTTTTGAGAAAATTACGTTTATGGTTTGTCACATATCTACCTAGTCACCATCCTCTGCACTTCATTTCCCATCACTTTCCTTGGTTCCCAGCTGCACGTCATTTCCAATCACACACATTTGCACATCACCATCACTGCCACTACAAAGGCACACTCCTCACCACAGTTTATTGTCCAACCTCATTTGTTGTATGTGGACTATTCCCCTTTGTCCCAGCAATCTCCCTGTCTCCATCGTCTTCCTTCCCTCTGTGTCTCCACCAAGATCACCAGTTGGACTCTCCCTTACCTGCTCACCTCATCACTGCACCTTTATTCAATAAATATCATTATTCACCATCATTCTTCCTCTCCTGTGTCTTCATACCGTAACGTGTGATTTTTTTTATTTTATTTTTTAGTCACTAAAATAAGGCCATAAAACCCATCCTGAATATTTGTTCACAAGACTTTTGAGAACTGGCTCGTGTAGCCTAGAATTTTTGCTTCAAAACTATGTGAAAATCATCCTGCCCACTCATTCACATAAAACAATATATTGATTTAAAATTTGTAAGGCGAGTTTTGTGTCACAAAGGCTGTATGCGGGGAGGTGTGAATCATCATGAATGTGTTTCACACCTGGGAAGACAAAGACCCTCCCCTAATGGCCCTATCAGCTGAATGGGACTAGAAGAAAGATTATGAGGAGATTAAAATAATGGCTTTTTAAAAAAAAAATTTAACAACAAAATAATCCAAATATGCATAACGGAGGACAAATAGGCACACTATTGAGCACACTGACCTAAACACAGAGACTTGAACAGTCACACACCTTTGTGCCATTCCCGAAACAGTTCTTGTTCAACATACCTGTCATTTACCCTGTCATCAGAGAAAAACAGTTTGAAAAGACTCGTGTGAAAGTTTGAGTCTGCAGGACTCATCAGTGGCATCTGGTCCCTGTAAAAAACAACAAAACAACTGTGAACATGCTGATATCAGGAGCAACTATGCTCCTGCACGATTTAGGGGGAAAATCCAATTGCAATATTTCTGGTTAAAATAGTGTTTTGCAATTAAAAAATGATAACCAGGTTTTTTGTGCCTACTTGTAGGGCTGCACAATTTGGCCCAAAAATTGGGTGCTTGTAGATCAATATGACTAATAATAATAATTATGATTATTATTAGTAAATAAAAAATATAACAAATAAGAATTATGGCCATAGTAATAACACTATTTATTTATTGAAAATACAAATACAGTATTTAAGAATAAATATAATAATATAGTAATTAAAATAATACATTTTATTTGTATGGGAAAATGCAGGTGGACTATAACTATAAATAATTAGAAAGCAACATTCAGCAGATAAAAATGTATGGATTACCATATGTTTACTTACATTTTTTTTTATATATATATATATATATATATATATATTACCCAAAATAGGGTGGTGTGTGCTTCATTCATACTGAAATCCGGAGGGTGCCCTCGCACAGAAAGTCCAAATATGCCTCACAGAATTAATATAACATGACATTCCAGGGGCAAATTCCAAATGGCATTTTTGCGCCCTTGAAGTGCCCTTCAGGAAGGGGACGCCATTTCGTCCCCTTGGAATTATAAGATTATATCTGCGTTCTGAGCAGTTTTGAGATATTGAGCTTTAAAGTTTTTGCATTCCATTCGACTGTGTAGAAAGAACCTTTTTATTTTCTAAATAAAAAGTTCCAAAATGTACACAACTTAAAAAACAACATCACTAATGTAAAGAAGTGGTCACAGAATAAGAATATGTGAAGAACTAAATTTTTACAAAAATGTCAGATAGAACCTTATAATTCCAAGGGGACAATTTGTAGGGGTGTTCCAAGCGAAAGTGAAACACTGGATCCCTTCATGAAGGGCCCTTCCACAAGGCCGTTAGCAAAGGGTACATGCGATGGTCACTTCAAGGAAGTAATTTTATCATTTATGATCATGTTACCCAGTACATACTCGTGATTCATTTTAAAGCTAGATGGTGAGAGAGTTTGAGTTAACTTACAAACAGAGCAATTCAAGTTGTTTTGTTTTTTTCGTGATATATTTCACACATTTGTGTCATGTTATGTTTAAATAAGTTTAATAGGTAAGGCATGTGATAGGTAATGCAGGGTAAAAAGATGAGACGGCAAGTTTTAAAGTTGAGAGCAGAGAAATACACTCACACACAGATATATAACGCACTTTAAATTTTTTTTTTTTTTTTAAATAAAATGTATATTTATTTGCAACAGTTACATTAACAGCAATAATAAGACATGTATGTCTTAAGAACAGCTATTCAGCTTATGGACACCGTGTATTACATTATTACACTATTACATTATGGTCCTTTTCTCTGACGAACAGCAAGCCGACACTACAAACCGGGCTAACAGTGAAGCTGGCTTCATGTGAAGGAAGCCCACGGAAAGCCACCGGCTCGACACATAGGCTATTTTCCAAGCGAATGTGCTGGTGTCGCCCCACCCACAGCTCTAAAAAATCTATCAGCGAGGCACTCTGTGTCAACGCCCAGGAAGGAGCTAACTCTCTCTTCGGAGGAGCTCACTACCCAGGTGGGCACGGTGCACCTTGGGTATAAACACACCAAGATGATGGCAACCACTTTGCAGTGGGCCAACCTCAGCATGGAAACAGCCAAGAGCTGAAAGAGGTCCTGAGGCTTTGCATTCTGTCCTGTATAACCGTAAGGCGGAAGGAACAGAGAAAAGCCAGGGCTGGGTCTGCCTCCTCCGGGGCAGCACTTGCAGGCTCACCACCTGGTCCCGTCTTAAGGGAGAGGTTGGAACCTTGGGCACGTATCCAGGCCTGGGTCTCAGATATTGTGAGAGTTGTCCGGCCCGAATTCCAGGCACGATTCGTTGACCGAAAATGTGTGCAGGTCCCCTACCTTCGCAATAAAGGCAAGCAAGCAGGAGAACTGTTTCTTTAAAAACAGGATATTTAATTCAGCTGCCTGCAGTGACTCAAGGGGAGGTCTCTGAGTGCAGTAGCAGGTTGGAGGGAGACAGCGCTCGCTCCGACCCATCTTGCAGGAAAGAAGCACAGAAGTGATCGAAACACCTTCGGGGGTCTTCCGTGGGAAGAACACCAACAACGAACAGGTTCCACTTCAGGTCGTAAGTAAGCCTCTTTACTTTTTAGAGGGGGTTCTTGCAGAAGTGATGGTATCTACAGTCATTTTGAGGTAGATAGCTGAACCTCCGCAACGAGACATGGAGTTTCCAGAGGTCTGGTGCGGGTGCCAATGGTGCCTCATCCCTGAGATGTCTCAGAGGAAAGGGTCAGGAAGGGGCTGTCGAGAGGAGCATAAGTTCGGGGGAACGAGGTCCAGTTGGGCCATTACGGGGCAACTAAGAGACCTGCTCCTACTCCTTCCTGACTAGCACAATGTTGTGCAAGAAGGCTCACTGGGGAAATGCATTTTGCGTGGGCCCTGGGGTCAGCTGTATGCCAGTGTCTCCGTGTTTCAGGGAGTAAACTACTGGCAAGGGGACGAGTTCGGAGAGGCAACAGATGTAACTGTGCGGCCCCAAAGTGATCCCAAATCAGCTGGACCGCCTGGGGATGAAGTCTCCACTCTCTTCGGTTACAGGCTGACGTGAGGCCTCGTGGGCGGCACGATTGAGCAAGCCGGAACTTAAAAGTGGAAGAAGCGACCTCAGAAGCTTCAGACTCCATAGGAGGAGGTGGCGGACGAGTTGTGACATGCGAGGGAAGTGTATGAGCAACAGTTGCTGTACTGAGCAGTGCAAGCTTGCTGAGCAGCGGCATCAAGCAAGGGAACGGCTAACAACTGGAGGCAATGGATGCCAATGCAGTGGGAAGTTCGCCCAGACCCCCGTTTACTACATGCCCGTTATAAGTGGCCCCTCGGCTGGTGTTTAGCAGACACTTGTTCTAGGAGTGTTTAGGCCCGGAGAAGTAAAAGGTCTGAACATGGCTGAGAGTTTGGAGGCAGGCTGGGTGTCGTTAACACACGGGGCGTGCCGCTCTGCCATGGCCATCTCGGGACTCGGCCATAAAGCCAGCGCTGAAGCGGTCATCATATGGAGAAAGCTGGTTATATGCGGCTGCGTCTACCATATGCCCCAAGAGCCTCTGAAAGTTTCAGTGGGACCCTTTCTCACTTTTATGTAGCACCGACCGTGTAGTCCACTTCCAAACCGGGAAAGAGATCCTTAGTACGTGGACAAGTTTACTCTTCTCCAGTTGACCTGAAGACCCAACTGGCTATGTAGCACTCGAAGGGAGGGACTTGTACTGAGACTTCGACCCCTCAATGCAAGGGCACAGGCATGGCCTGCGTTGCGGAAGGGTAGAGATCTGAAGTACGCGTCCTTCAGGTCGAACGCTGCAGACCAATCTTGGAGATGGAGCATTGGGAATGTGTTTCTGTGTCTGTAACTTGAACGGAAGCTTGAAAAATGGCCCAAATCAAGTGACACAGATCCAAGATGGTCGTAACTCACCTTTACTTGAGTACAATTAAGTGTGGGCAACTTTCAGAAGCTTGCCTTCATATCGGCTGGAGGGACGGCTAATCGCATCCTTCGCCTGAATTGTCTAGCCGAGTCTGCTGGCACAGAAGAACCGGCTGGATCGGTCGGGAGCACCATGGACCGACGCAGGGGGACCAAGGGTACCACAGACATACTCAAAGTGAGGCAGCGAGGTAGAGAACAGGGACCTAGCTCGGAAGGCCCGAAGGTGGCCCGAGTGTGTAGTGTATCTCTTCCCTGTCTCTACATGGCAGCAGAGAGTGCGTGAGAAGGCGTGATTGGGTCCTCGAACCGCACCCAACTGCTGGCTGGCGAAACAAGAGGTAGCCGAGGGGTTCAAGGCTTTACAGGGTCGCACACCGCCAGACTGGCCCTCTTTGGACCCAGGAACAGAGAAAACTGCTCTTTCTTTGAAGTGAGGGTGCTGCCGGCTCCACTGTTTTGGGAGCCAGTGGCGGAACAGGCACACACACAAACAAAGGCTCCACCCGGCCCTCCACCGGGGGGAGGGAGTGGATCGGTGACCTGAGTGGCCTGCTCAGGAATGCTTTTGCTATTGCTTGCCACCTAGCTTGGCAGTGCCTGGAGCGGGCTGGGCGCCCCTACTGCGGCCGGCTCCACGCTGATGCCTGGCTGGAGCCTGCTGCGGAGGCCCAGCGGGAGCGGGAGCGGCGGCAGGGGAACGTCCTCTGCGACGAGCAGGCAGAGGAACTGCCACTGGCGGCAGGGTGGAGGCAGCAGCGAGTCGCCAGGGCAGGATGTGCCGGATGGCCTCCGTCTGCGCTTGGGCGGCAGATAACTGTTGGACGAAGCAATCCACCGCGTCACCGATCAGCCCAACCTGAGAAATTGGGGAGACCAGGAACCGAACCTTGTCCGCATCCGCAATATCAACCAGGCTGAGCCAACGATAGCGCTCCTGGACCACTAATGTAGACATTGCCAGACCGATCACGCACACCACGATACTTGTGCCCCAGAGGGCGAGGTTGGATGCGGTGCGAAGCTCACCTATGAGCGCACGGTCTGGGCTACCCCCGTGCATGTCCATGAGTGCCCTGGCCTGATAGACCTGTAGCAGCGCCATGGCACACAAGAGGAGGCAGCTTGCCCACAGGCTTTGTAAGCTCTGCCCGTCAGAGCGGATTCACAGGCCTTAGGGGGAGACAAGGGGCCCCCGTCCAAAAGGAAGCGGCCACCGGACACAGGTGCACCTGTGTTACGACAGACCGCTCCATTGGAGGGATAGCCGCGCAACCCTTCACCGCTCCTCCGTCAAGGGTAGTGAGGGGGGAAAAGCTATTCGGGTAGTTTCTGGCAGAGAAAGGTGCCGTCCACTACCTGGTAAGCTCTCCATGCACTTCGGGAAAGAAAGGCACTGGGGCGGCGAGCTGAGAACCAGCGCAGCCCGTCCCGAGATTTTCAGAAACGCACGGGTGGAATGGCATCTTTTTTTTTTTTTTTAAAGACGCAAACGCTCCCGTGCTGCTCTTTCAGGAAATGGGACCCGTCACCAGTGCCGGAGCACACAGGGGAATGACTGCGGCAACACTGAACGGTGAACTGAAACAGAAAAGAACTCACTTTTCTGCCCTCTAACCAGCCGTCAACAAACATAGCAATTTGATGCTGTTAAAACAGCAGTTGAGAGCTCAAGGCTGGTGATTACCGCTGCACTCGCGCTGTAGAACCACCAACACTGGGAGAGTCTTCCTAGAAGAACACTGACACACTCGCTCGTTGTAAACAACAGCACTCTTCAGAGACATCGACGCCGATCAGCTCCGAAGCGAAAGACAAGTGGTGCGTGCATCCGCTTCCGTGTTTATACACGTCAAATGTGAGAAACTTAAAGGGAACTACTGGAATTTTCTGAGACCCTCTACTCTCCTAATGTCCATATAAGGGATTTCCTATAAGGGCACCCTCTGGCCTCGAGTATGAATGAAACAGAAATGACACAAGAGTGTTTAGCGCTCCATATTGCTAACATCGCCTGATTTTGAAATATACTAAAGTGCTTTGTAACGTATTAACTTCAGTAGTTTTTCAGCAAACTACTTATTTACTCTTACTTGAGTCATATTATTTTCCAGTACTTCTACTTGTACTCATGTAAATTATTTCTTAAGTAGCTATACTTTTATACCCCTACTGCTTCAACTCGAGAAGTGAAGACACTTGTGTCCAACCTATGCATGCCAGGTGTGTGCTGTAAACTTGAATTAAAAGAAAAGAAAAGAAAAGAAAAGAAAAGAAAAAAGAGGTTGTGTGTCTTTCTCAAGTCATTAGGCTATAGTTTGCATTATAGTGGGCTCTAGATCTTTTGTGTTTGGTATTTCTACCATCATTTACCAGACTTTGATCATTTGTCTACTTTTGTCATTCTGACAGTGATTGTTACTTATTGTACTGCTCCATGAGCCTTCCTACACAGTCATTATGCTATACCACATCACCCTCCACTGGAAGCATAATGAGCAAGAAATTAACTACATTTGAGAGTTTTAGAATGCCTAGTCATAGAGTACTTCTGCGGTTATTTTGGTGAAAGTAACTTGGTAGTAACGCAAAAGTAGTGTAATGCATTACAATTCAGAGACAGTAATATTGTAATGTAACTAATTAATATCAAATTACAATAACTAGTAATGTATAATGCATTACATTTTGGGAGTAACTTGTCCAACTCTGTGTAACAATAACACGTTAACTGATGTCAGTAAGAATAAATGACTTAAATATGATATCCTTTTGGATCAAGCTGCACATTGCATCGCATTCTTTTTCTGAGATAAATTTAAGATTTATTCCTCACAACGCGTCTTCTTCCAAACTTAAAGAAAAGCAGGGGAATGATGAAGCTTGATGCATTGTTTATCGAAGTGATGGGGGCGTTTACAGCTTTGCATGGCTCACATGGATGATTACCGTGTGAATAGGCTGTGCTGCATGTGGTTGTGGTCACATTAAAGTAAAGGAAGTCAGATGGGGAAGACTGCACCTCTCATGGTTTCATATAGATTACATAAACAGAGAATATTTGAGAATATTTGTAAAGGTACTTCAAGCTTTCTAAAGACATATCTCTCATGTCTGTGTGGCAAGTATTCAATGAGTTTCAGTTCATTTTTGTGATGCATTTTAGAGAAAAGTTCAGAGACTGAGACTACAGGAAGCTGACCCTGTTTCTTTTCTTTATTTTACAAAAGCAGTTTTGTCGTTATTGTGAGTGTACACAAATAACACTTTTGAATGATGTACAGTATTACATGTTTCTGTATGACAAAGTGTTTAAAGTCCAGCTGCTATGTGAAAAAACAACAACAACAAAAAAAAAACATGCCGGCGCGTTCGCCAACCCCAGGGGGTTAATTTCAGTCTATCATCAAATCCAGCGTCAAAAATCTTTGTTCAGATTCCCGCCACTCGTTTGTCTCCTTGGTTAGTGTTATCATTAGTTCATATGTGCTGTATGTGATTAATTATCCTCATGTGTGTTCCTTCTTAAGGCGAGACACTACAGGTGAATAGGGTAAAATTTTTAACTAGCAGATATCACCATGAAACTTTCCCCGTTGATTACCTACATTGAGATAAAAAAAAAAAAAAATGTATTACAAGTTTTCTGTAATTTAATGTTTAAATATGCAAATTAGGCAATATCGAATTAAATATGCGCTAATTTGCATATATTAAAAATCTGAGTATTGGATAAAGCCAGGTTAAAAAATATTTTTTCATTGTGTTCACATATTAGATGGGGAAAAAAATTACAGAGGGATTTATGGATATCTACTTTTGTTTTCCTGTAAATCAGAAAATACTGCCAATAGCCTTAAAAAAATGATTTTCGCCATGTTTTTTTGGGAATAAAATGTTATATAAATCAGGCTAGGAATAATATATTTACAAATCCCTCTGTAAATGTCTTCATAATATAACTAGGTATAAGACTGGAAAGTTTGGTGTATATAGGTGCTACTGAAGTGGAGATTTCGGACTTGGAGTATGAGAGAAAAGTCATTTTGAGAAAACGGGCTTTAAAGATTTATCATCAGCCAATGAGATTGCACATTCAGCCCTTTTACTTTCACGGTTTTTTGCTGATAAAAAGGAAATGACCATATTTGGATCCGACAGGATTGTACAGGAGAGAGAGAGCTTCCTAACGGTGCATGTGATGACAGGGTGCCGGCAGCGATCGCGGCGCAGCATGTTGATTAAGAACGCCAACTTTTGTTGAATTTATGAGAAATCTACAGACGCAAACAGACAAAGTGTAATAAAATAAAAACCTAAATGTGTATTTCGGACTTTTTTTCACCACAAGTCTGAAAGAAGACATGTTATTGAAGACAAATATCCAAAAATCTCAAAATTGACCAGTAAAAAAACCCCCGATGTTTTTGCCTGCCGTGTCTCGCCTTAAGTTGTTCCTTCACCTGCACTCCTGGTCTGGTATTGTCTGTGTATAAAACACTGTTACGTTACCTTTCTGCTATCAGATTACCTGAGTGTTTTATTAAAGAACCTTTTGTTCATCTGAACCTGATCGTGACACTGACATCATAAATAGGCACATTCCAGAACGAGTCGTTCTCTTGACTTGGCTTCAATAAAAGCTATTTTTGGACTAACAAGGAAGTTCCATTTCTGAAACTTACAGAATATTCATATAGTATGATGACCTCTTATATATCAAAAGCTCAAGGAAAATTTGATTTCTCAATTCATGACTCCTTTAATGAACTACTGAAATGAATGAAATTACCGCAAAGTGTTTCGTGTTCACAGGTTTTAGAATGGACTTTGAGAATCCTATGCTGTGGTGTTGTTAACATGATGGTGTCTTTGAGTCTATCATGTTTATTTGTGACTGACGATAAGTCATAAACAGTGGTGTAGTGGTAAAAAAAGAGGTGGGTAAACTATAAATTCTGGTGGACCACAACTTGATCACCCGGTAAGGTGGGCCACTGCCTACCGGTGTATGTGTATCCTGATGACATCGCTATATCATTTGATGGTACTACCAAGGGTATCACTGGTTGTTCCCTCATCATAGATCACAAAATCACTATTCAATTCATACATTAATCGAAGTTCTTGTTAAAGAGACTCAAGAAGGAATAATATGGTTGAAATCTATCAAGTTTACTAAATGACAAAACAGAGAGAACAAAAATATTTTAGAGAGATCGAGAGGGAGGCTTATATCCAGGGCTTTCAGTGCAATGCACTTGAACATAATGATAGGGATTTGGGGTTATTTTCATAGTCGATTAATCTGTTGAATATTTCCTCGATTAATTGATTAGTTATTTGGTCTATCAGAAAAATGTGGATCAGTGTTTCCCTGTAGAGGGAAAAGTCTTTAACCTGGTGCAGGCTTGATTCCCTCTGAATGTCTTGTACAGTTGGGTTTTGACATGCTCATTACATTAAACCAGCGCGCTGCGTAATGAATTGTTTAAAAAAAAACTTTTAAAAAAAAACTTTTTTTGCCTAGTTTTAATGATTTTCTGTTGCGTCTGCGATCAAGTTTAATTCTCGCGCAGCTTGTATAGTAACGAGCGTGTGTTTTCTGCTCCGTGTGTGCCGTTCTCTTTGTTCCGTACGTGTGTGTGTGTGTGTGTGTGTGTGTGTGTGTGTGTGTGTGTGTGTGTGTGTCGGCGCGCTGCGCTCTCTGCTCAACGTTCTGCTCTGTCATTAACGGCCCAAATGCTCGAATCATGTACCGATCGGCGATCACGCACTGGAAAAGCAAAGTCCGCTCAAATAACGTGAAATTTAGAGGTGGATAAACGCAATTTGAGGTGGATAAACGCACTTTGGAGGTGGGCAAACGCTATTTCCGAATTTTGGGAGGTGCGTAAACGGCGTTTACGTGCGTTTAGCCTCCACTACATCCCTGGTCATAAATGTTTGTTGGATGGGGGGGGATTTTGTTAATATGCGCATGCTGTTGAAATATATCATGGTTTTGTGTTTTTTGATTTGATATTTAAAGTTATATGATATTTAATTGATCTAGTATATTTATATATGTTATTTATTTGCAACCAAATCCACCCATTGCCCTTGAAGTGTGCTCTTATTATACACACTCTTATTATTATGAAATACAAAAGGTTTGTTACAGATTGGTAGCCCGTGCGGGGATTGGATGTCATTTGGTTTGTGATATTTACATAGTTCTGGCATGAAACTTTGAATGGTGCACACTGCTAGATCATTAACTGATTGGTAGCAATCATGTTGTTATCTACATAGCACAGCTGATTGGTTGCTGTTGCATCGGCGACCAATGAGCTTGCTGCTCAAACATTCAAATACTTGCCATTGTTTGCTGTTACTGTCTGCAGCACACTTTCAGAAACCCTCCACATTCCCCAGCTCCACCTGCATAGATCTGCTATGGGGTTAATTCATGTATGTTACATGGGCGGCAGCAGCATGTCTTACATGCTCACATCAATGTCTGTGAAGGTATTTGCAATAGCAAGTACCAAATCAGATCTATTCAAGACCAAATACATTAACATTGCCATATCCATTAATATGCCAATCTCTATTACCATTCCAATCTCCCGAGAGTTGAAATGACAAGAAATAAGTATCATTTTTTTCTTTTCTTTTTTTTAAGGTTGTCAGTATGTTGTTTTAGTAGGTTTATCATTATGGCCCAAGCCCTGAAAAGGCGAAGGCCCTATTGTTTTCCTTAGGATTCTTTATTATTATTTTTCTGTCAAACTTTCGTGCACTTTTGGGGCCCTTAACATGCTCAAAAACTCTTGAAACTTTGCACACAGGTCAGAAGCCGTGGCCATCAGGGCCGGGCTGAAGCTGGTACCCGGGCGTGGCAGGGGGGCTCAACAGCGCCCCCTTGAACGGGGTATGAAAACTTGGTCCATATATCAGAATCAGAATCAGAATCAGAAAGAGCTTTATTGCCAAGTATGCTTGCGCATACGAGGAATTTGTCTTGGTGACAGTAGCTTCCAGTACACATACAATACAAAGTGACAAGACAAGTGACACGTAACAGGTATAAATAAAAAATAAAATAAAAAAATAGAAAAAAATAAAATAAAAAGATTATAAATTATAAATATATATAAAGTTATAAGGTGCTATAATGAAATGTCTGAGGGAAGTATTGCACATGTTTGTTCCACAGTAGGGGAACATTTAAGTGTTCATGAGGTAGATGGCCTGGGGAAAGAAACTTTTCCTGTGTCTGGTTGTTTTTGTGCTCGGTGCTCTGTAGCGTCGACCAGACGGTAACAGTTCCAACAGAGAGTGTGCTGGGTGTGACGGGTCCAGAGTGATTTTGCGAGCCCTTTTACTCACTCTGGATGAGTGCAGTACTTTGAGTGTGGGAAGGGTAGTGCCAGTGATTCGCTCAGCAGTCCGAACTATCCGCTGTAGTCTACGGAGGTCGGTTTTGGTAGCAGAGCCGAACCAGACGGTGATTGAAGTGCAGAGGATGGACTGGATGACAGCTGAGTAGAACTGTACGAGCAGCTCCTGTGGCAGGTTGAATTTCCTCAGCTGACGCAGGAAGTACAGTCTCTGTTGGGCTTTCTTCACAATAGAGTCTATGTGAGTGTCCCACTTCAGATCCTGAGAGATGGTGGTGCCCAGGAACCTGAATGACTCTACTGCAGTCACAGTGCTGTCCATGATGGTGAGTGAAGGGAGTGCAGGGGGGTTTCTCCTGAAGTCCACGATCATCTCCACTGTTTTGAGCGTGTTCAGCTCCAGGTTGTTATAACTGCACCAAAGAGCCAGCTGCTCCACCTCCTGTCTGTACGCAGACTCGTCACCGTTCCGGATGAGTCCGATAACAGTAGTGTCGTCCGCAAACTTCAGGAGCTTGACAGAGGTGTCTTTAGAGGTGCAGTCATTTGTGTACAGGGAGAAGAGCAGTGGTGAGAGAACACATCCCTGTGGAGCACCGGTGCTGATGGTGCGGCTGTCGGACGTGATTTTGCCCATTCTGACTAGCTGTTGTCTGTCTGTCAGAAAGCTGGTTATCCATTGACAGACGGAGCTAGGGACAGAGAGCTGGGTCAGTTTGGTCTGGAGCAGTGATGGGACGATGGTGTTGAAGGCAGAACTAAAGTCCACGAACAGAATCCTTGCATAGGTCCCTGGTTTGTCCAGATGTTGTAGGGTGTAATGCAGTCCCATATTGACCACATCATCCACAGACCGGTTTGCTCTGTAGGCAAACTGCAGGGGGTCCAGCAAGGGTCCAGTGATGTCCTTCAGATATGCTAACACCAGTCTTTCGAATGACTTCATGGCCACAGATGTTAAGGCAACAGGTCTGTAGTCATTGAGTCCTGTGATCTTTGGTTTCTTCGGGATTGGGATGATGGTGGAGCGTTTAAAGCAGAAAGGGACTTTGCACTGCTCCAGTGATCTGTTGAAGATCAGTGAGAAGATAGAGGCCAGCTGGTCAGCGCAGGTTTTCAGACAGGCTGGTGAAACACCGTCTGGGCCTGGTGCTTTCCTTCTCTTCTGTTTCCTGAAGATCTGACGCACATTATCCTCACTGATCTGAAGTGCAGGGAGGGAGGGGAGGGGGATGGCTGGAGGTGTTGATGGCTGTGTAGAGAGATGGTCAGGGCGGGTATGGGGTGTCTGATCGGGGGTCTCAAATCTACAGTAAAAGACATTCAGCTCGTTCGCAAGATGCTTGTTGCTGTCGATGCTGGGGGATGGTGTCTTGTAGTTGGTAATGTCTTTCAGGCCTTTCCACACTGATGCAGGGTCGTTGGAGGAAAACTGGTTTTCCAGCTTTTTGGCATAGCTCTTCTTAGCCACTTCAATCTCCTTTGTCAATGTGTTCCTGGCCTGATTATACAAGATCCTATCCCCACTCCTGTAGGCATCTTCTTTGACCTGACGAAGCTGTCTGAGTTTTGGTGTGAACCATGGTTTATCATTGTTGAATGATAAGTAAGTCCTGGTAGGGATGCATAAATCCTCACAGAAACTGATGTATGATGTTACAGTCTCTGTGAGCTCGTCCAGATCGCTGGCAGCAGCTTCAAAAACACTCCAGTCAGTGCATTCAAAACAGGCTTGTAAGACCTGCTCTGTGTCGTTGGTCCATCTCTTTACAGTCCTTATTACTGGCTTAGCAGTTTTAAGTTTTTGCCTGTAAGTTGGTAGAAGATGAACCAGGCAGTGATCGGAAAGTCCTAGAGCTGCTCTGGCGACGGAGCGATATGCATCCTTTGTTGTGGTGTAGCAATGGTCCAAAATATTATTGTCTCTGGTGGGGCATGTAATGTGCTGTTTGAATTTAGGCAGCTCACGTGTGAGTTTTGCCTGATTAAAGTCTCCGAGAATGATAAGAACAGAGTCCGGGTGTTGTTGTTCTGTTTCTGTGATCAGATCAGCCAGCTGTTGCAGCGCCGTACTCACGTGTGCTTGCGGTGGAATGTAAACACTGATGAGAACGAGCGAGGAAAACTCCCGCGGCGAGTAGAACGGCTTACAGTTAAGGAAAAGCACTTCCACATCAGGAAGTGATATCAAACACACTTGCATGAATTAATATGAAACTCAGTACACATATAGATCTCATCGGGCAGAACAACTTCCACACTCTATGTTATTAGCTCCGCCCAACAGGAAGTCAGGTATTATGGGTTGTTTGAAAAATATATGCTCTGGAATTTGAAATACTCCTCCTAGAGAATTCATCCGATCACCACCAAACTCGGTGTGCATGAAGTCAAGACATTGAGGATGGTAAATTGCAGACAGATTTTTGATATCTCAAACGGTTTGGCCGTGGCGAGGAAACAAATTTATGGTGAGAAAAGTGAAACAGGAAGTGTGTTATAACTTCTGCATACATTAACTGATCTTGGTGAAACTTCAGCAGTGTGTTTGTTGTAAGAGGCCGATCACATGAATGTGACTTTTGTGAGTCAAAGTTATAGCCCCACCAACTGGCAACAGGAAGTGTGTCACTTTCAAAATGCTTTGAAATCACCCTCTTATTTTTACCCGATTTGCTTAAAACTTTATGTGTATAATGTAAACACACGGCAGATGTAGACCTGCGAAAGGATTATTGATATCTTAGATACTGTTGCCGTGGCAACACATCAAACTTTAATTTTCTTTTTGCATGCTTTTGAGACTCTTCACATGCTTGAAAATGCATGAAACTCGACAGACACATCACATTTATTAGCCAGTAGACATGTGCAAAGTTTCAAAAATAGGCGTGGTGCAGGGGCTCAGTAGCGCCACCTTTTGACAAAAGTGGGGGGTTAGTTTTATATACAGCAACAAAACTCGGTATGTATATTGTTTTTATCAAGCCGGACAAGTTTCTAATTTACAGTCATTAGCTCCGACCAACAGGAAGGCTCAACAGCGCCCCCTTGAACGGGGTCCGGAAACTTGGTCCATATATCAAACACGCTTGCATGAATTAATATGAAACTGAGTATACATATAGATCTCATCGGGCCGAACTACTTTCCCTCAAGTTTTACGCCAGCCCAACAGGAAGTCAAGACATTGAGGATGCTAAATTGCGGACGGATTTTTAATATCTTGAATGGTTTGGCCGTGGCGAGGAAGCGAATTTATGGCGAGAAAAGAGAAACATGAAGTGTTATAACTTCTGCATACATTAACTGATTTTGATGAAACTTCAGCAGTGTGTTCTTGGTAAGAGGCCGATCAGATGGATGCAACTATTGTGAGTCAAAGTTATAGCGCCACCAACTGGCAGCAGCAAGTGCGTCACTTTCAAAATACTTTTGACAAAAGTGGGGGGGTTAGTTTTACCTACAGTTACAAAACTCAGTACGTATATTGTTCTCATCGAGCCGGACAACTTTCTAATTTACAGTCATTAGCTCTGAGCAACAGGAAGTCAGATATTTTGGTTTGAATGTGGATTTTTTTGGATATTTCAGACTCTGAGTTTTTAGCTACTCCTCCTAAGTGGTTTATTTTATTCACACCAAACTTTTTCAACATGATGAAAATACATTAAAGATGCTAAATTGTGAACGGATATTAAACATCTCAAACGGTTTTGCTATAGTGAGGGATTAAAGTAATGTCCAAAAAGGAAACACTAAAAGCCTCATATCTTCAAAAAATTTAATTATACACCATTTATTTCTATATATAAAAGTATACAAATATCACAACTAAACCCATTTTATTCTTTTTTTTTTTTCAATTTAAGAATTATTTATACGTTTAAAAACAGTAATAGTAAAAAAAAAAAAAAAAAAATCAAGTCATACATAGGGCTGTACTGCCCTCTTGTGTTCAAAATCAGGTAGGCCTATTGTATCTATATAAAAATATACTAGGTATGTGTCAGTGAGAATATTTTACCACCGGTTAATCGACGTGTGACACCACTGGGGGCTTTTGAATTGCTAACTTAAAAAACGAAAGTAAAATATGTTCGTTCGCACACGGACATTGATAATGGTGCAGAGCAGAGCAAGCGTTTTCAATGAATTCCTATGGAAGTAGGGATGGCTCGATACCACAATTTTGGTTTCGGTACGATACCAGAACCTAATACCTCGGTATCGATACTAAATCGATACCACAGGTGACAAATAACCGGCCTCAAAATTTAAGTGAATTGAAACTATTTTATTAAAAAACACTGCTTGAAACTCTGCAGTACCGAATATGCAAACAAAAAGTATCAAAAAAAAAAAAAAAAAAAAAAACA
Source organism: Leuciscus leuciscus (assembly GCF_965113295.1). NCBI lineage: Eukaryota > Metazoa > Chordata > Actinopteri > Cypriniformes > Leuciscidae > Leuciscus > Leuciscus leuciscus. The sequence goes on along the minus strand of NC_138736.1, from coordinate 22,060,589 downwards.
GTCAGGAAAAGAAAAGAAAAAACCTGAAATGATACAATTAAAATAGGTTAATATCTATAATAATAAATTAATATAGAATAATAATAGAATAATGAAATGACATGTTAACCATTAGCTGTCAACAGAGAATTATCAACATTTATAGCATTTATTCATCTTGGTTTGAGTACTGTTTGGGTTCATATTAGTTTAATGCATTGCATAAAGTAGGCTAATGTTAACATGCTAAACATGTATTAGTATATTTAAATAATAATTACTGATTGATCTAGATTAATACATGTTATAATACTGTTAGGTCAGGTTACCTAATGAATGTTGACAAATGTAGCTTAATTGTAAAGTGTTATTCTAACATTCATATTAGTAATATCCATATTACTACTATTACTCTTTCTCTCTCGGCTGATTCCTAGGGGTCGCCACACTAGCAATTTTACTAGCACTAATACTAAAATGAATATTACTAATCTCTTTATTCATTCAAATTCAATTAATATATGATTGTTTGAATGTGCAAAAATTATGAGACCTAAACTTCATTGGTTCTAGCGTGTCATGCAAGCACATTTGAGCTTTCGTGTTTACCGTATCATATTTAATTGATAAGCTCTTATGTATGTGCGCTGATCAGTGTTGTGAATAGAAGTCTAAATTAAATCAGTTGAATGATGCTCACCTGTCGATCTCTGAACTCTTTGAACAAGTCAGGATGAGCAAGTGACAAGTGCTTAGCCAGACTGTGTTGCCTCCCGTGGCTAATTTAAAGCAGCGTTTGTAGAGTGGTGCATTGAGGTCTGTTGCTTCACCTTTCTCATTACTTTTGTAAGCAAAGTAATGCTATATTTCACTCCTACTGCTCTCTTTATTTATTAATTTCGGGCGTGTAGAATCATAGACAGTATGTGTAGAATGAGCTTCATCTGTTTGATCCATCGTGTTCCTCCGTTGTCACGTTTGCCGGTTTTGCGTGACCCGCGTCAGTTTGGGTAGCGCACTGCCGCCTAGCGGTGAACTTCGAAACAGCAGCGCATCAAATACCGAATTGAGCAAAATTATGATATTGTACCGTTTGAAATATAATATATACCGGTATTTTTGCAGTACCGGTATACCGCGCATCCCTATATGGAAGTAAGAATGAACTAAAAAACGTTGACTCTGTTCTGCTCGTTCCTCACCGTGGAATGCCCGTGCAGCCATGAGCATTTTAGTTTAATTTTAAAATTAGCGCCTTTCAGGGGGCGGATTGCTTGAATTTATTTTACAAAAGCACAATGTTGTGTTTTATTGCGACTGTACACAAATATAAGTTAACACTTTGCAGTTTGAATGATGTCCTGTATGAACAAAATGACGGAGTATGTTTTTATGTGTCCACTGTTCAATCGCACCCGCACCACACACACACACACACACACACACACACACACACACACACACACACACACACACACACACACACACACACACACACACACACACACACACACACACACACACATTCCAGCATTGCAATCTTGACATCGCAGCCTGTTCATTATAGCCTTAATAAAATATAATAATAAAATAGTCAACCTAACATATACAAATTGCACTGCTCTGTTTAAATAATCAGTAGTACAGTTTTGTACCATTCACGGTAAACACTGCTCCACTGTGTTGTTTCCAAGCACATTTTTGTGCGTGTGAAGAGGATGATTTTTTCCGTCGATATTGGAACGTGAGTGTACGTGAAAGTACAAAGCCTATGATAAAGGATAGTTTAACATCCAAATACATCGCAAATGTTGAAACATTTTGATTCTAATGAGAGAGTTACATGAGCCCAACACTGCTTACTTTCATTTTAATTTAATTTTATTTCGTTTTGGCTTGTTTATAGTTTTTTTATTTTTTATTCTTGTTCCTTTCTGAATATCATTAAATTTAAAGGATTTGTTGTGGAATATTTTGAGTGTATCATAAAATCAGAATAATTCTCTTGTTTTAGTGATTCCCTAGTTATTTTTTTATTTTATTTTATTGTTCTAATCAGGTCAGGCAAGTAAAATTCTCTGTCTTGTCCCTTAAATTGTATATACTGTATATATATATATATATATATATATATATATATATATATATACACACATATATACACACACATATATATACACATATACACACACATACACACACACACACACACATACACACACACATATATATATATATATATATATATATATATATATATATATAGCTGCTCGCAGCGATGATGGGCCCATCATTTAGGGTAACTAAAGGTTTGGGCCCGTCATCGCTGCGAGCAGCTATATTTATTATGACTATTTCTTTGATATTCATGAGATGTTGTACAGCATTGAAAATGTATTTGTAACTTATTTGTATACAGCAGTTAACAAAATTATACTATCATTACACAAAACCATTATTAAAGAAAACATATGGTGAAATAATGGATAGGATAATGTCAGAGGAAAATATGGCAAGGATAGTTCAGTGTAGTCAAGATTTCGACCAATCAAACGCCTTAATGGCCCATGACCAAAGCATTGTTAAAACACCACGAAATGTGGTCAGTGAACTTCCTAAATGAGATGTATATAGATCAGAGAGAGGAAGAGGAGCCTGTGGTAAGAGATGGAGTAAATACAATATATAAGCAGATAGAGCTTCTCAGAGAGAACGTCTGGATATTCTAGAAGAATGCCATAAGCATTTTGAATAAAGAAGAGGCAGTTCCCGCTTTAATAGATAGAGTGGCTGAAAACTTGAAACAGTATGTAGTTGACAAATTGAAACATTTAGATGAGACACTAGTAGCATGTCTTCAGCGCAGAGATAAGAAGTGGGAAGAAGAGCTTAAGAGGAATTTTCAAAGGAGCTGTTTTTCCTGGACACCCGCAGATAGCTCTACGCCTACTGCAATTAGTGGCCGAGCAGGGAGTCCAGGAGCCATGTCTCAAGCCACTCTGGTAAAGCCTCCCATTCGTGTGGATTTTCCTCAGTTTGGTGATTCAAAAAAGTCTGCTGATATTAACATTTTTATTGAACAATGTGAAAGTTTTTTGTCAGTTCGGCCAATGAGTGACCAATAATTATTAGGGACATTGAATACTGTGTTGTAAAGGCCAGTATGAAGTTGGTGGCTGGCAACACATGCTAAGATACAAAACGCTTTGAGGATGAGCAACCCGGGTCCATTCTAGGAGGTTGTGGATGCGCTCAAGCGATTACTTTCTGACACCACTTCTAATTTCACCACTCATTTCTGCAAGGTGTTTGGAATTCCCGATGGTGATTCTTCAGTTGGTCAGAAATTATCATCTTCGTCAAGGAAAAATGTCTGTAAGTGAATATGCTCTTCAGTTTAGAACCCTCGCCGCAGCCAGCGGATGGAACAAGCGCTTGCTCCTTACCACCAATCGGCAGGGATTGAACGCCAGGCTGTGACTGCATCTCGCTGCATATGATGAAACGATCAGCGTTGAAAGATTCATCCAGTTCTCCATCCGCACCGATCATCGTATGCTGCCTTGTTTAGAAGACCTAAAGGGCCAACCATTCCCGCATAAACCTTGCCAGCCAGAGAATACTAGCTCTCCAGAACCAGAGCCAATGCAACTGGATAACACTTGTCTCACATTCACCTTACTGCTCCTAATTGCTCTCTTCCAGTACTCGCCCTCCTCGACTCTGCATCAGCCGGAAACGTCATCTCTGGGACCATCTGCCGACAGCTTAACGTCAAGAGGCCCACCAAGACCCATTACCAAGTCCAATCTATGTGATATATTCAGTAGGACCCATCAAGTTGTAAGTCGGACTATTCCACAGCGATTCCCTTCCTGGTTCTGAAGAATTCCACCGCTGGTATTGGTCAATGCGGCACACAACTGGCCAACATCCTCAAGCATCAGATAACTCCAGGGTTTCCTAGATTTTGCTAACTTTTATTGTTGTTTCATCCAGAATTACATCATCAGTCCACCAACAAACCTCCTCAAAAACAAGCCCAAGTCCCTGTCCTGGACACCTGCCACGACCCAGGCTTTCCAGAACCTCAAAGAAGCCTTCACCAGCGCACCGCTCCTGATCCAACAAGATCCCAACAAGCCATTTGTCGCAGAGGTCGATGAGTCCACCACTGGGGTAGGAGCACTGCTGTCTCAGCAGTAGGGGAGCATGGCACGACTCCATCCATGTGCCTAAGAAACCTTCTGCCATGGCCACCAGAACCCTTGGAAACAATTCTTAGGCTGTGCCGAGTATGCACAGAACTTCCTTTGTCAGCCTGAAACCCGGACTCACTCCCTTCTAGTGCATACTCAGCTACCAGCCTCCACTGTTCCCGTGGTCCGGGGAACCATCGGATGTCCCTCCTGTCGATCATTGGCTCAGAGAGAGTGAGACACTGCACTACAGGATCCACCTTCATTTCATGTTTTACTGCTTAAACCCTATCACTCACCTGTGTCTGTTTCTCCCCCACAGAGCCTGGCCCAACAGAGGAACCCTCCTTCCTCTGATTCTGGAAGATGGAGCAGTCTACACAGTTTTACAAGTCAAGTCAAGTCACCTTTATTTATATAGCACTTTTTACAATGCAGATTGTATCAAAGCAGCTTGTATCAAAGCAGCTTCACAGTGATAACATGAAAATAATACAACAAAGTTTGTTTCTAGAAGAAAATTGCGTCATCGTCCACCTTAAGTAAGGCAGAGCGATAAAATTGTTGAACATTACATCAGTAATATCAGTATCATATTATAAGTCAAGTCAAGTCAAGTCAAGTATATTTGTATAGCGCTTTTCACAATACAGATTGTATCAAAGCAGCTTCACAGTATTAAATTAAAATAATACAACAAAGTTTGTTTCAAGAGGAATTTATTGATTGATAAAATTTAATTAAATATCCCCAAAATATCCCCAACTGAGCAAGCCAAAGGCAACAGTGGCAAGGAACCGAAAAACTCCATCAAGTGACCTAATGGTGTCCTAAAACTCCATCAGGTGACCTAATGGAGAAAAAAAAAAAAAACCTTGGGAGAACCCAGGCTCAGTCGGGGGGCCAGTTCTCCTCTGGCATTTATGAGCTAGAGGCCGGATTGTAGTTTAAACTGTAGGATTATATGAATGCCTGGCTGAAGAAATGCGACTTTAATCTAGTTTTAAACTGGGAGAGCGAGTCTGAGCAACGAACAGTATCAGGAAGACTATTCCAGAGTTTTGGAGCCAAATGTGAAAATGCTCTCCCTCCTTTGGTGGTTCTGGATATCCTAGGTATGACCAAAAGCCTTGAATTTAAGTCAAGTCAAGTCAAGTCAAGTTTATTTGTATAGCGCTTTTCATAATACAGATTGTATCAAAGCAGCTTCACAGTATTAAATTTAAATAATACAACAAAGTTTGTTTCAAGAGGAATTTATTGATTGATAAAATTAAATTAAATATCCCCAAAATATCCCCAACTGAGCAAGCCAAAGGCAACAGTGGCAATGTACTATAACAAGTACATCAGGATTTATGGGGAGTGTTCCCAGTTCCGGCTGACTTAATCTATGCAGCCTAACATTGGATTATAGAAGTCTATAATGTGTTATGTGTATGCTAGGCAAAAGAGATGTGTTTTTAGTCTAGATTTAAACTGACAGAGTGTGTCTGCTTCCCAGACAATGTTAGGAAGATTGTTCCAAAGTTTTGGTGCTTTATAGTAAAAGTATCTACCAGCAGTCAATTTTGATATTCTAGGTATTGTCAACTGGCTGGAATTTTGAGATCGCAATAGTGAAGGACTATAATGCGTTAAGAGCTCGCTCAAGTACTGGGGAGCTAAACCATTTAGTGCTTTGTAAGTGTTCAGCAATATTTAAAAATGTATACGATGTTTAATCGGGAGCCAATGCAGTGTTGACAGACCTGGGCTTATATGGTCATACTTAGTGGTTCTGGTAAGAACTCTAGCTGCTGCATTTTGGACCAGCTGTAGTTTGTTTATTAAGCGTGCAGTGCATAATGGCATTACAATAATCTAGCCTTGATATATTTTTAAGATGAAAAGAAAAAAATGCGGTTTTACAGATGCTAGACACGTGACTTTCAAATGAAAGATTGGTATCAAAGAGCACACCCAGGTTCCTAACCGACGACGAAGACTTGACAGAGCAGCCATCAAGTGTTAGACAGTATTCTAGATTATTACGTGAGGACGTTTTTCGTCCAATAATTAGAATCTCTGTTTTTTCAGAATTAAGTAGTAGGAAGTTGCTAGTCATCCAGTTTTTTATATCAGCTATGCATTCCGTTAATTTTGTGAATTGGTAAGTTTCGTCAGGGTGTGAAGAAATATAGAGCTGCGTATCATCAGCATAACCTTGAAAACTAATGCCATGCTTCCTAATGATATCTCCCAAGGGTAGCATGTACAGAGTGAACAGCAGTGGTCCAAGTACTGAGCCTTGTGGTACACCATACTGAACATGTTTTACACATTTTTACACATTCCTGTTTCGTATTAAACAGCCTTTTAGTGTATCTCATGGACTGGGACGGCTATCGGCCAGAAGAACGTTTGTGGATCTCCAGGGATAACATCCTAGATCCAGCACTCCTTACCACTTACCGAGAAAGTCATCCAGATCGTCCAGCACCCCGAGGCAGAAGCCGGCCACCAGGACATTGGGGTCCACGACCCTCAGGAGCAGGCCATGGAGGGAAGAAGTACTGTCATGGATCAGCCAGGCCAGATATTTTTGCTTGTTTAAAGCAAAATGCACTTCAATTAGATTTCCCCCCCAGAAAACAAGACTTAATATGTTGTTTTTCTTCTCTAGTAAATGCATCTAGATTTCATTTTTAGATGCACTATATTGCTAAAACATTTACATTTACATTTACATTTATTCATTTAGCTGACGCTTTTATCCGAAGCGACTTACAATTGCTATATATGTCAGAGGTCGCACGCCTCTGGAGCAACTAGGGGTTAAGTGTCTTGCTCAGGGACACATTGGTGTCTCACAGTGGATTCGAACCCGGGTCTCTCACGCCAAAGGCATGTGTCTTATCCATTGCGCCACCACCCCTATAAAAGTTTTGGGAAGTCTGCCTTTAAATGCACATTAACTCTAATGACATCCCATTCTTAATCCGTAGGGTTTAATATGGAGTTGGCCCACCCTTTGCAGCTATAACAGCTTCAACTCTTCTGGGAAGGCTTTCCACAAGGTTTATGAGTGTGTTTATGGGAAATTTTGACCATTCTTCTAGAAGCGCATTTGTGAGGTCAGGCACTGATATTGTATGAGAAGGCCTGGCTTGCAGTCTCCACTCTAATTCATCCTAAAGGTATTCTATCGGGTTGAGGTCAGGACTCTGTGCAGGCCAGTCAAGATCCTCCACACCAAACTCGCTCATCCATGTCTTTATGGACCTTGCTCTGTGCACTGGTGTGCAGTCATGTTAGAACAGGAAGGGGCAATTCCCAAACTGTTCCCACAAAGTTGGGACCATGAAATTGTCCAAAATGTCTTGGTATGCTGAAGCATTAAGAGTTCCTTTCACTGGAACTAAGGGGCCAAGCCCAACCCCTGAAAAACAACCCACACCATAATCCCCCCTCCACCAAACTTTACACTTGGCAGAATTTAGTCAGGCAAATTCGGTTCTCCTGGCAACCGCCAAACCCAGACTCGTCCATTGGATTGCCACACAGAGAATCGTGAATTGTCTCTCCAGAGAACACGTCTCCACTGCTCTAGAGTCCAGTGGCGGCGTGCTTTACACCACTGCATCTGACGCTTTGCATTGCACTTGGTGATGTAAGGCTTGGCTGCAGCTGCTCGGCCATGGAAACCCATTCCATGAAGCTCTCAATGCATTGTCCTTGAGCTAATCTAAAGGTCACACAAAGTTTGGAGGTCTGTAGCTATTGACTGAGCTATTGGCGACTGTGCGCCTCAGCATGTGTTGAACCCGCTCTGTGATTTTACGTGGCCTACCACTTCGTAGCTGGGATGCTGTTGATGCCAATTGCTTCCACTTTGTTATAATACCAGTAACAGTTGACCGTAGAATATTTAGTAGTGAGGAAATTTCACGAATGGACTTATTGCACAGGTGGCAACCGATCACGGTGAATTCACAGAGCTCTTGAGAGCGACCCATTCTTTCTCAAATGTTTGTAGAAGCAGTCTGCATAGGTGCTTGATGTTATACAACTGTGGCCATAGAAGTGATTGGAACACCTGAATTCAATGATTTGGAGGGGTGTCCCAACTTTTGGCAACATAGTGTATTTGTACTTGAAATAAGACAACAATACTCAGAAATAAAAGCACTGTTTGCCGTTTAAAAGAATATAAATAAGTGTAGTCTGGTTTACAAACACCTTGTTGGGTAACACTTTATAATAACGTTCAGTTGTAAGTCATTTATAAGTGGTTAGTTAAAGATGAACTAATCATTTACAAAACATTCATAAATGATTAGCAAGTGATATACTAACATTTTATGTATGTTTTGTAAATTGTGTTACAAGTCATTTACAATTGATTAGTTAATGATTAACTAATCATTTACAAAACATGACTATGCATTCATAAATTATCAATTAGTGATATGTTCATTATTTTATGTATGTTTTGTAGCTTCAGTTAAGTCATTTACAATTGATTAGTTAATTATTAACTAATCATTTACAAAACATGACTATGCGTTTAATAAATGTTTAATAAATGATGTTACATTTTGTTGTATGTTTCGCTCACATCAGGTGCACAGTGGTTAAAGACTACATGTGTTTCAGAGAAGACAGCTGTCTATACCCTCACCAGTAAGCACTTACACTGCAGTGCACACTACACACTACACTACACTACACAACACACTACACTACAATACACACTACACTACACACTACAGAAGACAGCTGTCTATACCCTCACCAGTCAGCACTTGCACTGCAGTACACACTACAGTGTTCAAGACCTGTTATAGATGATGTGTAAACGCATGAATAAATCATTTACAACACTTTCTGCATCCCCTAATCTAAAGTGTAAATTATTCATCACTTGTGAATGTCTTACACTTCATTTGTAGATAACCACTTCAAGAATCAAAAAGGCATAAGATCTACAAATGTATATGTAACACATTTACAAGTGATGAATAGTTTACACTTTAGATTAGGGGATGCAGAAAGTGTTATAAATCATTTACAACACTTTCTGCATCCCCTAATCTAAAGTGTAAATTATTCATCACTTGTAAATGTCTTACACTTCATTTGTAGATAACCACTTCAAGAATCAAAAAGGCATAAGATCTACAAATGTATATGTAACACATTTACAAGTGATGAATAGTTTACACTTTAGATTAGGGGATGCAGAAAGTGTTATAAATCATTTACAACACTTTCTGCATCCCCTAATCTGAATAGTTTACACTTTAGATTAGGGGATGCAGAAAGTGTTATAAATCATTTACAACACTTTCTGCATCCCCTAATCTAAAGTGTAAACTATTCATCACTTGTAAATATGTTACACTTACCTGTTACAAATGATCTGTTCGTGTATTCAAGGCATTTACAACACTTTCTGCACCCTCTAATTGCTACATACATTCAAAAAATAAATAAATAACATTATTTATTAAACATTTATGAAACGCATATTCATGTTTTGTAAATTACTAGTTAATAATTTACTAATCAATTGTAAATGACTTATAACTGAATCTACAAAACATACATACAATAATTAACATATCACTTATTAATAATTTATGAACGCATAGTCATGTTTCCTAAATAATTAGTTAATCATTTACTAATCACTAGTAAATGACTTGTAACGGAATTTACAAAATATACATAAAATGTTAGTATATCACTTGCTAATCATTTATGAATGTTCTGTAAATGATAAGTTCCTCATTAACTAACCACTTATAAATGAATTACAACTGAACGTTATTATAAAGTGTTACCCAGTTCGCAGCTTAAGTCAGCACAGATCTACAACTTACTCAATCAAAACTCATTTTCGATCATGCCTGACACTTAGACTCAAAGTGAGCAAATATCCAGGAGTATATGATCCTATGCCAGTTTTTCCATCTCATTTAGACATGTAAAACATCTGCGTTTCACATCATTATTAGGTTCCTGTAACCCTCTGGGGTCTAAGGTGTTTTTGGGGTCCTTGAGATGTTCTGACATGCTCTTACATTTGTGCTTTTTTCAGTTGCTTATAAACATATTAATGGCAAAGGTGTAATTACACTCTAGCACAAAACAGGGCTACCATAATATGTGAGCAACATGTATGTACATGTTTGTATTTTTGAGAAAATGTTTATGCATGGTTATTGAAAAAACAAAAAATGAAAATGTATGAAATAAGGCCACAAAACACATACTAAATATGTGTCAATAAGACTTCTGAATAATGCATTTTGTCGCCTAGAGTTTTTTCTTCAAAATGATGTGAAAATCATCCTTCCTAATCATTCACATAAAACAATACATTGATTTAAATTTTGTACGACACTTTTTGTTTGGAAAGGCAATATGCGGGCGGGCGTGATTCACACCTGAGGAGACAATGGGGCCCGCATAATGAGGCTGCATACGTAATGAGCCTTTCATTCAGGTGTGTGACTGAGCCACAAGAAAGAATGCAAGGACAATATATATAATTGGTTCACAGTTGTTGTTGTTTTTTCCACAAATTGTGCTTGCAAATTGTATAATATCCAAGGTAAACATTTCTAGTAATTGTGCAGTTAATTGTTTTCATACTTTATTTTCAGATTTGGAATATATTCTCTACCCAAATGTGTCACTAATAAAGCATAATAAAATTATTTTAAGAGAAGGCTTATATTGACCTTTTAAGATTTTGTTTACATCTATCCTTGTATATATATATTTTTTTTTTTTGTTGTTGTTGCTATTTTATTAAAAAGGTTATACAATTACAACAACAATTAAAATTGTAACAATATTTCCAGTGTAATCTTTCTTTGTAAAAACTAAAGTATACATTTTATCATACGTAATTCAACTCATATGAGCAGAAATTGGCAACATTATAAGCTTATTTGATGTGGCAGTATTTTGCAGTAAAAACTTTATAATCTATCCGATTTTTACTCATCTCAGTATAGCAATAGAGTTTGGTAAAAGCTGTTCATTCATTCACACACAGAAACGCGATTCATTTTTAAACAGTATTTTTGCCAGCTGTAGCTACATAACAGCTACAGCTGTCAGAAAACGGGTTATAAGTTTATTTCATTTGAAGTACTTGTACTAAATGTTACGCTCTTAGATGTTAGAAAAACATCACTATTATCTCTAGCCTTGGCTACCGTATATAGACCGCCAGGGCCTTACGCTGATTTCCTAAAAGAGTTTGCAGATTTTCTCTCAGACCTATTAGTCAATGTCGATAAAGCATTAATTGTCGGAGATTTTAACATACACGTAGATAATCCAAATGATGCGTTAGGAGCTGCGTTTACAGATTTATTAAATTCATTTGGGGTCAAGCAAAACGTCATCGGACCAACACATCGTCTTAATCATACACTCGATTTAATTATATCACATGGAACCGATCCAACCGATATAGATATCATTCCACAAAGTGATGAAGTCACTGATCACTACATGGTAACTTGCATATTACGTACTGCTGTAATATGTCATGCAGCGCCGCGTTATCGACCAGGCAGAACAATCCTTCCATCCACCATAGATAATTTCTCAAATTGCTTATCTAATTTGTCTCAGCTGCTGCCTGAACCCAAACAAACAGATGAACTAGAAGAACTAACTAGCACTATGAGCACCATTCTCTCTAGAACATTGGATGTGGTTGCACCTATTAAATTAAAAAAGGTCAGAGAGAAAAATAAAGCACCATGGTATAACAATACTACGCATGTTTTAAAGAGAGAAACCCGTATTTTAGAGTGTAAATGGAAACAAACTAATTTAGAGGTCTTTAGAATCGCGTGGAAAGACAGTATGTCACGTTATAAAAAGGCCCTAAAAGCGGCCAGGGCTGAGCACCTCCACAAACTAATAGAAAACAACCAAAATAATCCAAGGTTTTTATTTAACACCGTGGCTAAACTAACAAATAAACAGACGTCACCCGAACAAAATATCCCGTTACAGTTCAGTAGTAATGATTTCATGAACTTCTTCACTGAGAAAATAGAAAGCATCAGAACCACAATTGTAAACGTTCAATCTTCAATCGCACCTTATAATTCAGCTTCAATTATCGCCCCGCAAGAACAATTACAGTGCTTTACAACTATAGAACAAAAAGAGTTAAATAAACTTATCACTTCATCTAAAACAACAACATGTTTATTAGATCCTATACCAACTAAACTACTGAAAGAAGTGTTACCTGTAGTGGAAGAGCCTCTCCTCAATATTATTAACTCGTCTTTATCTCTAGGTCATGTTCCAAGAACATTTAAACTGGCAGTTATAAAACCTCTCATTAAGAAACCACAATTAGATCATAATAATCTAGCAAATTATAGACCCATTTCAAATCTTCCATTTATGTCTAAAATATTAGAAAAAGTGGTGTCCGCTCAACTGGGCTCTTTCTTGCAACAAAATGATATCTATGAAAAGTTTCAGTCTGGATTCAGACCGCATCATAGCACTGAAACTGCGCTCGTTAAAATCACAAATGATTTACTTTTAGCTTCTGACCAAGGCTGTATCTCAATACTAGTTTTACTTGATCTTAGTGCTGCGTTCGATACTATAGATCATACATTACTCTTAGATCGACTACAAAATTATACTGGTGTTCAAGGACAAGCACTAAGCTGGTTCAAATCATACCTATCTGACCGCTACCATTTTGTCTTTTTAAATGGAGAAAAATCGATCATAACTCCAGTAAACTATGGAGTGCCGCAGGGATCTGTGTTAGGCCCTCTGTTATTTTCAATATATATGATGCCACTTGGAAATATTATAAGGAAACATGGAATTAGTTTCCATTGTTATGCTGATGACACTCAAATATATATTTCATCAAGGCCGGATGAAAACGCTAAATTTTCCAAATTGACAGAGTGTGTTAACCCTCTGGGGACCAAAAACGCGCCCGCGCGTTTTGCTCGTTTTTTTTTTTAGCAATGAAAAATAAACACAAAATGCTCTGTTAATTTTGATCTTTCATTTTCGTGTAATACATCAATCGATCCTGTTCAGTTTCTATTTTTTTTCTGTATACTCACAATACAAATAAAGTGTTTTGCTTTTTGACAAATAAAGAAAAACTAACATGATGCTATTTCTGCCTTCTCTCTGTCAGTAAACTCCCATTTGAAACGCGTTCGAAAATTATCTATAACTCCGCGAAAATTCAGTCAAACAGGCAAACAGACCCACGGGCATAAAGCTTGAGATCGCAGCTTTTAAATGAAGTAATTTATATAAAAAACAAATATTATCAGCTTCTGTAATCTGTATAAAAAGAGAGCGACTCCAGTCGAGCTCATTAGGAGCCATTCAAAAGTAATTTGACCACGCCCCGGAGAGCGCGTGCTATTCAAACGCAAATTCTGAGAACCATTTCAGTCTGTGAAACGCCCCCACATCAGCTGTAAACAAAGAGGCATAATATAGCCTACCTTATGGAGAAAATTTTCCGTGCTGATATGAGGAGCAGATCCCGCTGAGGAGTGAGGTAGGCTAAGTTATCCTTTCTCAAGTGTTAATGTGGAATAACGTTATGGAATAACGTTGTAGGCTTATGTAAACAAAAAGATGAATCGCGTTTCTATAATATGAATAGCGTTTCTGTGAGATGAATGAAGGGTACATATTTGTAAAGACTGTTTAGCCTAAATATGAATCGCGCGTCTGTGTGTGAAAGAATAAACTGCTTTTACAGTTACAGTTACTGCGTTACAGTCAGGCGAAGTATGAAAGACAACATTTTGTTGACTAGATTTGGGTACAGTTTTTACTGTAGAATATACTGTCACATCAAATAAGCTTTTCTGCTCATATATATAAAATACTATTTTGTCAAAAATAAAGTCATAGACTAAGATGTTCCAATGTTGGCTATATTCAAACTAATGAATACATATGATAAAATGTAGGCCTATAATCTTTTTTTTTTTTTTTTTACAAAGAAAGAGTACTTTTTTTGCAGAAATATTGCTGAAATTGTAATTATTGTTGTAATTGTAACCTTTTTAATAAAATAGCAAAACATATTTACAAGATAGATGTAAGCAAAATCTTAAATGGTCAATATAAGTCTTCTTCTAAATATATAGGCTATTTTGTCCTTGCATTGTGGCTCCGTCAGTGTCACACCTGAATGAATGGCTAATTATGCAGAGTCATTATGCAGAGTGGGTGGGACTGGGTAATCTAAGGTGTAAACTACTCCTCCCCCTCGCATATTGGCTTTCCAAGCAAAACCTGTTTTACACCATTTAAATCAATGTATTTTTTTTTTGTGAACGATAAAGCAAGACTATTTTCACATAATTTTGAAGCTAGAACTCCAAGAGAAAACATCCATTAGTCAAAAGTCTTGTGGGCACATATTTTGTATGAGTTTTGTGGTCTTATTTCAGCAACTTTCATTTTTATTTTTTTAAATAACCACGCATAAACATTATTCTCTTAAAAATACAAACATCTACATACATGTTGCTCGCATATTATGGTAGGCCTGTTTGTGCTATATAGAGTGAATTTACACCTTTGCCATTAACATGTTTATAAATAACTGAAAAAAGCACAAATGTCAGAGCATGTCAGAACATCTCAAGGGCCCCAAAAACAGCTTGGTCCCCAGAGGGTTAAAGATATAAAAGATTGGATGACGCGTAATTTTCTTTTATTAAATCCAGACAAGACAGAGGTAATACTTATCGGTTCAAAAAACCGCCCACAAAACCTCGCACAATACAACTTTAACATCATAGGATGTCCTGTTACTTTATCCGATACAGTAAAAGACCTGGGTGTTATACTCGATTGCAACCTGTCTTTTGAAAATCATATTTCATATGTTACAAAAACAGCCTTTTTCCACCTTAGAAACATTGCTAAGCTACGTAATATGCTATCAGTTTCTGATGCAGAAAAGTTAGTTCATGCATTCATGACCTCGAGACTGGATTACTGTAATGCCTTATTAGCTGGTTGTCCTGCATCCTCAATAAACAAGCTACAGTTAGTCCAAAATGCCGCCGCTAGAGTTCTTACGAGATCAAGAAAATATGATCATATAACACCGATTTTATCATCACTGCATTGGTTACCTATAAAGTTCCGTATTAATTACAAGGTATTGCTACTGACTTATAAAGCCCTAAACGGCTTAGCTCCTGTCTATTTAACGGATCTTCTGTCGCCCTACAATCCATCGCGCTCTTTAAGATCACTAAATTCAAGGCTTTTGGTCATACCTTGGATATTCAGAACCACCAAAGGAGGGAGAGCATTTTCACATTTGGCTCCAAAACTCTGGAATAGTCTTCCTGATACTGTTTGTTGCTCAGACTCGCTCTCCCAGTTTAAAACTAGATTAAAGTCGCATCTCTTCAGCCAGGCATTCATATAATCCCACAGTTCAAACTACAATCCGGCCTCTAGCTCATAAATGCCAGAGGAGAACTGGCCCCCGACTGAGCCTGGGTTCTCCCAAGGTTTTTTTTTTTTTTCTCCATTAGGTCACCTGATGGAGTTTTAGGACACCATTAGGTCACTTGATGGAGTTTTTCGGTTCCTTGCCACTGTTGCCTTTGGCTTGCTCAGTTGGGGATATTTTGGGGATATTTAATTTAATTTTATCAATCAATAAATTCCTCTTGAAACAAACTTTGTTGTATTATTTAAATTTAATACTGTGAAGCTGCTTTGATACAATCTGTATTGTGAAAAGCGCTATACAAATAAACTTGACTTGACTTGACTTGACATAACAGCGTGCATCTGTGCGTTCATTCATTCATACATAGAAACGCGATTCATTTTTAAACAGTCTTTTTGCCAGCTGTAGCTACATAACAGCGCGCATCTGTGCGTTCATTCATTCATACATAGAAACGCAATTCATATTTAAACAGTCTTTTTGCCAGCTGTAGCTACATAACAGCACGCATCTGTGCGTTCATTCATTCAGCGTGTGCAGACACTTGCGATTAGAACAAAGCAGATATAGAACTGACCTATTCCTCAGCCGGATCCCTTTGCTCCTCGAAATGAAACTTCCAGCACTTCTGAGGTAAATTTTCCAGGATTATTATCAAGATAGTATTATTCCTCACAGCGTCGTAAAGTACATGAGTCTGAAAGTGAACTCGCTGTGTGTGTTATCCAGCTGATGTGGGCGTTCACGGGTTTGCCTGGATCACCTCAGATTATTTGCGTTTGAATAGCGCGCGCTCTCCGTGGGCGGAGTCACATTAAAACTTAATGAGCTGACATGAGAACAACTGACATCTCTCTCTTTTCATACATATTACATAAACTGAGAATATATTTTTTATATAAAAATTACTTCTAGGGATGCACCGATACCATTTTTTCAGAATCGATACCGATCCGATACCGATACCAGTGCAGTTTTTTCTTTTTTTTTATCAAGTAGAAATTCTATAACTCTGTGTTGAACTGATAATCACTATTTTGTGTGTTAAACACAATCTACTTAATACAGACAACTTCATTATAAAGAAAAACAACAACAACAAAAAATATAAGATCATAATCTGACATAAATGCTATTATAAACTAGATTAGTGGATAATTCAGCAGTAAAATTTTGTCTAGAAAAAGTGCACAATAATTGTATAAAAATCTGAACATTTTGTGAAAAAAACGTTTAGTGGGGAACAAATTAGAGACAATAAGTGTAACACTAAATGCACATTGCTCTTTGTATTGTTGTAAAATACATTCATGAAAAACAAGATAACAAAAATCTAAATTATAAATTATTTATATACAGCCTACTATAATTTTTTTTTTTTAAAGACATTTTTTAAATGTATAGTACAGCTGTTTAACCCTCTGGGGACCAAGCTGTTTTTGGGGCCCTTGAGATGTTCTGACATGCTCTGACATTTGTGCTTTTTTCAGTTATTTATAAACATGTTAATGGCAAAGGTGTAAATTCACTCTATATAGCACAAACAGGCCTACCATAATATGCGAGCAACATGTATGTAGATGTTTGTATTTTTAAGAGAAAAATGTTTATGCGTGGTTATTTAAAAAAATAAAAATGAAAGTTGCTGAAATAAGACCACAAAACTCATACAAAATATGTGCCCACAAGACTTTTGACTAATGGATGTTTTCTCTTGGAGTTCTAGCTTCAAAATTATGTGAAAATAGTCTTGCTTTATCGTTCACAAAAAAAAAATACATTGATTTAAATGGTGTAAAACAGGTTTTGCTTGGAAAGCCAATATGCGAGGGGGAGGAGTAGTTTACACCTTAGATTACCCAGTCCCACCCACTCTGCATAATGACTCTGCATAATTAGCCATTCATTCAGGTGTGACACTGACTGAGCCACAATGCAAGGACAAAATAGCCTATATATTTAGAAGAAGACTTATATTGACCATTTAAGATTTTGCTTACATCTATCTTGTAAATATGTTTTGCTATTTTATTAAAAAGGTTACAATTACAACAATAATTACAATTTCAGCAATATTTCTGCAAAAAAAGTACTCTTTCTTTGTAAAAAAAAAAAAAAAAAGATTATAGGCCTACATTTTATCATATGTATTCATTAGTTTGAATATAGCCAACATTGGAACATCTTAGTCTATGACTTTATTTTTGACAAAATAGTATTTTATATATATGAGCAGAAAAGCTTATTTGATGTGACAGTATATTCTACAGTAAAAACTGTACCCAAATCTAGTCAACAAAATGTTGTCTTTCATACTTCGCCTGACTGTAACGCAGTAACTGTAACTGTAAAAGCAGTTTATTCTTTCACACACAGACGCGCGATTCATATTTAGGCTAAACAGTCTTTACAAATATGTACCCTTCATTCATCTCACAGAAACGCTATTCATATTATAGAAACGCGATTCATCTTTTTGTTTACATAAGCCTACAACGTTATTCCATAACGTTATTCCACATTAACACTTGAGAAAGGATAACTTAGCCTACCTCACTCCTCAGCGGGATCTGCTCCTCATATCAGCACGGAAAATTTTCTCCATAAGGTAGGCTATATTATGCCTCTTTGTTTACAGCTGATGTGGGGGCGTTTCACAGACTGAAATGGTTCTCAGAATTTGCGTTTGAATAGCACGCGCTCTCCGGGGCGTGGTCAAATTACTTTTGAATGGCTCCTAATGAGCTCGACTGGAGTCGCTCTCTTTTTATACAGATTACAGAAGCTGATAATATTTGTTTTTTATATAAATTACTTCATTTAAAAGCTGCGATCTCAAGCTTTATGCCCGTGGGTCTGTTTGCCTGTTTGACTGAATTTTCGCGGAGTTATAGATAATTTTCGAACGCGTTTCAAATGGGAGTTTACTGACAGAGAGAAGGCAGAAATAGCATCATGTTAGTTTTTCTTTATTTGTCAAAAAGCAAAACACTTTATTTGTATTGTGAGTATACAGAAAAAAAATAGAAACTGAACAGGATCGATTGATGTATTACACGAAAATGAAAGATCAAAATTAACAGAGCATTTTGTGTTTATTTTTCATTGCTAAAAAAAAAAACGAGCAAAACGCGCGGACGCGTTTTTGGTCCCCAGAGGGTTAATAAGGTAGCAACATATGATAGATAGGACGGAACAAGAACGGCTATTAATCTTTCATTGCGTCACTGTATTATGATATGAAAGGCTCCGATACAGTGCGGCACAAAGAGCTTATGCGCATCCCGAGCGCAGAATGATGTGTTGAAGCAACATGAGTCTCAGCGCGCAGCGCGTCGAGTCCACATTTAAAAGTTTAAAGCACAAAGAAAATACATATTGATGTGTAGTGTATTATACAGTATCTATCTATGCAAGTCTATTCAGCATTTTCTTTTAACAGTTTTAAATTTCAGTTACTGTGCGCGTGAAGAACAAATAGTGCTTTGACTTTACTCAGGTGTTGTGATATCTAACAGACACCCGGTAGAAAGTAACATGTTTAAGGTAAAGCAATAAAGTCCAGCAAGATAAAGTTGTTTTATGCGAAACCATAGACCTTTATCTACAGATCAAGTATAATAATAGTAGTAACATTGAATCATCTTGGAGAGAGTTTCATCGTGTTAACTGTCGTAACCGAGCGTGACACGCTGTTTGAATGCTGAATGAAGAATGATTGACAGCCGCAGCTGAGGGAAACGTTTACGTGAGCTTGAATTTAACGACTTAAATATTCATTTCTATCTCACATTATACTATATAATGGCTTCAGAACACTTATAATATTGTGCACGAAAACGTAGGGTGCTTTATAATGTTTGTGTGCTTTTTGTGGGGCTTAACAATAACACTGAATAGTATACGCACAATATCGGATTTGGATCGGCCTCGGCTGACCGATACCCGATCCGGCAAAAATGGCAGTATCGGAGCCGATACCGATACTGAGTATCGGATCGGTGCATCCCTAATTACTTCATTTAAAAGAAGAGAATTCAAGCTTCATGCCTGTGTGTCTGTATGCCTGTTTGACTGAGAATTCGCTGAGTTACAGTTCATTTTCGGACGCGTTTCAGAATGGACTACACTGACAGAGAGAAAGCAGAACTCGCATCATGTTTATTTTTCTTTATTTGGCAAAAAGCACAACACTTTGTTTTTATTGTGAGTATACACAAAAATAATACACACTTAACAGGATCGAGTGATGTAAAACACAAGTATGTAAGATCAAAATCAACAGAGTATTTTTCGTCTCTGTTGCACTGATAAGGAAAAAAACGAGCCTATCGCGCCGGCGCGACAGCCGACCTCAGGGGCTTAATAGTAGAATTGCGTATACGTGACGCCATTGCGTAAATATTTAAATGAACTAGTGAATTGGTTTTCTGAACAGGTTAATTGAAATAATGTCAGAAAGAATCTGTTCACATAAATGAATCGACTTCACATCACAATTTAAGTGCGAACAGAATGTAATGTTTTTGGATACTTAATTGCATGTGATTTGAAATGAAAATAAAATAATGTATTGTATTGTATTTTAAATGTATATTAAATGCAGTTAGTTTAACTTAAAAGTACTTTCAACTTAAGTAGGACTTTGCTACATATTTAAATGTAATTTTATAATTACTTCTATAGACCTTTCTCAGGGTAGCGCCATATATCATTTTTGAAAAACACCATTTCAAAAGTGTATTTAAGTGTGTTCACAGCCATGAAAGTGTACTCTCTTTAAGTTCACTTCTGTGGCCTTTCATTTCATTACTATAATAGTATTTTACCTGAAACAATAGATAACATGATTGTACACAATGCACCAAGACTGCGTACCCTGACATCATTAGCATTTCAATATACATGTATCATGTATGTCAATTATTATTTTTTGAAAACTGTGGAAGAGTTTTCCCTGGCCATGGTTGTCTTTCCTGTGATTCGATGAGAATGTGATAACGATAAAAGTCTCTCATTGAACAATGCAGTTTACTAGTCTGTCTGTCATGATAGCAGGGGGTGCAGCACTGACCACAGGTCAGGAAAAGCCCACAGACTGAAAAGCAGTGAGCTGAATGAACGCAGATAGAATGCTTTTTTTTCCTTTTAAAAACATGATACGCAGTGTAGTGGAATAGAATGAATGTTTTGAGACGAATTTCTAGAAGTTGAACTTCTTTGACATGAAATGTGCCGCAAATGGTCAAGACCACAGTCTATGATTATGTAGACATCCCTCACCCAATACGACATAGTTTGCTTTCTGGCGGCCACCCCCATTGTTATGGCCCCCAGAACAAATGAACAGTTGCTCTGACTTATGCCACTGGCTAGTGCAGTGGATGTTATGTTAATCTGAAGAACATGAACTGATCCCTGCATGCAGGGTGGCGGGGATGGATCAGTGGTGTAGTGAGGGTGTCGGGAAAGAGCTACTTATATATTTGATGTGCCCCCTCCCGGGGGCCTGCCATAATGTGCAGAGCAGCACTTGCATGACCCGATGACTGAAAAGCCTTTCCTACCAACGTGAATGTTGTTCTGCATGGCTTGGTTGAGAGTGCTGACTTTTTAAGTGACGATGAGTTCCCAGGAGAGATAGCCCACGAGCGTCTCTTCCAACTGGGGCATCATCGTATAACCATGTGCTCTTGCACCCACAATAGTCGAATAAGTCGACGAAGAGGGCAAAAAGACACATGAAGAAGCCCTGGCCACCGGACAGAAATCTGCTCTAACTCTGAGCACTTGCTCTTTCTCCTGTGGCCAGTCTAGATGCAAGGAGCGCTCGGAGGTGGCGTTCTCAAAGTCCATCACCAGATGGCTATTTTGCCATTTTTATTTCTCAGAATTAAACGTAGCCAAAGAAAAGCCAGACAAGATATTAATACAGGCATCTAACTTTTAAAATTAGATGAGTATTAAATCATTTCTCTGAACGTTCTGGATGAAAGGCTGAATATAGTTGTTTTCATATTAGAGCAGTTTCAACAAAGAATCATAAAATCATAGATTGCAAACACACAATTCATTTGCACACGATCATAGGAACAAGAGAGAAAGGGAATCTCCCATCTGCTCAGTTCCCTTTCAGTCGAGAACGTCAGACGTAGTCAACGTCGACTGAATGGGATCACGCTAGGGAGCCTGTCTTCTTCGAGCATGTTAGAACGAGCCAATGCACGCATTGGCATGCATGAGACGCATCGCACGCTCTGCCCCGCTGCGCGGGCATAAATACGGAAGCAGATGCACGCACCACTTGTCTTTCGCTGCAGAGCCGATCGGTCTTCACGTTGATGTCTCTGAAGAGTGTTGTTATATTACAACGAGCGAGTATGTCGGTGCTTCTTCTAGTAAGACTCTTCCAGCTGCTGGTGATTCTACAGCGTGATCGCGTGATCGCGAGCTTTGAGCTCTCAACTGCTGTTTTAACAGCATCAAATTTCTGTTTGTTGACGGCTGGTTAGAGGGCGGAAAAGTGAGTGCTTCACTGTTTCAGTTCACTGTTCAGTGTTGCCGCGTTGATTCCCCTGTGTGCTCCGGCACTGGTGAGAGTTTTTCATTTCCTGAAAGAGCAACACGGGTGCGTTTGCGTCTTTTTCAAGATGCCTTTCCACCCGTGCGTTTCTGGATGCGATCGTTCCATGTCCCACCATATGGACGGTCACAATGGTTGTATCACGTGTTTTTATTATATCTGTGTATATAATGTATGTGTATATATGCAGCACGTTGAAGCAGCTTTTGTGGATAGTTTATGTTCTCATTGCGGGGATATGACTATCGCGGTGTTGAGATCGAGGCTCGCCTTCATGTGTGAAGCTGGAGTCCCCATTGCCACGGCCCGCTACGGCACTGTGTGGGATGGGTGATCAGAGGATCATAGTGAGGCTTTCCCGCCCGGTTACCAATCCCTGTGGGCCCCTCACTCCTCTACCACATAGCAGCCGGTGGAGCTCCATTGAGCGCGCTGGTCCCTCTGTAATGGACCGACCAGCCGTTTCATTCGGGCCTCTCCAGGGGACAGGATGCCGATTGCAGCATCGGAGGGTGAGCTGACCTCTGGAAATTATGACTCGGCTACGTTGTCTCCCTCTGGGAGTGTAACGTTGCCCGAGCCAGATCCAGATCCAGAAACATCAGCTATGCTGAATCGGGCCGCCGAGGCTGTCGGGCTCGACTGGAATCTTCCACCGTGTCCCGAACAGTCTCGGTTGGATGATTGGTATCTCAGGATGGGCCGCGCTGGTTTTCAGCTCGCTACCCCAGTGCCTTTCTTTCCTGAAGTGCATGGAGAGCTTACCAGGTTGTAGATGGCACCTTTCTCTGCCAGAAACTGCCTGAATAAGCTTTTCCCCCCTCACTACCCTTGACGGAGGAGCGGTTAAGGGTTGCGAGGCTGTCCCTCCAATGGAGCGGTCTGGCGTGACACAGGTGCACCTGTGTCCGGCGGCCGCTGCTTTTTGGATGCGGGCAGAGCTTACAAAGCCTGTGGGCAAGCCGCCTCCTCTTGCGTGCCATGGCGCTGCTACAGGTCTATCAGGCCAGGGCACTCGTGGGCATGAACGAGGGTAGTCCAGACCGTGCGCTCATAGGTGGCTTGCGATTCATTTCGCTCGGCTTCCGCCCAGGCTCAGTGATATTCACACCTAAGTGTTGAGCAGAGCTCCTGTCCTGTGTGTGCTCCGCAGTCCTACTGGCGAAGGACGCGTGCTAGCCGTCCCTCCAGCCGGTATGGAGTTTTGCTTCAGAGCCCGTACTTCATTGTACCCTTATTATGTGGTGGGTTACAACCATCTTGGTTCTGTGCCAACTGATACGGCCCTTTTTCGAAAGTCTCCGTTTACTTGTAAACACAGAGTTGCATTTTCAATGCCCCATCCCAAAGCTTGGTCTGCAGCGTTCGACCTGAAAGACGTGTACTTCAGATCTCTATCCTTCCACTCCACAGGCTCCATAGCCAGTTGGGTCTTCAGATCAACTGGGATAGAGTAATCTCGCCCAAATGCCGAGTATCTCTTTTCTAGTATGGAGGAGTTCTTGGTCTAGCGCATCTCTCAAGTGAGGTGTGCCAGCTCAGTGCTATTTAGAAGTGAGAAAGGGTCCCACTCCCCTTGCATGTTGCAACTCGCCCGCCACCTCCTCCTTGGAGTCAGAAACTTTTAAAGTCGCTTCATTCCACCTATTTTTGCTGGCCTGCTCAATCGTGCCACTCACAAGCCTCACGACAGTCTCCGGTCCAGATACAGTGGAGACTCCATCCCCAGCTGGCCAGCTGTTTCGGACCACTTTGGGGCCGCACTGTCACGTCTGTTGCCCCTCCGGACTCGTCCTACACCAGCTGTTTCTTCTCTTGTCTGAGTGGACATCCCTCGACAAAGACTCTGGCCACAGCTGGCCCTGGGCCCCGCAGAAATGCGTTCCCCAGTGAGCCTTCTTGCACTATGGTGCTAAAATCAGAAAGAGATGGAACAGGTCTTGTTAGTTGCCCCTCATTGGCCCAACCAACCTCCTCTCGACAGCCTTCCTGACACCCTGAGCATATTCTCAGGGATGGGGCACGATGGCACCCGCGTCTAGACCTTGGAAAGTTCCAGGTCTGGTTCTAGTAAGAACGGGACGTGGAGGTTCTGGTCTACCGCAATAATTGTTATGCAGTAGAGACCATCACTTCTGTGAGCACCCTCTAGACAGTGTTGTGCCTGAACGCGTTCATTGAACGATAGTTCATGAACTCGTTCATATTTTGGGCGAACGTGAACTGAACGTACTCTGTTACTGCCTGATGAACGTTACTGTGAACTCGTTCATTCTGGTGTCTGTGAACGGCACGCTCTCTCAGTTTAACTTCATTCAAAAGGGTGCAAGATTTCTATAGAAATGTATTTGTCCCGTTCGGAACCTCCGTTGTCCCGTTTATTGACGCTGATCTAACCACTGATGTATGACTGAATCTGATACAACAGCAACACGGCACTTGATCACGACACCGGTCATCATCCAATCACAGTCCACACTCACGCGCATCAGACCATACGAATAACAAACTCTAAATTGAGAATTAATTATTATTTTGGGACAAATCATTGTTTGATTTGCGCACAGAATCCTCCGCTGTCTGGTCGCTTCGATCCGGACTCTCGCTAACGGCAAATCCCTTTCACTGTCCGACTGGGTTTTGATTTCGGCAAATCAGTTTTAACGAATTCAAACAACGTGATTCCAACATACATCCAGCCACGCAAGAAAGCATGAAATCGTCCTGAGGGAATAATATACTGATGTGATTTGCTGGCCAAGAAACATTTCTGATTATTATTAATGTAAAAAAAAAAAAATCAGGATTCTTTGATGAATAAAAGGTTCAAAGTAAATTTATCCGAAATAAAAAAAACTTAACATTAAAAAATGTACTTGCTGAATAAAAGTAGGTTATTCATTTCTTTAATTTCTTTAAAAGTAGTGTATAATTACAAAAGCTTTCTATTTCAGATAAATGCTATTATTTTTAACTATGGTTTGTGTGTAATACGACTTTAATCAAAACAAATATGTTGTCTGAAAACATTTTAAACACATACAAACCTGAAATGACATATAGGCCTACTGTGTTATGTTGGCCTAGCCTATAGCCTACAAATATTTTGAGTGTCCCTCATTTTCCTGTAAAGAACCATGCACGATTGTCCCGCATTTGTTTAGTTGGCAACCCTACCCTCAATGCTATGTAAACCCTGGTTGGATAAGGATTTTAAAATTGGATATGAAGATGAAATCTGACGCATAGTTTCAGTGTTAAAACTGATAACATAATTGTTGTCTGTGGTTTTATATGGGCTGTGGCAATAATTTTGAAAAATAATAGCTTGCAGCAACATATGGAAAAAAAGAACTGAACTAGTTCATTTTTTGGAACTGTGAACTTTAGTTAAAAATTTTGAAGTTTGAACTATGAACTGAACTAGTTCATTTTAAAATTTGTGAACTGAACTTTGAACTAGTTCATGTAGAAAGTGAACTTTCCCAACACTGCCTCTAGAAAGACACTTGCTCCTCTAATAGAAATCGAACCTGTTCGTTGAATTGAGTCTTCTCTCCGTGAGGAGATCCCGAAGGTGTTCGATCACTTCAGTGCTCCCTTTTAAAAAACTGCTTGTGGTTGGACTGCTTGGCTGTCCCCTCCACCTCAAAATGTTGTGGCTTCTACATTGCCGCACATCATGAGGCAGTGGATTCAAATCCAAGCGGAGTGCGATTTGATCCGTCAGGTCCCTGAGGCGAGCAAGGAGATATATCCGCCTTATGTCCCCTCCTTACCCTCTTGGGTCTTTTTCTCTGGTGCTAATGCACTGCAGAGACCGCCCCTGAGCCATCACAGGCAGTGAGTTAAAAAATTCTGTTTTTTAAAAAACAGTTATCCTGCTCGCATGGTCTCCACTAGAGGATAGGGACTTGCTAGCTTTCGGTCAACGAGTTGTGCCTGGAATTCGGGCCGGCTAACTCTCACAAGTTGAGACCCCGGTCTGAATGTGTTAAGTGTTCACTTTTAAATGATCGGATTCAAACTGAAAACAAATATTCTCTGTTTAAGTAATTTGTATAAAACCAACAAGATGTCCAGCTTCTCAAACGCTTCCTAATTATTTTTAATTTGACCACGCCCACACGCGCAAAAGAGATTCACATGCAAATCTCCACATGGAACGCGAACGCGCTCATTACCTCAAAAACAAAGCACAAAAAACTTCACAAGTCTCTGCTTTCCGTCGAGTTTGAAAGGCGCACCGTGAGCTTACATTGGATTTACCTCAGAAGAAGAAGAACGCGATTTGAAGACAAGAAAGGTGTAAGGTAAGAAATTCTTACATATTAGTTTGTTATTATTGCATAAATTTCACATTGCAGTTGAACTGTTGCTAGATATATGGTGTAATATTTAGACCTGTGTTTACTGTTACTGTGTTTGTGGACATCTGCTCAAACGTAGATATGTATATGGTAACCATAATGTTTTATATTTGAGTGCGATCGCGTTTGAATGTATCATATTTTGGATCGCGATCTCGTTTGGCTTCATGTTTTTACTATTATCTCATTTCATATCATCATAACGAATGGAAACATTTGAAGTAACATGATAATCAATATATTTTTCTTTAGCTTAGTTGTTACTGAAATCTTTTGGAAGATGTATAGGCTGCTATAGGTTATTGTTATTATTATTTTATCCAGCACTGCATAGCCTATGCCTACATAGCACAACAAACCTGGTGTTCATTATATTATATATTGTTGGAAACATTTGTGTGTGTGTGTGTGTGTGTGTGTGTGTGTGTGTGTGTGTGTGTGTGTGTGTGTGTGTGTGTGTGTATTCTGTGAATTTTAAAAAGCAATTTTAACCAGAAAAATCTAAAATTTATTCCCAAAATCGTGCAGGCCTTTCTCTTGATATCAGTATGTTCACTTTTTTTTTTTTTTCAGGGCCCAGATGCCACTGAGTCCTACTGACTTTAACATTCACATGAGTCTCTGTACATGAACATGGTAAAGTGAAAATCAAACACCTTGGAAATGAAAGGTATGTACAATGTTTTTAGGAATGGCACAAAGGTCTCTGTCTTTGGATCATTGTTTTCAATAAGTGCTTTTTTGTTATTTGTTGTGTATCTTTGGATTATGTTGTGTTGTAAATAAATCCAAACAATCTAAAAGCCATTCTTTTTTAAATCTCCTCATTCTTTGTGCAAGGTTGCTCAGAATGACAGGGCCTGATAGCTCCTAATAGGGCCGTTAGGGGAGGGTCTTTGTCTTTCTCAGGTGTGAAAAGCTTACATATTAATGAGCTCCCGCATAAAGCTTTCTCACACAAAACACGTCGTAACATTTTTAAATCAATATATTGTCTTATCTGAATGAGCAGTCAGGGTGATTTTCACATAGTTTTAGAGCAAATATTCTAGGCTACGTCATACAATTTCCAAAAGTCTTGTGAAGAAATAATCAGTATGGGTTTCATGGCCTTATTTCAGTGAGAATTTTTTTTTGTATTTTCACAAACCACGCATAAATATCATTATCTCAAAACTACAAACTTTTACATACATGCTGCTGATATATTATTGTAGCAGAGTTTGTGCTGAATACAGTGTAATTAGACTTTAGCCATGAAAATGTCACAAGTAACAGAAAAAAACACAAATGTCAGAGCATGTCAGAACACCTCCAGGGCCCAGAAAACAGCTCAGACCCCAGAGGGTTAAACTGAACCCTGTTGAGTTCCTCCATACCCTTCGGCATCGGACATGGCAGAGTGTCCAAAGCCAGGCCTATCACTCGTATGCACTGGAGGAACCTGTGTTAGGCTGGGTCCATATGTTCTGATCCCTACGGCGATCCCATATGTGTATTAGTCCATGGTACGGCTCCCTGCGGGTCACTGTTGGTTGATCCTTCCCCCTGTTATAGGCTGGAGTCATCCCAGTGACATTCCATATGTTGTACTGCCCGGTCATCCGCCCAGTCCATATGTGTATTCCCCACGTTACCTCCCTTCGGGCAGGATGTGGTCTCCGCAGCGTCCCTTCCTTCCTTGTCAGGGTACGCTTTCCCAGTGGTCCTGTGGAACAGCAGTCGACTTCCCTGGCCTAAGCCTCGCCCTTCTCCGCCTTAGAGTTGCGGGGGTACTTGAGGCTTTTACCCAGGCACTGGAAGGTGACCACTGCTGACTCAGAGTTCCACTTGGCTCCTCAGCGAAAAATAAGTGGTGCGTGCATCTGCTTCCGTATTTATCCCTGCGCACGATGCGTCTCATGCACGCCAATGCGCGCATTGGCTTGTTCTAACATGCTCGAAGAAGACAGGCTCCCTAGCGTGATCCCATTCAGTCGCCTCCTTCAGGAAACGGTGGGTTGCATTCGCAACCAGGACGTTCCCTCGCATTATACATATATAACCATTCTCCACCATTCTCTCGAGATGATTCAAGATCAGTTTTTTTTTTAAATACACTTTACTATAAATGAACATCCAATACAGCTAAGCACACTTCTTTTTCACAAGGGATTTAAAAACAAAACAAAAACATTGTATTAGGCTGTTTTTAACGTATTATAACATTTTTGAGAAAAAACATGAAATTAAAGGTTTATTTCAAGGTAATCATTGATTCAAAGTAGTTTGAAAACAGAGCTGCACAATTTATTAAAATAAAATCACAATTATGATATATCTGTATTGTAGGATTTGAGGGCGAAACAAACAAAAATGAATCTTCCAGATGATTTGTTCAAACATAAGTCCACACAGAACTCAACATTCCAGTCCCCAAATCACCAGTCCAGGGCCATAAAATCAGTTTCCAGCCAGTCTCCGCTAACCAACGAAAAACCCCAGCTAAGAACTTTATGGCCATGCAAGCTTCAAAGCGATGAGCCCAACTAAAGGAAGAACGTTGTCAGCGTTTGATAGTTTGGAAAGACTGATTGGTTCAGAGATGGCACAGCTTAATGCTCGATCAAGATAACAGCAGAAGTTGCTGGACCCCCATGACAGATATACTAAACAGACCCCCTTCTTCTTAAGGACCTCTGAATGACCCAGGGTGTAAAATCTCCTCAAGCCACAGAAAACGTCTCAGGTTACGACTGTAACCTATGTTCCCTGAGAACAGGGAACGAGACACTGCGTCGAATGACGCTTTGGGGAACGCCTCAGGCGTGACAGGTGTCTGAAATCACAATCAAATCACGGCAATCATATTGACCGGCGACAGCCCATGAATCATTAATGTGAATGATTAACGTGCGACCTGGAAGTATATAAGGGCGCCTTGCAAACATGACAATCATCCTTTCGTCTGAAGGGACTGTTTGGCAGGCAGGCCCCGAGGCATGGCAAGGAGACGCAGTGTCTCGTTCCCTGTTCTCAGGGAACATAGGTTACAGTCGTAACCTGAGACGTTCCCTTTCGAAAGGGAACTCGCACTGCGTCGAATGACGCTTTGGGGAACGATATACCCACGCCACCATGCTAAGGGGAGTGCATGCCCACTGGCAGTAGCACTGTCAGAACCAGCAAATTCAAATGAAATGCCGGAACCTCCCCTCAGGTCAAACTGGGCTGTCAGCGACAGCATTCCCTACGGTCATAGCCCAAGCTATAAGCCTAACAGGAGGACCTCCATAAACGAGGTTTACTGAAGGCCTACCTGGGCCTGCATAAAGGCCTAGGACTACAACTTCAATTTAGAAGGGGTCCCTTCTAGGGAATGTGGCCAGGGAACCCGAGGGAACCCCAGCCAGTCACTATTCGGGGACGTACCACCCGAAATGCCACCAGGACGGCCTGACCTGGTATCACTAACATAGACGCTTCAGTCTGGCCACATCCTGTCTGTCCGAGGACAGAGCCTCTGGAACTTGCCTTTAGGTAAGGCATCCAACCCGAGGGACTGCAAAGCTGGCAGTGAACCACTCGGCCCGGATCTCAGAGACGGGATATCCCGGAGAGTATGACTCAGCATAGTGCTTTCCAACCCTTGCCAGCGAGGGGAGTTTCTCTACTCGATCCATGGATCTACCCAGTGTTTGTGTTTCAAAACACTGAGGAGGCCTGTGAAGGCCTAAGGGCTGATCTAACTGGGAGGCCTCACGAAAGGCCTACGACCGTCTAACCAGACTCAGGAGTCCAAACAGTCAAAGTGACCCTCAGTGAGGGGAGCAATGGTCCACCTGGTAGGCAAACCAGGCTGTAGGCAGAAAAGAGGTTCCGGGAGGGAACCAGTAGCAGAGGGCGAACGCTTTAGTTGAGCCAGGGCACAAGCCCGCTTTCAGCAGCTGCCTAATAAGGCCAGCTGGACTGATAGCAAGCGGCCACTAGCTTCCAGAACCCAGCATCGTTGGGAGACCACTCACAGGGAGGCCTGGTGAGGCCTACTACATGATAACCACAGTATGTGGGGAACTCACCTTCAGGGAGGCCTGGTGAGGCCTACTACCTGACAGCCACTGCATGTGGGGAACTCACCTTCAGGGAGGCCTGGTGAGGCCTACTACCTGATAACCACTGCATGTGGGGAACTCACCTTCAGGGAGGCCTGGTGAGGCCTACTACCTGATAACCACTGCATGTAGGGAACTCACCTTCAGGGAGGCCTGGTGAGGCCTACTACCTGAGAGCTCACATTCAGGGAGGCCCGGTGAGGCCTGCTACCTGAGAGTCACAGTCTGAGTGAACTCACCTTCAGGGAGGCTCAGTGAGGCCTACTACCCGATAGTAAGTCAGGCCAGCTGTCCAGTTGCCTGTCCTTGGGGCTTATCTCCAGGGAGGCCTGGTGAGGCCTGCTACAAAGGTACACTGTTGGGTCCAGCCACAGGAGGCCTAGTTACGGCTAGCTACCTGGTAGCGGCTATAAAGTATGTCCCACAATGTTAGGACTCACCTCAGAGGAGGCCCGTTTAAGGCCTACTACACATCAGTGAGTCAACTGCCCGAACCACCAAGGCCAACCACGTGAAGTAGGCTGGCCTACAGCGCCCTCTTGGGGGCTGACCATTCAAGGAGGCCTGCTGAGGCCTACTACCTAATGGTGCAGCCTTCGTTGGCAGATAAGCTGTTTACACAGCGCCTACAGCATTCTGGTACCTAATTACATTGCCCATGGCAGTGTACTCAGCAATAGTGCTAGCACCCCTTAAACAAGGGGAGTACAACATACGCCCCTCTGCGTCAATGGAGGCCCCAGAGTCAGGGGCCTACCATCTGTAAGCATGGGCGTCAGCTCATGGCAATGCTCTGGCTTCAGGGGAGCGTACTTCGCTTAGAACTTTCCGCTCGACCCGAGCCATAGTGGCGCGAGGTAGGATAATACAGAACTAAAGTGAGGAACTCAGACCGACCCTGTAACACAGGGGAAAACTCTCACCTCACCCTGAGTTTTAACAGGGTGTAGCCTGCCAGCGGCTCTAAGGGTGACAGAATGTATCTGTACCCAACCTAGGGGAGTGAGGCTTGCTTGTGAGCCAACACAGACAACCCGACGCTCGAGCAGTAGCTCAGCGAGGTGAGTGTAGCCTATACTGGCGGCCCTGATCCGTATGCTAGTTCTGCACGGCAGGGTCGGGCAGACAGACCCAGTCTCTTCGTGAGGCGAAGGACGGCCTAACCCTGCTCAATACCTCTGCACCACGCTGCATTACTCTTGTCGCCCCAGAATGCAGAGAAGGGGGCGGGCCTTGGCCTAACAACTCCCATGGGAGGAGGCTGTCAACAGGGATGCTAAACACCTACATTCATTTTCAGAGTGAAGGGTCAGAGGCAGAAATGCACTAGCAGAGCGCCTCCACTATCCCTGGCATAGCCTAGGCCAGCTAAGGAGGCAGCCCTGGTGAGGGCCAGCCTGCAAGCATAGATCTACCTGAGGGCTCGGAGGAGCCACAGCCTACCAGAGAAATAGTCATAATTATTTGATACAGGGGCTGCAGAATCGCTCAGCCCTACTGAAAAACCCAAACAGAGCTCAAGGTGGCGATGTACTCAGGAAGAAGTCAACGGTGCCGTGGGCCGGACGTTTTTTCTCCATTAGGTCACCTGATGGAGTTTTAGGACACCATTAGGTCACTTGATGGAGTTTTTCGGTTCCTTGCCACTGTTGCCTTTGGCTTGCTCAGTTGGGGATATTTTGGGGATATTTAATTTAATTTTATCAATCAATAAATTCCTCTTGAAACAAACTTTGTTGTATTATTTAAATTTAATACTGTGAAGCTGCTTTGATACAATCTGTATTGTGAAAAGCGCTATACAAATAAACTTGACTTGACTTGACTTGACGTAAGATCTATCTGAAACTCAAGCGTCAGTCTAACTCCCAATAAAAAACACTATGAGACATAGACCAACCACTCTACCCTGAGGTTGCTAAAAGCCCGAGGGCTAACATAGTTATCGTTCTAGCCACCTAAAGGGGAACTTCAGGGCCCTAATAATCCAAAACAATTTTTATTTATTTTTACCTTACCTTATGACATTGACATGACCCCATAACTCTATACAGGGAACGAGGTCTGTAGAGAGATACATTAGTGTTGGTTACACACACAAAAATTACTCTTAAAGACGACAACTCAGCTCACCTGCGGCGTGCGAAGTGGGGACTCACCAAACAGTTCGTTATAAACCTGGGGTCTACCGCCTTTCACATACCTGAAAGAGTATCACTGGCCGATCGCGGTAGCAGTTTGCCTAGTGGCCCGGAGAGCGAGATCAGTGATGCGGCGCAGCTCAGCAACCGCCTCAGGGGACATCCCTGCCCCCTGGTTGAGCTCCTTCAGCAGATCAGCCTGGTATGCCTGCAGCACCGCCATGGTGTGCAGGGCAGCACCGGCCTGACCCGCTGTTGTGTATGCTCTGCCATTCAAACGAGATGTTGCTTTAAGCGGTTTGGATGGCAGGGTGGAGCTCTCAGTGTCGATGCCCGCCCAGTCGCGAGATAGTTCGCAAGCGTCTCATCGATAGGCGGCATCAACACATACCTGTGTTCTTGTATCCCCTCAACATCAGCGAAACTAGACCTCTGCATGTTGGTGGATACGGGCAGAATATGGGTTCTTCCATGCCCTCTCGATCTCAGTATGAAGATCAGGAAGGAATGGAAGGCTCACCTGAGCTGGTGGTTTATGGCCAGGGAAAAAATGATCGTCAAGCCTTCCGCGAGCGATCTCTCCCCTCTCGCGCTGCCAAGGCAATCGCAGTCTGCCCGCAGCACGATCCATAATATCCACCAGCTCTGCATACACAGGGCAGAGTGGCTGAGAGGTTTCAGGAATATCACCAACCTCATCAGCCATCTCTTGCCCATCCTGAAGAGCACTCTCTGCTGGGCTAGAAGGAGGAGAGAAATCCTCCACTTACAGCTCACCCTCGTCAGCCGCCGAATTGTATGAGAGATTTCTTTTCTCAAGGTGATCGGCGAGCCCCATCTGAGAACCCCGTGATGCGCGTCGCCGCTCTGCCTCAGCACGAGCGGGACCTGAACCACGAGGTCCAGATGCTGAGCCCTCTTCGCTCGAGAAGAGGGCTAAACGAGAGCGGAGCGTTCTCAAGGGAAAACGCTCACAGTTTGTACAGGCAGCTCCCTCGAGAACTGCCTGTGCGTGCTCTTCACCCAGACAAAAAACACACAGCTCGTGTGTGTCACCCGGCGTCAGATATCATTTTGGCACGGGTCCGCACACTACTGAAAGCTTCTTCTCTGTGCATTTCATTTTCTCTTTCGTAATTTCCCTTGCGCTTTGCAGACAGAACAGTCCCTGAAGACGAAAAGATGGTTGTCATGTTTGCAAGGCGCCCTTATATACTTCCAGGTCGCACGTTAATCATTCACATTAATGATTCACGGGCTGTCGCCGATCATTATGATTGCCGTGATTTGATTGTGATTTCAGACACCTGTCACGCCTGAGGCGTTCCCCAAAGCGTCATTCGACGCAGTGCGAGTTCCCTTTCGAAAGGGAACTGAGATTTTACCTATAACAATACATAAAATCATCCCAGAACAATTTTCGATGGACTTACAATCAAACATCATGCAACTACATAATTATATGTTGTTTCTACAATATATGTGTGTGTCTAATATGCTTAGATCCCATATAAGTCATTTAATGGTTATAACTGTTAGATGTTTGAATGAAAGTGTTTTGTGTTTCATGTCAGTATGATCGTATGCTCTTGATTCAAAAGATGGCTTGATTGAAATCTGTGTAAAATGTTTTGTATTCTTATAATACTAATGATGTCTAAACTGTGGCATCTGTTCTCTCTGTTAGTGTTGGAGAGCAAGGAGATCACAGATAACGCCTGATTTATGATAAAAAGTGAATAGAGCCACCTCCTAAATTAAGCCAGTGTCTAATTGGTCAGATCTCTTCCAGGAGGTTGGACAAACATTTTGAGTTTAAAATCTTAGACCAGAACAAAGCTTTGAGCAGAAGAGAAAATGAAAAATTAGATTTGAAAACCATCATGGAGAAGCCATGACGGAGTGACTAGACAGACAAGTAACCATGTAGACGCGCAGAGACGAAAGAACCCAAATCAAGATCAGAAGAACGGGTTCAACAGCTTCATTCAAGCCATCATCTACTCTCGTCTCAATTTCCTTTCTTTTCTTAGTTTCCTTTCTTTTCCGTTGTGAGTCTTGGTTCTAAGTTAAGTTTTGCGGCAAGATTTCGGTCCATGTTTCTTCTGCAAAGCCAGCTTCAACAAAGACTTTCATTCATCCGCCAGCACACATCGTGATTGGCCGCCCCAGACATCAGGCACGAGGACACCCCTTTCACCCGACAAAAAGGGAACCCCAAAAGGAACACAGTAGCCTCCAGACTCTTAAGCTGAACTGGTGTATTGATATAAATTTAATAACCCTAAGGAACGATAGAAGGGTTAGATTAACCCTCTGAGGTCGAGAAACGCGCCGACGCGTTTTGCTGGATTTTTTTCACACAGCAGCAACATAAACTTAAATTACTCCGTCATTTATGGTTATACAGAAAAAAGAAATATAAACAAATAATCTGTGATATTTCTACTTTTGTATGTGTCCACTTACAATCAAATCAAAACATTGTGCTTTTGTAAAATAAAGAAAATAAACAGGGTGTGCGTTCTGCCTCTCCGTCGCGGTGAACTTTTTTTTCTTGAGCACGTCTATAAACTGAAACAAAACTCAGCGAATACTTGTCACACATTTATGAGCCATATACCTTTATACACATTTAAGTGTGTACTTTTAAATGATCGGATTCAAACTGAAAACAAATATTCTCTGTTTAAGTAATTTGTATAAAACCAACAGGATGTCCAGTATCTCAAACGCTTGCTAATTACTTTTTAATTCGACACGCCCACTCGCGCAAAAGAGATTCACATGCAAATCTCCACATGGGACGCGAACGCCCTCGTTACCTCAAACACAAAACACCAACAAACTTCACAAGTCTCTGCTTTTCGTCGAGTTTGGAAGACACGTCTGAGCTTACATTGGATTTACCCCCAGAAGAAGAAGAACGCGATTTGAAGACAAGAAAGATGTAAGGTAAGAAATTCTTACTTATTAGTTTATGGTATTGTTGCATAAACTTCACATTGCAGTTGAACTGTTGCTAGATATATGGTGAATATTATACTATTTAGACCCGTGTTTCCCGTTAAATACTGTTTGTGGATATCTGCTCAAACATAGATATGTATAACCATAATGTTTAATATTTTGGAGCACGATGGCGTTTGAATGTATCATATTTTGGAGCGCGCTGTTGGTTTTAATGTATCATATTTTGGAGCGCGATTGCGTTTGAAAGGAAAAATGCACCAAACATTAGGCTTTATGTTTTTACTATTATCTCATTTCATATCATCATAACGAATGGAAACATTTGAAGTAACATATGATAATCAATATATTTTTCTCTAGCGTAGTTGTTCTTGAAATCTTTTGGAAGATTTAATTTATTGTTATTATTATTTTATGCAGCACTGCGTAGCCTATGCCTACAAGGCAC
Source organism: Leuciscus leuciscus (assembly GCF_965113295.1). Classification (NCBI taxonomy): domain Eukaryota; kingdom Metazoa; phylum Chordata; class Actinopteri; order Cypriniformes; family Leuciscidae; genus Leuciscus; species Leuciscus leuciscus. The sequence goes on along the minus strand of NC_138736.1, from coordinate 22,024,299 downwards.
AACAAACCTGGTGTTCATTATATATTGTTGGAAATGTGTGTGTGTGTGTGTATTCTGTGAATTTTAAAAAGAAATTTTAACCAGAAAAATCTAAAATCTATTCCCAAAATCGTGCAGCCCTATAGTTTCTCTTGATATCAGTATGTTCACAGTTTTTTCTTTTTTTTTTTCTTTCAGGGACCAGATGCAACTGAGTCCTGCTGACTTCAACATTCACATGAGTCTCTGTACATGAACATGGTAAAGTGAAAATCAAACACCTTGGAAATTAAAGGTATGTACAATGTTTTTAGGAATGGCACAAAGGTCTCTGTCTTTGGATCATTGTTTTCAATGTGCTCTTTTGTCATTTGTATTTTTGGATTGTGTTGTGTTGTAAATAAATCCAAACAATCTAAAAGCCATTCTTTTTTAAATCTCCTCATTCTTTGTGCAAGGTTGCTCTGAATGACAGGGCCTGATAGCTCCTAATAGGGCAGTTAGGGGAGTGTCTTTGTCTTTCTCAGGTGTGAAAAGCTTACATATTCATGAGATGATCACGCCTCTTCGCATATGGCTTTGTCACACAAAACACGTCTTAGAAATTTTAAATCAATATATTGTCTTATCTGAATGAGCAGTCAGGGTGATTTTCACATAGTTTTGGAGCAAATATTCTAGGCTATGTCATACAATTTTCAAAAGTCTTGTGAAGAAATAATCAGTATGGGTTTCATGGCCTTATTTCAGTGAGAATTTTTTTTTGTATTTTCACAAACCACGCATAAATGTCATTATCTCAAAACTACAAACTTTTACATACATGCTGCTGATATATTATTGTAGCAGAGTTTGTGCTGAATACAGTGTAATTAGACTTTAGCCATGAAAATGTCACTAGTAACAGAAAAAAACACAAATGTCAGAGCATGTCAGACCACCTCCAGGGCCCAGAAAACAGCTCAGACCTCAGAGGGTTAATGATTGATGGTTCGTTCCAGGTCATGTCTTATAAGTGCATACAAACTTGGGATTTCATCATCTCACTCTTAAAACTCATTCTTTCCTCACTCTCTTTCTTTCTGCAACTCGTATGAATGTGTGTGTGTGTGTGTGTGTTTGTGTTAGATATTAGTTTTATGTGTTAGAATAATCAATAAAGTCTAGTTTGTATTTTAAAGAGAAGTGTTACTTGTGTTATGTGCTTACAAATTTAATGTCTTAAACTGCTGATCTAAGTTACCTTGCTAACAAATAGTATTTAACCCTCAGACGGTCCTCTGTCATTTCTGAGTTTCAATTTTCTGTTTTGAATTTCTAAAAATCACAGCTTCATCGGAATGTGACGAAACTTGGTGACTTTTTTGGCATTAGGTATGTGAACACACAAAAAAATTGAGGTCATGATCCGAGCATGCTAAGTGGTCATAAAAAAAATAGTCACACTTGTGGTCTTTGGTCAAAAATGACCCCCATTGGAAATGAATGGGAAATTGAAAAAAAAAACGATATTTTTTTTTATATATATTATTTTACATAAAGTGTTATAATTTAATGAATTGCATTTTTTTGTTACAAATTCTGAATTAAAAAAATGGGTATAAAATGTGCTTCTTATGGTGCGTTCACACCGGACGCGAATAGCGCGTCAGGCGCGAGTGATTTCAATGTTAAGTCAATGCAAAGACGCGTTACGTGCGTAAAAAATTCCTGCGGCGCGAATGAGGCGTAGAGCGCGGCGCGGTATACACGAATACGCCTCATTCGCGCGTCAAGTTCGCGCGAATAGCGCGAATTGAGCGTCTGGCGCGTTAAGCGCGAATGATTTTATTAGTGCTATTTGTGCATTCACGGGTTTGACGCGAATTCGCGTCTGCCGCCCGAGTTGAAAAATCTGAACTTCTGCGTCAATTCGCGCCGCGTTAACCAATCAGGAGCCTGCTTGCTGCTGTCACGTGGTGAAGTGACAGTTTATAATGTTATTTTATGTTTGGCCTCAATAAATTATTTTGTAACATGACTAAAATGCACAGCAAAGCAAATCTTTCACATAAAAACTCGATTTCAATATATGAGAGATACTCATTTTGTATTGAATGCTATTTATTCCATATCTATTCTAGATTATATGAAACATTATTATTCTAATGTAAAGACAACAAACACAATTTAGTGTATAAAAACAAAAATCACAGGACAGGTTTCACTTTTGGAGGCTGACTCCATTTATTATCAAAACAAAAATAAATGACAGATTAGGTGGGTGCGGGCGAGGGTGAACCTCGCGCCGGGCTGTAGAGCGCGGGCTCGTCAGGCAGCGACCACTCGAGGCCGAGGCCTTACGGCCTACGCTGTCCTCGTCAGGGTCCTCACCGTTAGGTCCACCAAACCTAGCTCCTGGAGCAAATTGTGAAACTCCTGAAACCCTCTGGAGGGTCTGGTGGACCCGAGTACAGCGACGATGTCCCCTACGCAGCTGTTTCTGCTCTCCAGAGCATATACGAGCGGTGACTCTCTCGATTAATGCTAATGCTCGATAAACATCTAAAAAAGATGGCCGCCAACGGGTTTCGAAACTTTCGCCTCTGACGCGCGTAAATTTTGCTTCAAACTTTTGTTTTTACGCGCGTCAATTTCGCTCTTGACACGCGAATTAACACAAAGTGGTCAAGCGTCAAACTAGACGCGGCAGGCGCGAATTTGACGCGCTATTCGCGTCCGGTGTGAACGCAGCATTAGCAACACAAGCTTCTCTTTCTAACACAATGTTTAGGTTTGACTGTAATCATAATGCAAAAACTAACACTTTAAATCACTATTTCTAAAAAAATATATATCTAAAACTTGATAAGAAATAGTTTTTGAGATTGTTTAAATATATATTCAAATCCACCAAAAAAAAAAAAAAAGTAAATGTGTCCATAAACAGCTGGGGAATTCACATGCCTCTCCATAGAGAGCTGTGGATGCCATCTAGTGGTTACACCATGGTTCTACGCTTTCTCTCCATACTCTCACCAGATGGTGCTAATCTGCTTAAAGGAACACTCCGACTTTTTGGGACTTTAGCTTATTCACAGTATCCCCCAGAGTTAGATAAGTCCATACATACCTTTTTCATTTCTGTGCGTTCTGTAAGTGTTATTTGACGCACCCACCGCTAGCCTAGCTTAGCACAAAGACTGGATGTAAATGGATAAGGTAGCATACTAATCCCAATAAGTGACAAAATAATGCAAACATTTTCCTATTTACATGTTGTGATCTGTATAGTCACAGCGTGTACAAATAACAAGGCTATATGAGACAGAGACCATTTTTAATCGTATAAATACTGGGAACTATATTCTCACTAGGCGTAGGAGCACAGCTACTTGGGCGGAGTGGCCATAGACATGTATAGAAAGGCTAGATAGCTTACCGGCGCTGAGAGCCAATGGGACCCGACGACGTCACACGGCGGCCATCTTAGGACAGGACCGCTGGTCCAGTTATAACATTAAAGTCTATTGTGCATGTAGTGCTGAAATAACTATATTTTGCTCAATTTTCAACCGATTTTCAAACGGCTTGGTGTGTCATAAACGTCAGGGATGTAGGCTATTTAACTGCATACTTGTGAAAAATTATAGCCACAAACGGCATCAGCACAAATCATAGCCACGTTAATAAGGTTTGTAATAAACCAAACCGTTTGTAAATCCGTCAAGAATTCAGCAAGTTACGAGCATTTTAGTTGGCGTATGTCACTCACCTTCCGTCCACAGCAGCAGGGAGCAGCAGCGCAGTCTCCTGACCTAAGATGGCCGCCAAGTGACGACACAGCTGACTCCGCCTTGAGCCATCTAGCCTTTCTATACATGTCTATGGGAGTGGCTACTTGGGCGGAGTGATTAGCGCAGCACGAGACGCCCTGTTGATGGTTCCGTAAACAAAACAAACGAACTCTCTGCTCCTCACCACAGGGCGTCTCGTGTGCTGCGCTAATCACTCCGCCCAAGTAGCCACTCCGCCCAAGTAGCTGTGCTCACAACATGTAAATAGGAAAATGTTTGCATTATTTTGTCACTTATTGGGATTAGTATGCTACCTTATCCATTTACATCCAGTCTTTGTGCTAAGCTAGGCTAGCGGTGGGTGCGTCAAATAACACTTACAGAACGCACAGAAATGAAAAAGGTACTTATCTAACTCTGGGGGATACTGTGAATAAGCTAAAGTCCCAAAAAGTCGGAGTGTTCCTTTAAAACATTTTTTTTTGAAGGCCTAGACTCTATATTAAACTAAAATACAGCATTAAAAAAAACACACACAAAAAAAAACACTATATATATAATTTTTTTTTTTTTTTTCAATGGCAAAAATAGACCATAAATATTGCATAAATATTAATAAATTCAATAAAATTATCTCAAAATACAAAATTAAAAAGAATAAATATTATAGAACAAAAATAAATTGCATTGGTTTTACTGGGATGGAGGAAGTTTCATTTTTAGGCCTCCGGTCACTTCTGACTGGGAAGGCCAAGGATGTGACTCCGAAACGAAGACCGTCTGAGGGTTAACTATAGTTGGATATTTATATCCGCTGCAGAGCTGATAATTACAGCCAGTTCAAATGAACCGCGAACGAGTCATTTGCTCGGTTGTAATAAGTGATTCTTTCGAATTCCCTATAAATTAATTAATAATTCCTTTGAGCTAAATTGACCTGTCAGAATCACTACAAATTATCTTAAATATATTACAGTATGGTCATAAAAGCAATGATTAATACACTGTCAAATGCTGTGATTTAATTAAATAAATAGGGAACCTGCAGTTTCAAAGTGAATGAGCTGTGCTCTGTTCTTCTACACCCACAAAAACAGTTTAAGCCAGTGACAGAGTGCAATATGTGCCCAATCCATACAAACTCCACCTCAGAAGGAGTTTTTGCTATAAAACCACAGTGCGTTTGCTTATAACTTGGATTGTGAACACAAAACACATCCAAGGAAAAGATGCCAGCAAGTCATTCTCGATTCAAAGTTTTTTTCCTCTTAATCTCTCAAAGGTTTTGAAAACATGTGAGGGACAGCAAGTTTAAAGCAACAGAAAGACAGAGGACGCATGTCAGAAAGATGCCAATGTCAAAAAGGATTACAGAGTCAAAGCAAACAGACCGCAGCAAGTCTGGCGCTTTCATGGCTTAGCTTGAGATGTGTCTTTTCTGTATGCATATGCATACAAGTATGCTCAGCCATATGTTTTCCTCACTATGTTACCAATTCAAATCAGATCTCCTACCCATTATCAAACAAAGTATGCTAATGGGAAAGAGCAGGTGAGAAAAGGAGAAAGCCATATGCATCAGTTGTGTCTTTGGGCTTGACTCACAATCTTCTTGGCTTTATGTTTGTAAGTCATCAGGCACAGAATTAGGAATCATAAGCATTATGGGACAGAAATGTGGATACTTAAAAGACGTTTGAACAACAGAGGATTTAAGAGCATGTGTAAATAGACCTACAATAAAAAAAAAAAGAATACAGACACAATTTGTATTTATTTTAGGGCTGGGCAAGTTACCGCGTTATTATCGCTATTAATTACTTAAACTATTAATTAACGCCGACAATTTTTTTTATCGCACGTTAACGCAGTTTTTTTTTTATTATTATTATTTTGAAAGTCCGTTGCTCACCGGCTCTGAATACACATAGGCCTACAGTCAAACTATGGGTCACAGGAGGGGTGGGATGTTGGTCAGCCAGCAAATAACCCTCCCAAACCAGCAATGGAGGGAGGCTTCGGCAGGTTCTCTCAGGTGAACAAAGGGAGACAGCGCTCCGCGAGTGAACGGCAAGCGCTCTATGGATAGTAACCGCATGGCAACGGCTTCAGTGCGCAGCTGCAGCCTTTTTAACTTGAATTAAAATTATACATAACTTTACCTGATAGGCCTGCGTTTAGTTTAGCGGGGATGCTCTGCCATGTGAATTTCCTCCTGCTGATGTCCTGATAACTATTTAGATTCTGGAAACTCACAAACAGCGAGGATCAGTCTCTCTTCCAATGATTTGTGCTGCGCGTCGTCGTGTGCTGCGCGTCGTGTGCGCACAACCGCGACAGTTTCACGGGAACGCACCCGCTTGTCGCTGCACCTTGTGCTCGACCACTTCACCTCACTCTATGGTGCGTTCAGACCAAACGTGAATAGAGCGTCTGGCGCGAGTGATTTCAATGTTTCAAAGTCAATGCAAAGGCACGTTTATGCGCGTCTGGAGGTCCTGCGGCGCGAATGAGGCGTTTAGCGCGGCGCGGTGGACACGAATTCGCCTCATTCGCGCATCCAGTTCGCTTCAAACTTTTGCTTTTTACGCGCGAATGGATTAAAAAAAAAACCCAAGAAAACAGGACTCTGATGGTAACTTGTTTAACAAGCTAGATAAAATGTAATGCCCTGGCAGTGGCAAATAGCTTTGGTTTAATATTTGATTTGATTACATTAATGTTTAAGTTGAGATTTACAAGAAATATTTTATTGCTACTGTGTAAAGGGAATACTGCTGGTAAAAAGCACATTAGGCTATTTGTTTAAAGTTTTTGCAAACCACATGTTATTGCACTTTTGTGTATATAGCAGTACATTTCGATCAAAAGTGTGCAATACACGACTTTAGAATTCATTATTAAATTTTGCGCGTAATAATGCGAAAATCATGCGATTAATCGCGATAAAAAATTTTAATCGTTGCCCAGCACTAATTTATTTATATATTAATTTCCAATTACACACGTATACTCACCCATTTCACCTATACTCAGCAGATTTATGAGCAGTCAAAATGATAATGTACATCCCTGTTTAAAATGCACACTTCTATCAAAAAGACATGCTGCATGGTGTGCAGTGTCCCATGAAACAGAAGTAGATTATGTATTTAAAGGGCAACTCTAGTCAAAAAGCAACCTAGGGTCTTTTTGTTAATCTACCCGAGGGAAACTTTAGTTTAAAAGCATAATTAGAATGGAAACGCCACTTTTAAGTTTGACCATATTTTCGTTTTCGGTCAAATTTCCTTTTGAATGGGAGTGCTTGGGGCACTTCTATGATAGCATCAAAAATCGCTATTTTCAAAAACACTAAGAAGGCTCGACACACACATGAAACTTTGCTTGAAGTATCACCAGGGGCTCTTCACGTGAACTCGAGCATTGAGAACATTGTTTGTGTACATAGAGTTTACTAAAAAGAAAGATTTTGAACAACTCACTGTAGCTGTGTCCGCCGGCATTTTGACAGTCAAAAATAGTCGATCTCCGAATGTGAATGAACTGACTCTGAATTTTAGTATTGCTTCTTATATGAGCATCCTTTTTCAAATACAAGGTCAATATTGATTTTCACTAATGACAAAACAACAAATTATCTGTGAATTTATATGGAACTAAGCTTTACTCTCCTCCCTGTTGCGTTGCATTCGGAGATTGACTATTTTTGACTGTCAAAATGCCGGCGGACACAGCTACAGTGAGTTGTTCAAAAGACCCTATCAATCATTTATTTATAGAGCACGTATTAGACACAACCGAAGTTGACCAAAGTGCTTTACAAGGAATAAAAGAAACAAAAATAAAACCAATATACATACATAAATACCAGACAAGCCAAAAAGCACTCAATAGAATAAAAGTGAAATCCAGGAAGACAAACTATAGAGTGTTAAAAGCCAAGGTGAATAAATAAGTCTTAAGATGAGATTTAAAAGTACAGATAGATGGGGCATGCCTAATAGAAGGAGGAAGGCTGTTCCACAGCTTCGGACCAGCAGCGGCAAAAGCGCAATAACCAAGTTTTTTAAGTTTTACTTTAGGAACTGTGAGAAGGCCAAGGTCACAGGATCTCAGGTTTCTAGATGGAGTGTACGGAATCAAAAGATCCGTTAAGTATTGATGTGCCAAATTATTCAGGGTTTTGTAGACAAATAATACAATTTTAAACTCAATCCTATACTTTACTCTGTCTCTGCCAGTCTCTGTCTCTGCCAGTGCAGAGACATTAAAATAGGTGTTATGTGGTCGTACTTTCGCTTCCCTTCAAGTAGTCTAGCGGTTGCGTTTTGAACCAACTGCAGATGAGAGATGGAAGCCTAAGAAATGCCATAATACAGAGAATTACAGTAATCAAGCCTAGATGTAACAAATGCATGAATAGCTGTTTCCAAATTACTCCTTGATAAAATGGGCTTCAATTTACTAAGAAGGCGAAGTTGGTAAAAGCATGACTTGACAAAAGCTGAAATCTGTTTGTCAAACTTTAAACTGGAGTCAAATAGGAAGCCCAGATTCCTGGCACACTTTGTGTTATATGGGGTGAGAAAGTCAAGATCAAAATCCAAAACAGTTTTCCTTGGGGCCGAAAAAAATTAACTCTGCTTTGTTTTCATTTAAGTTTAAAAAAATTGCTTGAAAGCTATGACTTAAGTTCGTTTAGGCAATCTAACAGAGGCCGAAGAGTATAAATATTATTGCGTTGCAAGGGAAGATAAAGCTGGGTATCGTCGGCATATAAATGAAAAATAGCGGCCAGGGGGAGCAAATACAGAGAAAATAACACAGGCCCAAGGATAGATCCCTGAGGAACACCACAACCAAAGGGTTTGTTAGTGAATGAGTATTGTCCCAAGTGAACAGTAAAACATCTATCTGACAAGTAAGAGTGAACAAGAAACAAGACTCCAGGCGTGACAGAAGGATATTGTGATCGACTAAGTCAAAAGCAGCACTTAGATCTAACAGGACCAAAGCCATTTGTTTGCCTGAGTCAGTGGTGAGATATATATAATTTAAGACTCTTAAAAGAGCAAATTCAGTGCTATGTAAAGCTTTAAAACAGGGGTGGGGAACCTTTTTCCTATAAAGGGCCATTTACAATTTTTTAACATTCTTTAAGGGCCATTGTAATGAGCAGGGGCGTTTCTAGGTTTTAAAAACATCAGGGGCTGAGCCCGAAACATCAGGGGCTGGGTAACAAGATAACATGATTCAATACAGAGAATAATGTATATTTTAGGCCTATATGCAGGGGGCAGACTGGTTAAAAAATTCAGTCCTGACACTGTAGCCACACCAGCCCACATTACCACACAAACACACACATTCAAATGTGAGGTAGTCCGGGGGGTTCGGGGGCATGCTCCCCAGAGAATTTTTTTATTTCTCGGACCTACATATGTGCATTTTAAGGTGTTTGAAGGCCAACATTTTTTGATGACAATAGCTTTAAAAGCATGTCAGTGGGCAGTAGCATCAATTATTTGTCAAGCAGATAACAGATTCTTAAACATGAGAATGAGGATAAATGTTGAAATGAATGATCCACACTACAAAATGGAAATGCAAAATGTTTCTGCTTATTGTTGACAATACACAATCACATATTCCAAACAGGAATGGCCTTAAATGAGAAATCTTTCAAGGATTATTTTGCATAGATGTAAACTTTTTAGCATTAAAGATTGGTTTCAGCAACTTGTTTCTTACTTGAGTTAATCAATGTTTTTGGCACTATTAAATCAGTTCAATTAAATTTCAATTGTTCACTCATAAAGACAGTCACTTGTCACCACCTACTGGCTTAATGATGCAAGTTGTGCAAACACAGACAAGCGGAGTGATACAAACTGTGAAAAGGCTGATGCTGGTGAAATATTCGAACACATTCGAGGACCTTATATATATATATATATATATATAGGCTACATATAAGAGTTAAATAGGAATACATTGTAATAATGTTAATCAAGCAGACTAATTCACACGACTGCACAGCAATATTTAAGCTCATTATACAAAGGAAATAATACAGATGTAGACAAATTGGGTTGCTTATAGTTAAAATATATATTTTTTTTTTTTTTGTCGGCCACACATTCTACTTGCTGTCGGCCACTCATTCCACTTGCTGTCGGCCACTTTTAGTCGGCCACTCATTCCACTTTAATACGCAAATGACAAAACGAAAGTAAAAGCAGCAGCCCCTCGTGGACGACTACCACACACACGCACACGCAACACACACAGTCGTGTGATTTAGTCTGCACACACACACACACAAAGTCCATGTCTGGTCCTCCGCTGTCTTCGTTCCGATCCTTTTATGCGCCCCGAAGCTGATCAGTGAGAAACTTGAAACCGGTACGGCGCGCGCGCCCCCGAAGCTCATCCGTGAGAAACTTGAAACCGGTGCGGCGCGCAGGTGACTCATTAACACTCGCGCTACTGGCCTCGCCCTGCTCTCACGGCTCGTGGACTCGTGCTGCTTGCCACTTTGCCTATTTTGTGTTTTCTATCACAGGAAAAGTAATTGCTGAGATTTTTGTTTCTGAAGTTTTTTTTTTTTTTTTTTTTTTTTTTTTTTGGGGAGGAATTGACTCGCGGGCCGCATCAAACTGTTTTGCTGTTTGGGGCCGGACGTTCCCCACTCCTGCTTTAAAACCTGATTGAAAAACTTCATTGATAGAACTGTTTAACTGGAAAGATTGTAATTGAGCCAGTACAACCATGATCTTTGATATAAAAGGAAGTTCCCTTTCAAGGGAACTCGCGTTGCGTCGAGATTTACGCTATCTCCCTTCGGTGCTCTCAGGGGCCGTTCTGCCAACCCCATCATCTTGTGTGCTTCGGGGCGCAGCGGTCTCCAGTGAATTCTAGTCTCAGACGAGCCTTTATCTCACTGTCCGTCCGGAAATGTAGCGGCGCTGGGATTCTTGCCCCCTCCGAGGAGGGTCTCAGAGCAATCGTTTTGGCTGTTCCCTGCCGGTGCGCCGCTTCAGGGCAACGAATTGGTCGCTTGAGTAATACCAGAGACCAGTCTCGAGAGGCTGGTTCTCTTAATTTCCGGTGGGAAGTGGTTAACACCTCACTATACGGAGCCCATTTCCCTTCGATGTCTTTGGGGGGCCGTTCTGCCAACCCCGCCACCTCGTGTGCGTCGGGACGCAACGGTCTCTGACAAGCCTACATCTCCGTGTCTGCCCGGAAACGTAGCGGCACTGGGATGTTCGCCCCCTCTGATGAGGGTCTCAGAGCAGTCAGTTCGGTTGTTCCCTGCCGGTTCGCCGTACAGGGCACCAAATTGGTCGCTTGAGTAACACCTAGAACAGTCTGGAGAGCCTGGTTCTCTTAGTAGATTTTTTGGCAGTGTGGGAACTTCTGCCAAACATATCTCAACAGAAACAGAGTGTTTGCTCCTGATCCCCCAATAAAAGACTGGGGTTGGGTTGGCACTCTCAACTGCAGCCTTCAAGGGGTAAGGCGGATCTGAGGACCGTTATTATTTCCAAGAAGGCTGTGGAGAAAAGGTCCTGACGCTCGAGGGGTCAGGCCAATGAGGGCAATCTCCTCTGAAGGGAAGCGGTTAACACCTCGTTATACGGTGCCCGCTGCCCTTCGGTGCCCTCAGGGGACAATTATGCTAACCCCGCCACCTTGTGTGTTTCGGGGCGCAGCGGTCTCCGGCGAGCACATATCTCAAGGTCCACCCGGAAACGTAGTGGTCCTGGGATGCCCGCCCCCTCCAAGGAGGGTTCCAGAGCAGTCAGTTCGATCGTTCCCTGCCGGTTCGCCGTACAGGGCACCGAATTGGTCGCTCGAATAACACCTACACCAGTCTTGAGAGACTGGTTCTCTTAGTAGATTTTTTGGCAGCGTGGGAACTTCTGCCAAACATATCTCAACAGTAGCAGAGCATCTGCTCCCGAGCCCCCACTAAAGGACTGGGGTTCGGGCTGGCACTCTCAACCACAGCCTTTAAGGAGTAAGACAGATCTGAGGACCATCATTATTTCCAAGAAGGCTGTGGGGAAAAGGTCCTGACGCCTGAGGGGTCAGGCCAACGAGGGCAGTCTCCCCCGAAGTAAAGCGGTTAACACCTCATTATACGGTGCCCGCTGCCCTTCGGTGCCCTCAGGGGACCATTATGCTAACCCCGCCACCTTGTGTGTTTCGGGGCGCAGTGGTCTCCGGTGAGCACATATCTCAGGGTCCACCCGGAAACGTAGTGGTCCTGGGATGCTTGCCCCCTCCGAGGAGGGTCCCAGAGCAGTCAGTTCAGTCGTTCCCTGCCGCATTACAGGACGACGGACTGACTGTTCAACAACAACTAAATCCAGAAGCCGGTCTCGAGAGGCTGGTACCTCTGCTAGAATTTTTGACAGCGTGGAAGATGCTGCCAAATATTTCTTGTTGGGTCCTGCAGACCATAGTAAAGGGTTATCATCGGGTCTCGCCCGCCCAGGTTTATGGGGGTCCTATCCACCGTGGTGGGCCCCAAGCAGGTTCTGGTAATGGAACAAGAAGTGAAAACCCTGTTGGAGAAAGGGGCCATAGAACATGTACCTCCCTCCAGCAGGGACACCAGTTTTTACAGTTGGCATTTCATCGTTCCAAAGAAGGATGGGGGGGTTGCGTCCCATTTTGGATCTGAGTGTTCTGAACGAGTCAGTCATTCAGCTAAAGTTCAAAATGTTAACACTGAGACAAATCATGCCACAGATCAGATCCGAGGACTGGTTTGTCACGATAGATCTCAAGGACGCATACTTCCATATTTCCATCCTTCCATATCACAGGAAGTTCCTGAGGTTTGCTTTTGGGGGCAAAGCATACCAATATCGAGTTCTTCGTTCGGCCTAGCACTATCACCCCAAACTTTCACGATCAGTGTCATCAGTTGGCCAGTTCGGCATCGAGATGTCGATCTCGCCCACAGGAAAGAGTTGCGGTTACGGCTAAACGCCAAAAATAGTGTGCTTTCTCCACTACAGAGGACCACTTTTTCTAGGCGTGGTTGGGACTTAATGTTGATGCAGGCATACCTCTCACCTGCACGTATAGAGTACATCCTGTCAGCTGTGGAAAGAATAAAGCTAGGCCAGTCACTCACTGTGAAACAGTTTCAGAGACTGTGGGGTCTGATGGCAGCAGTGTCCAACGTGATACCTTTTGGCCTGTTGTACATGAGACCCCTGCAGTGGTGGCTCAGGACCAAAGAGTTTCCCCGAGGGGCAACCCCTTTCACATGATCAGGGTCACGCGGCAATGCTTACGTGCCCTAGTTATGTGGAAGAAGCCTTGGTTCTTGTCCCCAGGATCCTGTGCTGGGAGCTCATTGTCGTCGCTTAACGCTTACGACGGATGCTTCCCTCACGGGCTGGGGTGCGATCATGGATGGTCGCTCGGTGCCCGTGGACGGGTCACCATCTCACCTGGCACTTAATCACCTGGTGATGATGGCTCAGACTCTTCATCCCTGGGCACCAGATTCAGGGAGCAGACATCCTGTCGAGGCAGGGGCTGAGGCCCAGGGGAGGGAGACTCCACCCCGAGGCGGTGGAGCTCATATGGACTTGCAGACGTGGCAGTTCAGCATTTGTACATGGTTTCCCTGATTGTTCTACTTCCGGGAGTTCTGGAAAACAGAGTTATGGGAGTATGGGTTTGGCCCCTGAGGGGGCCCAACTCATAGACTCGGGTCTCTCAACTGAGGTTGTTGAGGCCACGATCTCTCTAGAGCTCCCTGCACAGGAAACAAACCGGTTTCCTCCATGGTGCGTTGAAGCAGGAGCAGTATGGCGGCTTTGTAGCCTTGTATTAGGGGTATCCCTACAAGAGGTGCTAGATGCGGCGGGCGGTTCCTTTCCGCACACACTCATCGGGTTTAAAACCTACTTTTGGGCTTCACTCCTGGGTCCCAGGTTATTCTGTCTTTGTTGTGCTCGCCTGATTTCACACAAGACAGGCACTGGTCACTATGGTGGCGTTGGTATAGACGTTCCCATAGCGTCAATCTCGACGCAACGCGAGTTCCCTTGAAAGGGAACGCCTCGGTTACGACTGTAACCTCGGTTCCCTGAAGAGGGAACGAGCGTTGCGTCACCTTGCCATACTTCCGGCGTGCCTGTGATCGACTTGCTTCGACCTATCAGAAGTTGACAATGTTTGGTCTTGGGTGCGCTTTATAGCTTCCTGCCATGAAGTTACACGCCTATACGCCATTGGACTGATTTTACAAGTGCTTCATGATGCAATCACGCAATGCGTTCCCATAGCGTCAATCTCGACGCAACGCTCGTTCCCTCTTCAGGGAACCGAGGTTACAGTCGTAACCGAGGCGATTTGCAATAGGTCGAAAACTGGAGAGAGACGAAGGATCAAGATTAGGTTTTTTAATATATGGTGTTATCGCAGCATGTTTAAGGCAGACTGGAACAGTGCCCGTATATAAGCATTTATTAATGACTGATAATAGACCTGGACCAATTGCATCCATAGTTTGTTTGAGGAAATGTGAAGGAACAATATCATGTGGGCATGAAGTGGACTTAAGGCGATCCACAATTTCCTTACAGGAATGCAAAATTGAGTGGCTAAAACACTGACCATGTGGAGGAGTATAAAGGAATCTCTGACATAGTATATCCAGTTTGAGCCATTTGAGATCTAATAGCCAATACCTTATTTGTGAAAAAGTTTCTCAAACTTTCACAAAGGGAGACAGAAGGCTCAGGGAAAAGATTAACAGGTGGATTTAGCACAGAGTCAATAGTGGTAAAGAGGACATGAGGGTTTTGCTGATTTTTCGTAATCAGATCAGACAAATATTTACACTTAGCAGCCTTGGTTGCCCTCTGAAACGAAGAAAGTGAATTTCTCATAATTTCATTTGAGACCTGCAATTTGTCCTTCTTCCACTTGCGCTCGGCCCGTCCCTAGGTTGCATTTTGGCGAGAGTTACCCTTTAACAATTCCATTTTTTATTTATAATTTATTCAAAACAGAAGCCTTGGAGAGTGACATATCTCACTGCCTATATATTTACTGCAGGCTTAAAATCTAGTGTGACCACCACATGATGTATTAGTGTGTCTGTGATGCTTACGTGTGGTTATAAATTTCTCTGCCTTTGTGATTGTACATCCAGACCTCACCAGCATCTAAACATAAAGTTTTCCTAAATTTTCTATATATTGTAATCATTATGTTCACAACTTGTAATTAATTACTTTAATGAGCTCATGATTTTAACTAACTGCGTTATTTTTATATGTACATTTCTGAAATTCATTACTTGGACACAGTCTGATAACAGAACACTTTAAATTGTAATGTAGACATGAATTTTCTTTAAAGCTGCTTGAAACAATATGTATTGTGAAAAGCGCTATACAAATAAATGTGAATTGAACTGAATTAAAGTTTCCCCATGTCAGACACACAGTCATACATGGCACAATTACCAATTAACATTTTTCTTTGACAGTGTAACATGGCTCTGTACTTTGAACTTGAAACTTGTGTGTGTGTGTTTTAGACCCCGTGGCTATAGAGCACCCTTGAGCCTATTATTCCGTGAAGTTCATCCCTAGAACAAGTGCTGACAAACCCTTACAATGGTGCTGTGCCCAGAGGGACGTTACTGTATTTGACACAGAAATATTCTATAATCCTTATTCTAATCCTTTGAAGCTGTTAATGTCACCCTTTCAAAGGCAATCTGGCCTGGATATGCTATTTTTGCTTCCCTTTCTCTCTCACCACATGGTCCAGAATGAGTGTGTAAATGGATATGTAAGTCTAATAATCACTTTATTAAAGGTGCTCTAAGCGATGTTGGGTGACGTCACTTCTTGTTGACGTTCAAAGTATTGTCAAACAAAACGGAGGCTAGCTCGACCCTCCCTCCTCCTCATCCCGTCCCCCCACCCTCATTCTCTCTCCTCCACTCCCCGCACCCCCCTTCATGTGCATGCGCACTAACCCCCTTAACCCCCACCCCCAAATAATTCTTGTCGGTTATTGGCTGGAATAGTAGCCGCGTTTCCATTACCCTTGGAAATTTAAATTGCGAATTTAAAATACGGCCAATGGAAACACGTCAATTTCGCAAAAACTCACATTTATCACAAAAAAAATTTTACGCTCGCATGAGGTGGTTTTTCAGGCAATTCGAAAAAGAACTATTTCGCAAAACTGCAAAGGAAACAGTTTTTGCGCATTTACAGGTCACCTGACGTAGATGACGCGGTATGTTTGGACAGAATACGAGACAGAGTTCTTTATTAAACTCATAAAAGACAGAAGAATTACAGGAATACTGGATTCTAAACCTCAAAGAAATGCCACAATCAAGTCCTCGAAGCAGAAATGAGTGAGAAACACCCAGAAACACCTCAGTAAAAGGGTCTTTCCTTGCCATTAATGATTGGATAACACATACATCTCCTTTGATTAATAATAATGGCCAGTGTGGTGGCTGAGATATATAAACCTACCAACGTCCGTTGCTATTATTTTCGGAATGACTTATCGCGAGAGGAAAAATGAAGTTTTAGTCGCATAACATCGGTTAATGGAAACGGCGTCATTTTGCAATAGTTTTTTGTCGACATTTAGTAAAAAGGAGTTTTGCGCAAATCTGCAATGGAAACGCACCTACTATTTGTTATACAGTGTGTTCAGAGGACTGGCAGCTAGCAGATAGTGAGGAGATGTTTGCTGTATGTGACAAAAAAAATGTTGGCCAAAAAAACGTGTGACATCGCTTAGAGCACCTTTAATCTTATTTTCAAGTAGGTTTGTATGATTATTTTGATTATATATTTATTGATTATCAACTTGTCCCGTTGGAGTGTTGCAGGGATGATGGATCCTTATCCCAGCATCCTAGGCTGCAGTCCATCACAGTGCTCATACACACATTAACACGCATACACACCTATGGACAACTTAGTGTCTACAATTCACCTGACCTGCATGTCTTTTTGGATTGTGGGGGAAACCGGATCACTGGGAGAACATACCAGAGGTGGGAGTAAGTCACACATGTGCAAGTCACAAGCAAGTCTCAAGTCTTAACCTTCAAGTCTCAAGCAAGTCCGAGTCAATTTTGTGAAAAGCAAGTCAAGTCAAGTCAAGTCAAGTCAAGTCACTGCTTTATGTCAAGCAAGTCAAGTCAAGTCGTAGCTTGGGTCACAAGTCACTGGCAAGTCATACAAACGTTTGATGATTTCACTGAATTTATATATTAAAATAAGTTAAAACTACATAAGCTGTGGACTATGGTTTTATTTGCAACATTTGCATTTCCACATACAGCTGAGTGGTTACTACAATAAAAAATAAAAAAATAATAAAAAATTTCAAACTACATAGCCTAAAATGTAAATGTCACTGAAATTAGGCCAACATTAAAGCATGAAAAATAAATATGCCTCAAACATTGCAGAAGACCATTAAAAGGTATTAAACAATTCAAAATTCAAGTATAATGGTTCCTATGTCACCAAATGGCATTCTTCAAACTGGCATCCCCTTTATGGAACATGAACACATCCCAACAAGTTAGAACTTTCCTTTTTAACAAAAGAATAACAAGAAAAAAACAGTAATAATTGAATTGACACAAAACTTACACCTGTCAATCAGGTGGATTGACTATTGTACATTATTAATCTGTGTGAGTGAGTGATTTATTAATATTTGTGAATGAATGTGTGTGCATGTGTATGTGTGAAAAGTGTATTGTTTGCATGTCCAT
Organism: Leuciscus leuciscus; assembly: GCF_965113295.1. Taxonomy (NCBI): domain Eukaryota; kingdom Metazoa; phylum Chordata; class Actinopteri; order Cypriniformes; family Leuciscidae; genus Leuciscus; species Leuciscus leuciscus. The sequence goes on along the minus strand of NC_138736.1, from coordinate 22,006,734 downwards.
GGTTGTGTTTGACTGTGTGTGTGTGTGTGTGTGTGTGTGTGTGTGTGTGTGTGTGTGTGTGTGAGAGAGAGAGAGAGAGAGAGAGAGAGAGAGAGAGAGAGAGAGAGAGAGAGAGAGAGAGAGAGAGGTGATTTGATTGAGTGTGATTGATTCATTAATATTTGTGAGTGAATGTGTTTGCGTGTGTATGAGTGAAGAGTGTATTGTTTGTTTGCATGTGTGCATGGTTGTGCTTGCAAGTTTGAATTTTTGTTTTGTGTATTTGTGTATGCATGGTTCGGTTCGAAAGTCTGTATGTTTTTTTTCTTTGTGTGTAGGTGTCTTTTTACAATCTTTTAGTGGTATTAACTAGCGATTTCTTTTTACTTACTCTATGCCCTATATACTAGCGTTATAAGCTAAACAGTTTTTAGAGATAAAACTCTTTACATTCGATTATCATGAAAACAAATCCCAGAGAACGGTAGACTGTACCAATGCATTATTAATTATTATTAAATTACAGTTACATTTTTTTTATATTTCTTTTAACATTCAAGTCAACCCTGGGATCATAGCAGACTATATTGGTAGCATATAACTAGACAGTACAAAGGGATGCATGCAGGTAAGAAAAACTGGAATATGGCATATTTTAACATATTTTAACCCGATTTTCATTTTCAAGAAAATATTTTTTCTCTGTGCTTTTGTATGTAAGGGATTATTAAGATCATTAAAAAAATCATTAACCCAAGGCACTCGAATATTATTAAAAATATATAGAAAGCCTTTATTTCATCATGGCTTTAATATTTTAAAATCAGGTGACAAGTACTTGCACAACTATGCGTTGTGGCTAATGAGCCTTTGTCAGGGTGTGTGACCAAAGCCCCTTTCACACAGAGATTCCGGAAAATACACGGATAAAGTGACCCAAGATTTGACCCGGGTTCGTTTGATTTAGGTTCATTCACACTGCCAGTCTGGCAGTGCCAGTGATTTCCCGGAATCAGAGATTGCGTTCACACACAACCCCTAAAGACATGTAATGTCTTAGCAGCGTCTTAAGTTTGCTTATTAGCAGCGTCTTAAGTTTGCTTATGAGCTGCGATCTCTCTCTCTCTCTCTCTCTCTCTCTCTCTCTCTCTCTCTCTCTCTCTCTCTCTCTCTCTCTCTCTCTCTCTCTCTCTCGAGAAACCACGCTTGTGCATTTTTTTCTTCTTCTCTGATTCGATCATAAACTTGCGCATTACGTACCGTTTCAAAGCTGGCGAACGATCCCGCGCTTCAGCGTCATCACTACGACACTGCATTATCACGGCTTTTGTTCACACAGCGCGCGTTCCTGCTGCTTCACGTGATTGTTGCGGTGCGTTCAAATACAGATATTTATTTTTAAAAAGACAAGTTATTTCGAGTCATTTACCTCAAGTCCGAGTCAAGTCTCAAGTCATGAATATCAAGTCAAAGTCAAGTCAAGTCTTTTATTAATATTTGTCAAGCAAGTCTCAAGTCCTAAAATTTGCGACTTAAGTCTGACTCGAGTCAAGTCATATGACTCGAGTCCCCCATCTCTGGAACATACAAACACAAAAAGGCCTCCACACTAAGCCGGGACTCAAACTGGGGACCTTCTTGTTCTTCATCATTAATTGGATACACCGCTCTACAGTAATTTGAAAGTGATTGCAGTACCAGTTTTGGCCACAATCTTACATACGGTTCCTTTAAGTTTAACTAGACCAGCAGTGGCTCAATTCTGTGTGAATGGCCTGTAACTGATTGAAAAATAAATATCGCATTCTTATTTCAGTGTATTTAAGCAGACAGTTTGCCTTGTACATTCAGCAAGCCAAAGAGGGCAATGACCCATCTTAGTGGCGGTTTGTGGCATCCAAATGAAACTTTAAAATCAGAGCTATTTAATTGTATATTAATATTTACAAGTAAATATGAAGATACATATTCACAAAGATTCAACTCCCCGCAATTCTCACCTTGAAAGCACGCAAATATTTCTGCCTGTTTTCGCATGTGTGATTGCCGGCCTCTGCTTTCACACTGTGTCGTTACTTTCAGCTAATAATATCCAGGGGCGGATCTACATGGCACAGACCCTCACTAAATTCTGATTGGCCACCAATGAAAAGAAATAGTGCATATGAGCTGTGTGTCATCTGAAGGTTTTAGATCCAGTCTTTGTCATTCACTGGAGCTGCTCTCATCAGTTTTGTGGTCTGTGTGAAACTCAAATGCTCTGCTCTCACTCGGGTATAAAATTTGTGCCGCAAATGTAGGCTGTTGTGTGGACAGGACATTTTGAAGAAAATGCGGTCGTCAATCCCATAAACACTGATAGTGTTAGCATGGCATAAGAGTGTATTCATGTTGAGATATCCTGCAAGAACCTGTGAGACCTGCATTACTCCACAATCAGACTTTCAGACAGCATTAAACAAGATAATTTAGCTTAGGCTGAAGCTCTACAGCACTCAGTGTAAATAATTTAACACAAATGGGTTTGAACCTTAGTTTGTTTAGTGGGCAGACCTGGGGCCAGGGTAGCAGAATGTGCAGGCGTGAAAACCTAAATATTTATTGAATGGGTTCCATTTGGTATTGAATAGCATATTTACCTTGCAGCCTTCACAAGCACTGACACCATAGTGGTACCCCGAGGACTTGTCCTGGCAGACAAAGCAGGGTTTGTAGACACGAGGAGGGAGTAGAGGTGAAGGAGGGCTGGGGACCAACTCCTCAGAACTGGTGCTCTGAGTTTCAATGGCTGTAGGGGCAGAAAGAGACAAGAAACATGACCGATTATGATTGAGATGAAAACTGGCTTCAGACATGACTTCAGAGTTGTAAACAGTTTACTTGAGACAACAAATGCAATGAATAAAATGGTAATTGATACATACAATGAAAACAGCAGAAATAAAACACAAGTGATCAACCTCTATGTATCTAACGCATGCTCGTCTTTTGGAAATAAAGCATGTCAAGTCAAACATACCAGCAAAAAGAATAATGTAAATGCTAAATATAGGCATACAGTTAGCAACGCTTGACTTGCATCTGACAAAAGTCCTGCAGCCATATGTATAAAACTTCTCAAAAATACTCTTAAGAATAGGCTTAAGCTTTGACTGAAGTGTCATTTTTTGTTGTTGTAAAAAGTAGGAGCTATTTATAAAGAAATTAAAAGCAACTTTCAGCAAAGTCTAAGACTTAAGTGCTAACTGAGGTAGCACCTCTAAACCTCTAAATCAGCCAATAGTGAGTCTGGACGGGTAGTCACGGGCCACGGCAGCATGACACCAATCAATGAATGTAATAATAATAAAATCATATAATTAAGAGACTGGAACATTTATAGTATATAGTTTGCATATAGTTATAGTTTGCAACTTTATTAATCCCACAGGGGGCTATTTCAATGGGGCTTAAAACACACAACATCACGGGCCCATCACGGGCACATCCAAACACATAACCTATGTTAAAACATATTAAAGGGGTGATGAACTGAGAAATCAAAATTTCCTTGAGCTTTTGAAATATAAGAGATCATCATACTATAATAATATCCTATAAGTTTCAGAACTGAAAACTACCTTGTTAGTCCAATAAAAACTTTTATAGACATCAGGCTCAGCAAACGACTCGTTTTTCAAAGTGGGGAACTATGACGTCAAAGAGGATAAAACACAGCCTCCACAAAAGAAGATCAACGCCTACTTCAACACGGCCTGTTTAGCCCCGCCCACCGATTCGCCCAAACATGCTAAATAACATAGGACGACATGATAATTGCTAAACCGGATCGAGCTACTTCCAAGCAATAAACATGCTGTTTACTAAATATTGTGCAGTGCCTGTTTGTGGAAGAAGACAGTCTGCATAAGCTTCCTTCGGATTCCAGCATGGTTAAACTTTATTAAATCAGTCAATCACAATTTCCCGACACGGATCTGCCAGCAACATGTAAGTAACCATGTGTATTCTAATGCCTGATCTGCGATCAGTGATTTCTGTGTAATTATTCAAGTTCAGATATTTCTCTTAAAATCGTTCAATACTGTTTATGCATCAGTGACTAAACGATCAACTTCACATAATTTCTCGTAGAATTATGAAAATAATATTTTTTAAACTGAAAGCGATCAAAGAACGATCCCTTTCCAATCGCCCAAGCTGTCAATCAAACAGCACAGCGCGAGCCGCGAGAGCTTATCTGGACACTTACCAAACTCGTGATGAAATAATGACACTGTCAGTGTTCGAATTGAGGGGGGGCTGGGGGGGTCTGGGACCCCCCATAAGCATCAAGGGACCCCCCATAAGGCCCCAAAAAAATACCTCGGGGGGTCCCCTGGTTTTTCATTAAAACGAAAATAATAGAAACATAATTTATTAGGTAATATATATATATATATATATATATATATATATACATACTGTTTATATATATATATATTAATCAAAGTATTGCGCTGCTGCTCCCATTAGAAAGTAATTCAAATTAGATTTGCGTCTGAAAAGACGCTCAAGTGCGCCACACGCTGTTTTCTGAAGGAATTTACAGACTGTTGAATTTATAAACAGATACATTTTATTTATCGTGCCATTTATATGCCAAAAATAGTTTTTTTTTTTTTTTTTTTTTAAACCCCTTGGGTAGGATTAGGGGTGTGGAGTATGTAAAGTGCGTATCATATGCACGCAAAAACTATTTTTGGCAAATAAATGGTACGAGAAATAAATTTCGTGCTATAGATAAGCACTTTCACGAGAGTCTGGCAGAGTGGAACCTCATTTTCACCTCACAATGACGGTAAGATAATATTTCTTTCTTTTATGATTGTTTGGTAATTTACTGATCTGAATAGAATTTCGACATTAACGCTTGTCCGGGACACGTGCGTGTGTTTTTTAAGGGACAAGTGAAAGAGAATTGTACTTGCCCAACCGGACAAATGCCCTGATTAAAACAATTTTCAATATCAAAAAAATTAAATAAGAAATAACGTACTCGGTTACTAACGTATAACCTCAGTTCCCTGAGAGTAGGGAAAGAGTATAGAGAGTAAAAATTAGGGAAAGAAATGCCCTTTATAAAGCTAAAACATTATTATGATAAGAGTGTTTTCCAACAGTGATGTAATGAAACATTGACAATTTAAAGCTGCCGTCGGCAACATTTTTTTGATCACATTCAGTGTAATCGACACTATAATCCGACGGAACAACATAAATAAGGTGGTTTTAGAAAAAAACCTGAGCTTCTAACTCCACCTGGAGCGTGTTATTTGTTTTGCAAAAATCCAGCGCTCCCGCTTCATCAGGTCCAATCAGCGCAGGGGGGTGTGAGATCTGACTGTCAATCACAGGTCGTGCACACGCCACAGATCCCCCCTCACTCGCGCACGTTAATATCACATGCACACGCCACGCCTGAAGTTCGCCTGGAGATTGCATGAAGCGTGATGGCGGAGAGAAAATCTACTAACAAGCTTCCAATTCCTCGGTTATTGCTATCTATGGATAGATTAGCCAGGGCAGCCTACCTCCGAGTCCATGGTGTTGATAGATGCTGAAGAGACGGACGCGTTCACAGAAAATCAGGTACACACGCACAGTGACGCACTGACGAGCACGACCTCGATGGGAGGGTGCTCGCTGGTAGTGGGGAGGGGCATGAGAGTTGTAAACATTCAAAATTTTGGCTAATCGACCCAATCTGCCAGACTTGCCGACGGCAGCTTTAAGTTTGAAGGGAGTAAAGCCTCTGTTTAGGCAGGAAATGTAATTTTGACTTTTATTTTAAATCAATCTTAATTTTAAATCAGCCTACTTCAGTGTGATATTTTATCATAAATATCCCCAAGAGACCCCCCAAGAGCTTTGACACAATTCGAACACTGGACACTGTTACACTACACAACGAAGCTCTTACTGTGTATTCACATCGTGTTTGCATTGTGATTTGGTGTAAGCATTTGTGAGAGTGCAAAAATTGCGTTGCAATGATAAGATCTTTATTCACGCGATCAACAGACTGTCTGTCATCTGCTCAGTCAGTGCTCATCATGCTGCAACCTTTCATGTGATGGAATAGATTTAAATATAATTCTTTAAAGTAACGATACTTTTCACGATTTGTTCATCTCGATAGCTGTGATAGTAAAAATGTAGTAAAGTTTTCGAGAGAGTTCATATAATACTAGCTATTTCATATGCAAGCATTTCAGCCAATCACAGCAGTGGGCGTTTGCACTGCAGTCTCACAGCAGACACGCCCCTTAAAACAGAGCGTTCAAATCTGAGGCTGAAATCAGGCTTCCTCATAAAAGTGACTTGCTTTTGCTGCATGGTTTGAAGGTCAGTTGAAAAGTCAATGAACTTCCTTACTATGTTTGGTTTGGTTAGTGTCAAAATAGCGTTATATACAGTAATACCCTGCTTACGAGAGGTGGGAATCTTTTGGTACCTCACGATTCGATTAAAATCGATTCTTGAGGTCACGATTCAATTAAAATTGATTCTCGATTTTGAACAAAATTTTGATTCAAAATGTGTATATATTTGATTGTAGTTTTGTGTTACTTTTCTTATTTGATTGCAGTTGACAGTTTAATAGGTCTAAAAGAAAAAAAATCCTACTGAATTAAATGTGAACCTTGAAATTTATTTGGTTTGTCTTCTCATTTTAGTCACCCAATATTTATAAAACAAATGCCCTTTAAGCTGACTACAATCATTACACACAGTCTTTTGTAATAAAGAAATTGTATTTTATTTTTGATATTAAAAATAGGAACAAAGCATCAAATTACAAACAATAGGACAAATACAAAAGAAAAAAATATACAAATTAAATCAACAACATTTTCCAAGTGCAGTAGGTTTATTTAACATTAGTAAGAAATACTACCGAAATTGAATAATCATCTGTAAAAACAAAACACTGTATAGTCTTCACTGTATGAATTAAATATAAATTGATTCATATTAAAGATACAAAAGTGATTTAGTCAAAAGCAGTATGTTTTTTTTATTATTTTTTATTAATATTAATGAAACGGATGACAACAGTTTGGCTGCTGTCCCTTTAAGAATGAATGCACGGATATAGTTACACATCTGATTTTCACCCATTTGTTTTATTTCGTGTAGGTCATTACATATTCTGTTTACATTGGATACTCCACAGTCCACACGATGTGCATTTTGACATAATTGTGTGTGTAGCTGTGAAAGAGAACTGAATTAGAGATCGCATGTATGTGAGAGTGCCCGTATTTCGTTCTGTGTCCACCAGCAAGAGCACTGCGTTGAGTCCTTGTTCATGGCTTATTGTGATTAACGTCAATAACTTTAAGTAGTACTGTGAAGTTACAGAAGTATAACACATTAGAAAATTGATTTTTGAAATTTGTGAATCGATGCAAATAGAAGATAGAATCGCGATTCATATATGAATAGATTTTTTCCTGCACCCCTACTTAGGCCTGTCGCAATAATCAATATATTGACTAATCGCACAATAATTGTACATGATCTCAATAGTTTTTGGTGACCCAATATATCCCCTATTATGTTTACATAATGAATGTCACCAACCGCGGGGCTCGGGCAGTTCCTTCATACACAGAGCGGCCATCGGCATGGTGAAAAGGGTGTCATTTGTCATTTAGGCCATCCTTAAAAATATTCTTGTTTGCCGTAACCCGACCGACCCTGTCAATTTAGTACCGACCCAATTATTATAATTTTTTTCCCTTTTAGTCCGACCGACTTGCCGGTTGTAAACTTGCGTTAAGACCGACCGATTTTTTTTTAACTCTTAAAACAACTAATACAAATGCAATAAAATAATATTAGTTATTAAGTATTGTGAATATAAATTGCCTAGACCTACATACAAACATAAGCTAGGCTATGTTCTTTCTTTTAAATAAAAACCTGTGGCGCGTCATCTATGATTATGTTTACACCATTGGTTAACGCATCACACTACAGCCTGCAAGCTAAGTTCGCTTCGTTTCATTCACTGTCAATGGTTCGCGCTTGGTAATGATGGTTGTAGCTTTACTCTAAAGATGATTTCATTTTTACATGTTGTTGAATATGGTTTATTAAAAAATAAACATGCGAGAGCGTGTTATAGGCTATATGTCATGTTTTAGTCAGATATGACGACGCTACTGCAACACACTCGCCGCAGATGAGAAGCTGCATCAACGTGCAAACTATCGCAAATCAAAGTGAAAGTAAGTCACAGACGCTTAACACACAATCATCTTCATTAAATGTAAAGAAACGAAATGATCTTACCAGGGCTGTTTCCCTTATTGTGGGCTTTGATTCAGAAATTTTAGCTAATGATCAATAAAATAATGTATCTCGTTGCTTTCGGTGACGTGCACTCCATTAAATCTGCATATAGCGGGAATTGAAGATCGGATTTATATCAGCAAAAAACAACAACACACATTTATGTAACCAGGTGTAAATCGTTTTGATTAAAATCAGATTGGAATCCGATCTGAGAAAACGCATGAAGTGGCCTGGTGTAAACAGCCCCTAGACATAGGTGAAAAATGTATCCCGACCCGACCCCAATTTTTTTTTTTTATGATATATATAAAAAAATATAGACCTACCTACCGTCCCTTTTTTTCTTTTTTTTTTTTGCTGTTACTGCAAACCAAAATATTTTTAAGGATGGCCTTATCCACTGTTCTGCTGCAAATATTCTGCTGTTGTGGTGCTCATCTACTCTGCCGTGGGGATCTTCAGTCTCATCTGCTCTGCTATGGTGGTCCTCTGCTCCGTCGTGGGGATCTTCAGTCCCGTCTGCTCTGCTGTGGTGGTCTTTTGCTCCGTCGTGGGGATCTTCAGTCCTGGCTGCTCTGCTGTGGTGGTCTTCGGCTCCGTCGTGGGGATCTTTAGTCCCATCTGCTCTGGTACTTATCTGCTCCACCGTGGGGATCTCCTGTCCCATCTGCTCTGTTGTGGTCCTCATCTGCTCCATCATGGGGATCTCCAGTCCTGTCTGCTCTGCTAGGGTGGTCTTCTACTCTGTTGTAGGGATCTTCAGTCCCATCTGCTCTGTTAAGGTGGTCTTCAGTTCTCCCTGCCTCACTGCGGGGATCTCCAGTCTCATCAACTCTACTGAATTGGTCTTCAGCTCCGTGTGTCCCGTCATAGGGATCTGTAGTTGTGCCAGCTCCAATGAAATGGTCTCCTGCTCCGGTAGAGCGCCTTGGTGGTCTTTGGACACCAGTTCCCAGACCACCTTCTACCTCAGGGGCCTGGCCCTCCGCTTATTCCCGCCTCTGCTCCACCTAGCTCCTGGACTCTTTTTGGAGCGTCTGGAAGCCACTCATTTGAGAGGGGGCTATGTCATGATCCTGGTTCTTTGTCTTGTGTTTTGTATGGACTTTTATGTTGAAATGTTATGGCCATGCTGCTGCTGTTGAGTAGGTTTGCGTCTTTAACCCCCTGAGGTCTACGGTATCGCCGGCGATACCAGCTCGCTTTTTTTTTATTAGTGTAAAAGAAACTCATAAATACTCTGTTGACTTTGATTTTCCATAGGAGTTTCATACATCAATCGATTCTGTTAAATGTGTATTATTTTTGTGTATACTCACAATAAAAACAAAGTGTTGTGCTTTTTGCCAAATAAAGAAAAATAAACACGAAGCGAGTTCTGCCTTCTCTCTGCCAGTGTAGTCCATTCTGAAACGCGTCCGAAAATTAACAATAACTCAGCGAATACTCAGTCAAACAGACATACAGACACACAGGCATGAAGCTTGAATTCTCTTCTTTTAAATGAAGTAATTTATATAAAAAACAAATATTCTCATCTTGTGAAATCTGTATTAAAAGAGAGCGATTCCAGTCGAGCTTATCTCAGCTCATTACGTTATAATCGGCCCCGCCCACGGAGAGCGCGCGCTATTCAAACGCAAATGGCTGAGGCAATCCTGTGAACGCCCCCATCAGCTCGAGAAAACACACAAGTTTATTTAGATCATTACTTGTTTACACCGTCTTGCAGCGCTGTGAGGAATAATACTAATGGAAAATGTCCCTCAGAAGTGCGGGTATATCGAGGAGCGAGCTGAGGAATACTAGTAAGTTTTTTCCTTCTCACGTGAATTTCTTCACGTGGGTTTCTGTTTATGAATGAATAAACGGCAGAGATGCGTGCTGTTTACCACAGCTGGCAAAGACAGTTTAAATTTAAATCGCGTGTGTGAATGAATGATGATGTTTTAGCAAACTGCATTGCTATACTGAGATAAGTAAACATCGACTGAATGTTGAAATAAAATGTAGGCTATTTGTATAAGCAACGTATTAAACTGCAAATTAACAATATGCCCTAATATTTCATGAAAACAACGTTACAGTCAGACGAAATATGAAAGACAACATTTTGTTGACTAGATTTGGGTACAGTTTTTACTGTAGAATATACTGCCACATCAAATAAGCTTTTGTTTAGCAATTTCTATATATAAAATACTATTTTTGTCAAAAATAAAGTCATCAACTAAGATGTTAGCTGTTCCAATGTTGGTTATATTCAAACTAATGAATACATAGATAAAATGTAGGCCTATAATCAATTTTTTTACAAAGAAAGAGTACACTTGAAATATTGTTGAAATTGTAATTATTGCTGTAATTGTAACCGTTTTAATAAAATAGCAAAACATATTTACAAGATAATTCACAAAATTAACGGAATGCATAGCTAATATAAAAAACTGGATGACTAGCAATTTCCTTCTACTTAATTCTGAAAAAAACTGAGATTCTAATTATTGGACAAAAAACGTTCTCACGTAATAACCTAGAATACTGTCTAACACTTGATGTCTGCTCAGTCAAGTCTTTGTTGTCGGTTAGGAACCTGGGTGTGCCCTTTGATACTCAAGTCATCTTCATTTATATAGCGCTTTTAACAATGTAGATTGTTCCAAAGCGGCTTTACATTGATAGTAGGAAAATAAAGTTATTGTCCAACTAAAGTTAGTTTTGATTGATTCACTTCCGTCGCAACGATCATTAGTTATTAACCCCCTGAGGTCGGCAATCACGCCGGCGTGATCTGCTCGCTTTTAAAAGTGCAAAAGAGATTCAAAATACTCTGTTGATTTTGATCTTACATACTTGTGTTATACATCATTCGATCCTGTTAAGTGTGTATTTGTTTTGTGTATACTCACAATACAAACAAAGTGTTGTGCTTTTTGCCAAATAAAGAAAAATAAACATGATGCGAGTTCTGCCTTCTCTCTGTCAGTGAAGTCCATTCTGAAACGCGTCCGAAAATGAACCGTACAGCGAATACTTCTCACACAGACAGATATGTCTTTATGAAGCTTGGATTATCTTCTTTTAAATGAAGTAATTTATATAAAAAACTAATATTCTCAGCTTATGTAATCCGTTTGAAAGCAAGGAGAGGTACCGTTTTTTCGTTCTGCCTTACAATATCCCTAACATTCGTGTAGGTTATATGCTCAAGTGTAAACTTTTTTTAAATGTGATATTGCTCTTTAAACATATTTGTATATTAAATATATTTCACTCAGTTTTGATTAGCTTATGACATTATCAAGCTAAAATGCTGCCTTATGCGTAATGTAGCTTGTTTCCGAATATCTGCTTAGGTATAATGTGATTTAGTGCAAATATATTTCAGCCTCCGGTAAAATATGTGATACTGTCTAAATACATTATATTTTTATATAAATGTTCGGTTTTGGTTAGCCTATGACACGCTTCAATACTGCCTTATGTGATGTGTGTCGTTCGTGAACGATCCGTTCATTGCGTGCGTCACTAAATGCGTGCGGTCTATATGGCCCATCAACATATACTCGCGGTTTTACATTTTACATCCATGGGTCTATGGCTCATAAATAGATATTTCTCCGTCCTATGGCCCATCAACAAATATATACATTGTGCGTCCATAACCATCAATTGCTCATCAGTTTACTTTGAATAATGTATGCTAACAGTTTTATTTTGTTGTTGTTTTTTTAGGAATGTGTCTGCATCATGCTCTCCTTCTCCAGCACCTCACAGAGAATGAATGAATGAATGAATGAGGTATTTATATAGCGCTTTCATATGTACTACTGTACACCCAAAGCGCTTTACAATCATATCAGGGAATCTCTCCTCAAACCACCACCAGTGTGCAGCATCCACTTGGATGATGCGACGGCAGCCACAGTACAACGGCGCCAGTGCGCTCACCACACACCAGCTATAGGTGGAGAGAGGAGAGAGAGTGATAGAGCCAATTCAATGTAAGGGGATTATTAGGAGGCCATGATTGGTAAGGGCCAATGGGTGGAATGTGGCCAGGACTGGCCACATGCAGAAGCATGCAGGTGTCGTTCAGTTCTCAGTGCGATCGAGAATCATACTGAGTAAGTGCATAGACGTAATATTTTACAGATGAAATATAGCCTAATTGTGTTTACATCGTCATAATATAAAAGTAGCCTACCTATTCTTGTGTGAAATGACAAAAAACATCCATCCTGCTTATACAGGAGACACTGCGCAGAGGAGGGTGAAAACACAAGATACATGGAGGACAAAGACATTTCCATGTCCTGCACCTGTGACTGCATACAACAAACACATGGGGGGGTGCTGACCTGTCTGATCAGCTGTTACAGTACTACACAACACAGCACAAAACCATGAAGTGGTACAGTAAGATTTTTCTACACTTCTTGGACATTGCTTCCACCAACTCTTTCATTGTGCACAAAGAGCTACATGGTAACTTGTCCCATAAAGAGTTTATGGAGCAACTTATAACAGAGCTCTGTGGTGTGTCACAGAAAACGGCACTGATTTTTAAATCAATGTTGGAAACCGTTGTGCTGCTTAATATATATTTTTATAACCTGTGATAGTTTTTTCAGGATTCTTTGAATAAAAATATTTATTTTATAAAAAAACAAAAGTTTGGTCTTTTTTTCTTTCTTTTTTGGAAAGGATGTATTAAGTGATAGTAATAACTTTGTCTTTCCATTGTTAGGAAAGATTTCTATTTTGAATAAATGCTGTTCTTTTTAACTTTTTATTCATCAGTGAATCATTCTTAGTTCATCATTCTTTGTTCAGGCTGCCTCACAGCACCTTGATGGGCCATTAGCCATTGGGGGAGTGTCTTTAGTCATACATAAAGTATACCTAACCTAACCTAACACCCCTGGTGTGAATCACATTAATATTCATGGCCCACGCATACAGCAGTGCTGACACAAAAACTGACATGCAAAATGAAAATCATTATATTGTTGTTTGTGAAAGAGTGGTCAGAATGATTTTCACATAATTTTGTAGAAAAAATTCTAGCCTACAAGAATAGTAAGTCAAAAGTATTGTGGACAACTATTCAGTATGTGTTAAATGGTCTTATTGCGGTGAAAATGTTTTTCCCAAAACGTACTAACCACGCGTATTTTTTTTTTCTTTTTCGGTTTCACTTTATTTTGATGGTCACTTTAACACATTCTGTTGACTATAAGTAACGTTGCACCTACATGTCTACTAACTCTCATTAGAGTGTTAGTTAAGTATTAATAGACTGGTAGGGTTAGGGTTAGATTAAGTTGACATGTAGTTGCAAAATTACTTATAGTCAGTAGAGTGTCTGTTGGAGGACCATCACAATAAAGTGTTTGCAGATATTTAGCAGACAGTCTTCTTATACTCCAATTAAAGTTAGTTGACATATAGTTGCAAAGTTATTTATAGTCAACAGCATGTTCAAAAGGGACCATCAAAATAAAGTGTTACCTTTTTTTCTATAAAATGCAAACATGTACATCCATTTTGCTCACATATTATTGAAGCAGAGTTTGTGCTGAATACAAAATTACATGTTGGCCAATGGTATGTTGTAAGTAGCTGAAATAAGCACAAATGTCAGGACATGTCAAAACATCTCAAGGGCCACAAAAACACCACAGACCCCAGAGGTTTAACTTAGCGGCCACTAACACGACACCGTTTTAACAGAAAACTCATAAGTTCTTTCTGCGCAAACTTTCAAAAACGCGAACCCATGAGAATGCTGATGGCGTGCATATGTGTATTACAAGTTCAGTCTATACTGTAGGTATGCGTGTTTGAATATATGTGCGCAGGTGTGTAGTCCTTCCCTACAAACCAACCCTAAACAAACTACTTGTCTGGCCTTAAAATATATAATACAGAATTTTTATCGCTTACGCGTAGCCACACAAACCGGAATTATCCCGACAACGCTTTATCCGTAGAGAGGTAAAGGGAGGTAAGGGAGGCCTTCACAGGGGAGAGACTAGTTGACACTTCAGGACTGTGTTGTCGTCGCGTCCAGGCACAGGTCCTTCATCAGATCTGGATACGCCCTGGATCCGGCGGGCTGCGGTAAACCTCGGGATAAACAGAGAGACTAATAATAGCGTAGACGCCATTCTTCTTATGATGTAACTGTCACGTTGTGGGTTTTGTGTCTTGTTCCTTGTTCTTGTCTGTCATATAATTCCCTGCTTGTCATGTGATCCTGCCATGTGTCTTGTCCCATGTTCAACTGTTCCCCGTTATGTTGATTAGTCTTCCCAGGTGTTTCAGTTTAACCACACCCCCTTGTTATCTTTTTTAGCTTGTTTTCCCTGTGTATAGAACCCTCTCTGTTTTAGTCCTTGTTTTGTTCACACCACTTCAGTTCCCTGTATTCCAGTTTGTTTTCTGTTCTTGGATTGATTTTTGGATTTTGACCTTTTTTGCATGGAAGACTACGATTTGGATTACCCTAAATAAAAGAACTTACACTGCATTTGGATCTTGCCTGTTCCTTGTGTGGATCGTGACAGAAGGACTCCGTCATGCAGAGATCCAGTAGTGTGAGTTCGAGCCTTTTTTCCCCAGCCACTGAACTGGAGAGGAGAGAGTACTTTAAAGGAACCCACCTTGTCATTTTTCGTGGGACCCGGGGAGGTCGCAGAGCAGGAGGTGGTCGAGTGGAGGTCCAGAATCACTCTCCACCATGGCCCCCATTCGACCCTGGGCTCGTGAGGGACGGACCGGAACCACCATCTCGCCGTCGCGGACGGAGAAGAGGGAAGAAGAACACGTCTGCCGATTCAGAGACTGTTCACGTCACGTCTGCCGATCCAGAGACTGTTCATGTCACGTCTGCCGATCCAGAGACTGTTCACGTCACGTCTGCCGAGCCTGTCTTCGGACAAGATGGCCGTCGCGGAGCTGGTGTCCCCTGAAGAGATGGCCACTGGAACATTGTTTGATTATTTTTCAACGCTACTTAAGATCCTAGAAACACCCAGGAATGTTCGGTGGTCCCGAGTCCGGTGGTCCCGAGTCCGATGGTCTCGAGTCCGGTGGTCCCAGTTCCGGTGATCCCGAGTCCAGTGGTCCCAGTTCCGGTGGTCCCGAAACGGAGGAGGAGAAGGAAGACTCCCTCCGTGACTGTCCCGGTGGTCCCGAGTCCGGTGGTCCCGAGTCCGGTGGTCCCAGTTCCGGTGGTCCCAGTTCCGGTTGTCCCGGTTTCGTTGGTCTCGAGTCCGGTGGTCCGGAGACGGAGAAGGAGGAGAGGGGCCTCTTCAGCTGACTGTCCGGTGGCTCCTAACACAGAGACCATCCCGGAGGTGACTGCCATCACTGACGCGCCGCCCAAGCGGCTCACCCTGCCCTGCCGGCCCCGCCCAAGCGGCTCGCCCTGCCCTGCCGGCCCCGCCCTGGCTGCCCGAGGGAAAGTCTCCGCCCTGGCCGCCCGAGGGAAAGTCTCCGCCCTGGCCGCCAGATGGACTGGCCGCTCCACCCTGGCCGCCCGAGGGAGAGTCTCCGCCCTGGCCGCCTGATGAATGGTCATCTCCGCCCTGGCTGCCTGATGGACTGTCACTCCCTGTCCCGGTTTCCCTCCATGGACCTGGCCCTCCATCCCTCCCCCTGATCCTCTACCAGTCCCTCCCGTCCCGCCCTGGTCTGTCCCTCCCGTCCCGCCCTGGTCTTATGGAGCGTCTGGTAGCCGCTCCGTAGGGAGGGGGTAATGTCACGTTGTGGGTTTTGTGTATTGTTCCTTGTTCTTGTCTGTCATATAATTCCCTGCTTGTCATGTGATCCTGCCATGTGTCTTGTCCCATGTTCAACTGTTCCCCGTTATGTTGATTAGTCTTCCCAGGTGTTTCAGTTTAACCACACCCCCTTGTTATCTTGTTTAGCTTGTTTTCCCTGTGTATATAACCCTGTCTGTTTTAGTATGTGTTACGGAGTCCTTGTTTTGTTCACACCACTTCAGTTCCCTGTATTCCAGTTTGTTTTCTGTTCTTGGATTGATTTTTGGATTTTGACCTTTTTTGCATGGAAGACTACGATTTGGATTACCCTAAATAAAAGAACTTACACTGCATTTGGATCTTGCCTGTTCCGTGTGTGGATCGTGACAGTAACGAGTACATCAGAATTCATCGGAAGTGTTCCCGGTTCCGGCTGACCTAATCTATGCAGCCTAACATTGAATTATAGAAGTCTATAATGTGTTATGTGTATGCTAGGTCAAAGAGATGTGTTTTTAGTCTAGCTTTGAACAGACAGAGTGTGTCTGCTTCCCGGACAATGTTAGGAAGACTGTTCCAAAGTTTTGGTGCTAAATAGGAAAAGGATCTACTGCCAGCAGTCAATTTTGATATTCTAGGTATTATCAGCTGGCCGGAATTTTGAGATCTTAATAGACGTGAAGGACTATAATGTGTTAAGAGCTCACTCAAGTACTGGGGTGCTAAACCATTTAGTGCTTTGTAAGTAATCAGCAATATTTTTTTAATTTATACAGTGTTTAATAGGAAGACAATGCAGTGTTGACAGAACAGGGCTAATATGGTCATACTTCCTGGTTCTGGTAAGAACTCGAGCTGCTGCTTTTTGGACCAGCTGTAATTTGTTTATTAAGCGTGCAGGGCAACCACCCATAAGAGCATTACAATATTCTAGCCTTGATGTCATGAACGAATTAACTAATTGTTCCGCATTTGTCAATGAGAGCATATGACTTAATTTAGATATATTTCTGTCAGGACCACTACCATCAAATACGATTGACAATTAGCATACAGTTTGGATTGGCGGTATGGTACCGTTCTGGGCGAGAACTCCCTGCGCATCCATGCAGCCTAGCATGGATAAGAGCCTAACAGAACAGAACCAACATGGATGTTTGCATATATAATTAATTCAAGATTTTCAAATACAACATAATTCGAGAATTTATTCTTATTCAAGGGGAATCAGAATCCCAAATCCTGACTGGGTGAGAGGAGGAGCAAGGAATGGAGGAGGGTAATTAGCTCCTGAGAAACACGATAGCTGCTGATAATACTGAAGGAGCTTATATATGTATACGGTGAAAGGCGTCGTATTCCTATTCATGGGTTTCATCCGGTCCCTTTCCACAGGTGTATAAAATCAAGCACCTAGATTATGAATGCAGACTGCATTGTGCTTGATTAATACACCTGTGGAAAGGGACCGGAGGAAATCCATGAATAGGTAGATGTGGATCAGCTGAGAGTCAGCTGATGCGAGCTTGACTAACGTGACCTGCCAGAACTAACACTACGCTTGATTTTTAAGATGGAAAATGTGTTTTTACAGATACTAGACACGTGACTTTCAAATGAAAGATTGGTATCAAAGAGCACCCCCAGGTTCTTAACCGACGACGAAGACTTGACAGAGCAGCCATCAAGTGTTAGACAGTATTCTAGGTTATTACGTGAGGAAGTTTTTGTCCAATAATTAGAATCTTTATTTTTTCAGAATTAAGTAATAGGAAATTACTAGTCATCCAATTTTTTATATCAGCTATGCATTCTGTTAATTTTGTGAATTGGTAAGTTTCATTTGGGCGTGAAGAAATATAGAGCTGTTTATCATCAGCATAACAGTGAAAACTAATTCCATGCTTCCTAATGATATCTCCCATAGTTGTGAGGATACCACATTTTCTAGTATCTTTGACAGAAAAGGAAGATTCGAGATCGGCCTGTAATTGATTATTTCTGTACGATCAAGTTGTGTTTTTTTAACAAGCGGTTTAATCATAGCCAGCTTAAAAGTTTTTGGTATGTATCCTAATGACAAAGATGAATTAATGGTATTAAGAAGAGGATCTATGACCTCTGGAAGCATCTCTTTCAGTAGTTTAGTCGGTATAGGGTCTAACATACATAAGTTTAGCGAATTCTTCCTCTTCTATAGCAATGAATGAATAAAATTTTTCCTTAGGGAGACTACAATGCACTGCCTGATGCGATACTGTAGTAGGCGGTAGCATGGTTATAATTTTCTCCCTGATATTATCAATCTTATAAGTGAAGAAGTTCATAAAGTCATTACTGCTGTGCTGCTTGGAAATTTCTGGGCTTGAAGCTTTATTTCTCTTTCTATTTTTCTTTAAGCGCAACGGAGCAACTGTGTCTAAAGTGCTGGAAAAGAGAGAGTTAAAAGTTTCTGTCGCAATATCGAGTTCTTCTAAGCTATCTGGGATGCTGAGATGATGAAACTGATCAGGAAGATTATTAATAAAGCAATCTTTAGTGGCAAAAGTGATAGGTCTAACATATTTGTAACACGCAGTCGACTTTGCAGCCTTGGTTAAATTAAGTTTACATGAGACTAAATAATGATCTGAGTTGTCATCGCTCTGCTGCAGAATTTCAACGGCATCAACATTGATTCCATGTGATAATGTTAGATCTAGAGTATGATTACGACAATGAGTAGGTCCTGACATGTGTTGTCTAACTCCAAAAGAGTTAAGAATGTCTTTAAATGCCAATCCCAATGCATCTTTTTCGTTATCTACATGTATATTAAAATCACCAACAATTAGTACTTTATCTGCAGTCAGTACGAACTCTGATAGAAAGTCAGCAAATTCTTTGATAAAGTCTGTATGGTGCCCTGGTGGCCTGTATACAGTAGCCAGCACCAATCTCAAACGTGATTTATCATTTACACTATATATTGCTACATTAACCCTCTGGGGTCTGAGTGGTTTTTGGGGTCCTTGAGATGTTCTGACATGCCCTGACATTTGTGCTTTTTTCAGTTGCTTATAAACATATTAATGGCAAAGGTATAATTACACTCTATTTATCACAAACAGGGCTATCATAATATGTGAGCAACATGCATGTACATGTTTGTATTTTTGAGAGAATAATGTTTATGCATGGTTATTGAAAAAACTAAAAACTAAAGTTTCTGAAATAAGGCCACAAAACACATACTAAATATGTGACAATAAGACTTTTGACTAATGGATGTCGTTGCCTAGAGTTTTTTCTTCAAAATGATGTGAAAATCATCCTGCCCTTATCATTCACATAACACAATACATTGATTTAAATCTTGTAAAACACTTTTTGTTTGTAAAGGCAATATGCGCAAGGGGCGTCAACCATTCAACAGCATCATGCATATGTAGTGGTTCACACCTGAGGAGACAATGGGGCCCGCATACTTAACCCTCTGAGGTCGAGAAACGCGCCGACGCGTTTTGCTGGATTTTTTTCACATAGCAGCAACATAAACTTAAATTACTCCGTCATTTATGGTTATACAGAAAAAAGAAATATAAAAAAATAATCTGTGATATTTCTACTTTTGTATGTGTCCACTTACAATCAAATCAAAACATTGTGCTTTTGTAAAATAAAGAAAATAAACAGGGTGTGCGTTCTGCCTCTCCGTCGCAGTGAACTTTTTTTTCTTGAGCACGTCTATAAACTGAATAAAAACTCAGCGAATACTTCTCACACATTTATGAGCCATATACCTTTATACACATTTAAGTGTGTACTTTTAAATGATCGGATTCAAACTGAAAACAAATATTCTCTGTTTAAGTAATTTGTATAAAACCAACAGGATGTCCAGTATCTCAAACGCTTGCTAATTACTTTTTAATTTGACACGCCCACTCGCGCAAAAGAGATTCACATGCAAATCTCCACATGGAACGCGAACGCCCTCGTTACCTCAAACACAAAACACCAAAACACTTCACAAGTCTCTGCTTTTCGTCGAGTTTGGAAGACACGTCTGAGCTTACATTGGATTTACCCCCAGAAGAAGAAGAACGCGATTTGAAGACAAGAAAGATGTAAGGTAAGAAATTCTTACTTATTAGTTTATGGTATTGTTGCATAAACTTCACATTGCAGTTGAACTGTTGCTAGATATATGGTGAATATTATACTATTTAGACCCGTGTTTCCTGTTAAATACTGTTTGTGGATATCTGCTCAAACATAGATATGTATAACCATAATGTTTAATATTTTGGAGCGCGATGGCGTTTGAATGTATCATATTTTGGAGCGCGCTGTGGGTTTGAGTATCATATTTTGGAGCGCGCTGTGGGTTTTAATGTATCATATTTTGGAGCGCGATTGCGTTTGAAAGGAAAAATGCACCAAACATTAGGCTTTATGTTTTTACTATTATCTCATTTCATATCATCATAACGAATGGAAACATTTGAAGTAACATATGATAATCAATATATTTTTCTCTAGCGTAGTTGTTCTTGAAATCTTTTGGAAGATTTAATTTATTGTTATTATTATTTTATGCAGCACTGCGTAGCCTATGCCTACAAGGCACAACAAACCTGGTGTTCATTATATATTGTTGGAAACGTGTGTGTGTGTATTCTGTGAATTTAAAAAATAAATTTTAACCAGAAAAATCTAAAATCTATTCCCAAAATCGTGCAGCCCTATAGTTTCTCTTGATATCAGTATGTTCACATTTTTTTTCTTTTTTTTTTTCTTTCAGGGACCAGATGCAACTGAGTCCTGCTGACTTCAACATTCACATGAGTCTCTGTACATGAACATGGTAAAGTGAACATCAACTTTTAAAGGTATGTACAATGTTTTTAGGAATGGCACAAAGGTCTCTGTCTTTGGATCATTGTTTTCAATGTGCTCTTTTGTCATTTGTATTTTTGGATTGTGTTGTGTTGTAAATAAATCCAAACAATCTAAAAGCCATTCTTTTTTAAATCTCCTCATTCTTTGTGCAAGGTTGCTCTGAATGACAGGGCCTGATTGCTCCTAATAGGGCAGTTAGGGGAGTGTCTTTGTCTTTCTCAGGTGTTAAAGCCTTACATATTAATGAGATGATCACGCCTCTTCGCATATGGCTTTGTCACACAAAACACGTCTTAGAAATTTTAAATCGATATATTGTCTTATCTGAATGAGCAGTCAGGGTGATTTTCACATAGTTTTGGAGCAAATATTCTAGGCTATGTCATACAATTTTCAAAAGTCTTGTGAAGAAATAATCAGTATGGGTTTCATGGCCTTATTTCAGTGAGAATTTTTTTTTTTGTATTTTCACAAACCACGCATAAATGTCATTATCTCAAAACTACAAACTTTTACATACATGCTGCTGATATATTATTGTCGCAGAGTTTGTGCTGAATACAGTGTAATTAGACTTTAGCCATGAAAATGTCACTAGTAACAGAAAAAAACACAAATGTCAGAGCATGTCAGAACACCTCCAGAGCCCAGAAAACAGCTCAGACCTCAGAGGGTTAATGAGCCATTCATTCAGGTGTGTCACCTATAGCCACAAGAAAGAATGCAAGAGCAATATATATATATATATATATATATATATATATATATATATATATATATATATATATATATATATATATATATATATATATATATATATATATTCTACCAAATTGGTTCACAGTTGGAAGCATGTCAATTTTTTTTTTTTTTTTTTTTTTTCTCACAAATTTTGCTTGCAAATTGTATAATATCCAAAGAAAACATGTCTAGTAATTGTGCAGTTAATTCTCATACTGTATTTTCAGTTTTGGAATATGTATCCTCTCCCCAAATTTGTCAATAATAAAACACAATAAAAATTATTTAAAGAAAAGGCTTATATCTACCTTGTAAATATTTTTTTTTTATTAAAAAGGTTACAATTACAACAACAATTGAAGTGTAATCTTTCTTTGTAAAAACTAAAGTATACATTTTATCATACATATTTCAAAGTTAAGGATTCATTACTTCGAATATAGCCTACATTGACAAAACATACTATATTTAACATATTAGCAAAAATTGGCAAACAAAAGCTTATTTGAGGTGGCAGATATTTTACAGTAAAAATGTGTAATCTATCCAAAACTAATCAACGTAATGTTGTCTTTCATTTGTCTGTAACATAGGTCTTTCGTTTTTATTATAAGGAATATAAATGTTAATTTGCAGTTTAATACGTTGCTTATACAAATACATTTTATTTCAACATATTTCAGTCGATTTTTACTCAGTATAGCAAAATAGTTTGCTAAAAGCAGATCATTCATTCACACACAGAAACGCAATTCAAATTTAAACTGTCTTTTTGCGAGTTGTGGTAAACAGCGCATCTCTGCCGTTCATTCATTCACACAGAAACGCGATTTACTTGAGAATGAAAAAAAACTTACTACAGTATTCCATCCGTTGCTCCTCGAAATACCAGCACTTCTGAGGTACGTTTTCCATTATTATTATTCCTCACAGCGCTGCGAGACAGTGTAGACAAGTACACTGATCTGAATAAACTTGATGTGTTTTCTCGAGCTGATATGTGGGCGTTCACAGTTTGTATGGGATCGTCTCAGTCATTTGCGTTTGAATAGCACGCGCTCTCCGTGGGCGGGGCCGATTAAAACGTAATGAGCTGAGATGAGCTCGACTGGAATCGCTCTCTTTTAACCCTCTGGGGACCAAGCTGTTTTTGGGGCCCTTGAGATGTTCTGACATGCTCTGACATTTGTGCTTTTTTCAGTTATTTATAAACATGTTAATGGCAAAGGTGTAAATTCACTCTATATAGCACAAACAGGCCTACCATAATATGCGAGCAACATGTATGTAGATGTTTGTATTTTTAAGAGAATAATGTTTATGCGTGGTTATTTAAAAAAATAAAAATGAAAGTTGCTGAAATAAGACCACAAAACTCATACAAAATATGTGCCCACAAGACTTTTGACTAATGGATGTTTTCTCTTGGAGTTCTAGCTTCAAAATTATGTGAAAATAGTCTTGCTTTATCGTTCACAAAAAAAAAATACATTGATTTAAATGGTGTAAAACAGGTTTTGCTTGGAAAGCCAATATGCGAGGGGGAGGAGTAGTTTACACCTTAGATTACCCAGTCCCACCCACTCTGCATAATGACTCTGCATAATTAGCCATTCATTCAGGTGTGACACTGACTGAGCCACAATGCAAGGACAAAATAGCCTATATATTTAGAAGAAGACTTATATTGACCATTTAAGATTTTGCTTACATCTATCTTGTAAATATGTTTTGCTATTTTATTAAAAAGGTTACAATTACAACAATAATTACAATTTCAGCAATATTTCTGCAAAAAAAGTACTCTTTCTTTGTAAAAAAAAAAAAAAAAAGATTATAGGCCTACATTTTATCATATGTATTCATTAGTTTGAATATAGCCAACATTGGAACATCTTAGTCTATGACTTTATTTTTGACAAAATAGTATTTTATATATATGAGCAGAAAAGCTTATTTGATGTGACAGTATATTCTACAGTAAAAACTGTACCCAAATCTAGTCAACAAAATGTTGTCTTTCATACTTCGCCTGACTGTAACGCAGTAACTGTAACTGTAAAAGCAGTTTATTCTTTCACACACAGACGCGCGATTCATATTTAGGCTAAACAGTCTTTACAAATATGTACCCTTCATTCATCTCACAGAAACGCTATTCATATTATAGAAACGCGATTCATCTTTTTGTTTACATAAGCCTACAACGTTATTCCATAACGTTATTCCACATTAACACTTGAGAAAGGATAACTTAGCCTACCTCACTCCTCAGCGGGATCTGCTCCTCATATCAGCACGGAAAATTTTCTCCATAAGGTAGGCTATATTATGCCTCTTTGTTTACAGCTGATGTGGGGGCGTTTCACAGACTGAAATGGTTCTCAGAATTTGCGTTTGAATAGCACGCGCTCTCCGGGGCGTGGTCAAATTACTTTTGAATGGCTCCTAATGAGCTCGACTGGAGTCGCTCTCTTTTTATACAGATTACAGAAGCTGATAATATTTGTTTTTTATATAAATTACTTCATTTAAAAGCTGCGATCTCAAGCTTTATGCCCGTGGGTCTGTTTGCCTGTTTGACTGAATTTTCGCGGAGTTATAGATAATTTTCGAACGCGTTTCAAATGGGAGTTTACTGACAGAGAGAAGGCAGAAATAGCATCATGTTAGTTTTTCTTTATTTGTCAAAAAGCAAAACACTTTATTTGTATTGTGAGTATACAGAAAAAAAATAGAAACTGAACAGGATCGATTGATGTATTACACGAAAATGAAAGATCAAAATTAACAGAGCATTTTGTGTTTATTTTTCATTGCTAAAAAAAAAAACGAGCAAAACGCGCGGGCGCGTTTTTGGTCCCCAGAGGGTTAATACAGATTTCACAAGATGAGAATATTTGTTTTTTATATAAATTACTTCATTTAAAAGAAGAGAATTCAAGCTTCATGCCTGTGTGTCTGTATGCCTGTTTGACTGAGTATTCGCTGAGTTATTGTTCATTTTCGGACGCATTTCAGAATGGACTTCACTGGCAGAGAGAAGGCAGAACTCGCATCGTGTTTATTTTTCTTTATTTGGCAAAAAGCACAACACTTTGTTTTTATTGTGAGTATACACAAAAATAATACACATTTAACAGAATCGATTGATGTATGAAACTCCTATGGAAAATCAAAGTCAACAGAGTATTTATGAGTTTCTTTTACACTGATAAAAAAAAAGCGAGCTGGTATCGCCGGCGATACCGCCGACCTCAGGGGGTTAACATTCATTTTAGTGATCTCCGACTGGCAGAGTCGAACATCATGAGTGCCGACGTGAATAATAATCTTAGAGAATTTACGATTAGCATTAGCCAGCACTTTTAAATTTGCTTTGATGTCAGGCGCTCTGGCTCCCGGCAAACATGTGACTATGGTGGCTGGTGGCTCTATTTTCATGTTCCATGTAATAGAATCGCCAATAACTAGGGCACATTCAACAGGATTCTCAGTGGGTGTTTCACTGAGTGGGGAGAATCTATTTGAAGTTGTAATCGGAACGGAAGAGCGGTGTTTTGTCCAGCGACTCAGCGCCTCACCGTCACCCAATTGCCCTGCGGCACGGGCTCTACTTCAGCCGGAACCGAACAATGTACAGAGTTCACTAAGCTAGTCACATCCAAAGCAGTATCTAAAGCCCTTGCATGCTTACTATCCTCGATTAAAGTTTGGATGCGTGTGTCTACTTCTGAAATCTTCCCCGTCAGCTTGATACCAATCTTTCATTGGAAAGTCACGTGTCTAGTATCTGTAAAACCGAATTTTTTCATCTTAAAAATATATCTAAATTACGTCATATGATCTCAATGAAAAATGCAGAACAATTAGTTCATGCGTTCATGACATCAAGGCTAGATTATTGTAATGCTATTATGGGTGGTTGCCCTGCACACTTCATAAACAAATTACAGCTGGTCCAAAATGCTGCAGCTAGAGTTCTTACCAGAACCAGGAAGTATGACCATATTAGCCCCGTTCTGTCAACCCTGCATTGGCTCCCTATTAAACATCGTAACACATTTTTAAATATTGCTGATTACTTACAAAGCACTAAATGGTTTAGCATTGTTACATCATAAGAAGGATGGTGTAGCCACAACGACATCTGCTTCTCGCGTTAAGTGATCATATGGGAAGACACATCGTCTTGTGTCCGTACTGGTTAATAATTGCCCCACGAGGAGCAATTTGCCAGCGCCAGTTCGGCTGGCCTCGTGACATTCCAGAAGACACACACACACACACACACACACACACACACACACACACACACACTCGTGGACTTTCAACCAGAAACCCACCACGAGATGCAACTGAAGCACATTTCCATATATGGACTTCCACATAGTAAAATTTCATTTTACCATTCATTACAAATTTATAATAGAGGTGTGGTTTGCTAGAGTAAAATCTTTAATTCCGAAGATTCATTGAAAGGAAATCACTCCATAGTGTCTTGTAACTCGAACCTGGTCATAAACTTTTATGGCTCCAAAGCTGCAGCTCATCTAGCTCCTTTGCAAGCCAACATTCCAACACCTTAACACACATGGAACATTTCAGAGAAAACTCTTCAAATGTTTGATATGTATTCCTGTGTTTCTCAAGTGTCTTCACATGCCATAACGGAAATACTGACCATTTTATTGTGTGTTTAAGCAAGCTTTATTTGTGTGTAATGATGCATATGAACATAATGTTATGTGTGTCCAATATCTACCTGTAATTCTTGGTATCTGTCTGACCGCCCTGTTTTAATTCAACCAGTCCCACACATAGTATTACAGTAAGATGTATTGTTCCAGGTGTACAATCTTAAGAAGAAATATGAATTCTTTCTCTCATAAGACATATGGTGAAAGTAGGCGTTTTCTTCTTCACACAAAGAGAATTTTCCCGCTTCAGAAAAGACAATCTGATTCGCTGTCGTTCCAAGAGAAGGCGTAAACAGATGTTTGTTAAAAGGCAGAAACCCCCTCATCTCGCTTTCTCTTCTCTTCTCTCCTCTCTTCCAACTCAACTCATCCAACTTCTCTGGACCCTCTTCCTCGGCGCAGCGTTTCTCCAAGGAACATCTGAAGGAGGCCCTGGCCTTCTCCTCGGACCAACACATGTTCGAGTCGTAGCTCCCGTTCGTTGCAACTAAGATTTCCAGCCTCTCCCATCCCGGGAGACGAATCTGAACTTTTCCGGTAACGTTAAATTCAAGTGAGCCTTTACATCGTTTTTCGAAACGACCCAGAAGAAGAAGCTAGACGCAAACCAGCCGGACACGCGCACGCGCGTCCCCTTTTCAGCATCACACTGAAAGAGTACCACATCTCGCAAGTATATTGATTCCTATAAAAGCTGTTCCAGGTGTCTAGGTCTTAGGTCTGTGGTTTAAGTTACCCTCTATTTTCTTTCTTTCTTTCTTTCTTTCATGTCATTCATTCCGATCACGTCATGCTATGTTTTATGTTTTTGTTCGGTTAAATGTGTGTCTGTTTTCTCGTTTGCATTTTACGTACGTTTATATTTGTAGCTTATAATCTCTAGCGTGTGCCATTTTATTAATAAACCCATTTATACTTTTAACTGGCTCTGTGTTTGAAAACCCACTTTTTATAAAGTCAATGAAACAAAAGATCTATAAAGCTACAGGCTCTATAATATTAGACTACATTCAGTAGTTTTAATTAATAAACTCAATAAAGTTTAATGTTCTTGGCCAGAACCTAAACTTTAGTGGAGTTTGTGAATGCCCCTTCTTAACTGTACTGACCTTACATCTACTCGCTGGCCGAGTTAAAGGTTGGTCAGACCAGTTACAGAACGAGGCATTTCCTATAATAAAAAAATAAATAAATGTACATGCGACTTATGAATTATGACCATGAGTCAGAGATATTAATATCCCAAGATTCCCCATATTCTTGAGCTAATTCATATTTACCCAGATGCATATTCGCTACATTTTGGTGGAGATATTTCGGGCAGTTTCAAACTTCATTTTTGTGGGCAAATTCAGTTTCAGTTGAATGTGTATTATTGGTATTAATAATTGTAGGCTATACGCGCGTTTTGAATTGTGAGAAAAGTCGCCAAGGCGAACTCACCCAGCTGATGGCGGGCACAAAGCCAGCCCAGCTCTGCTAAAACTGCAGTTCATGACATTACATCTGTCTCTGTAAAGACGAAACAAAACTCTTTGCAGTTGATACATGTAACATGATTTAAACCGACTAAATGAAGACGAAGGATCTCTTTTAGGACGAAGACGTAAATCTGATAGTTTTTCAGTCGTAATAGGCCTTATTAATACGTTAACGGTAAACTCCTGGTCAGAAATTGGCCTCGCGATCCAATTTCGTAAACCTACGCAAAAATCATAAAAGTGCTATTTTGATTAATGCTTATGGGAGATGAGCAGATGATAAGTCCTGCTCACAGCTGTTCTGATGCCTGGTGTGCTCACAGCTTAAGTAAATAGATGTTCAACGCCTGTTTGCTCACAGTTTCTAGTGATTAAAACACGAAGTTTTAATACCTGTTGTTATTGTAAACCATGTATAATATGTAATTGGAGGCCAGTTTTATGAATTAAGAAAACGGATGATAATCCCTGTTCTCCTTCTTTAAACCGTCTCATGTGTATAATATATAATGTGTAAATTGGAGACCAGTTTTATGAATTAAGAAAAGATGATAATCCCTGTTCTTATTCTAAAACCGTCTCAATGTGTAATGCATAATGTGTAATTCCTGTTAGTCACATGTTGTGAAACTCGCGTCAGTCTTCCGCATGCAACAGAAGCGCAAAACACCACGTGATTCAAAAAAAAAAATCTGCTGAATTACGCCACTGACCGACACTAGAGGGCAGCCTCTAAGTCTGGGGCAGTTCTCAAATTACGCGCCCCCACCGACGTCATCCTGCGTGAGCGTCGCCTCCCACTGACGTCAGCCTGCGCGAGCGCAACTACGCCATCTCGTGGCGTTCTAAGATAATACCTGCTTTCAATTTCTTTTTCTCTCTGCATTCATTTTCTCTCTCAAATACTTAACTGCATTCAAGCTTAGCTTATGCTGATATTATTTGGAGTTAGACAATTCCTTTTTCTGTTTTTGACTGTCACACTTTAAGTTAAGTTCGAAAAAAAGGGAAAACTTTTCGAATTAAAAACTTAGATTCGATTCACTCAGTTCATTGATAGGTCCACCTAGGAAGAAGCACGCCACCGTGTGGCGATCTTGGGTCGACTTATCAATATCTGTTTAACCCCCAGTCTGCAATTGAAGTGTCTCCTTGCTCCCCTTTTCGTTTGATTATTTTTTTATGATCCATACGAATAACCTCAGTGTTATTGTAAGGATTATAGGAAGTCATTCTGAATTTCAGTTTTGATTATTTTTAGTATTGATACATCACTGTTATCATTCTAATTTTCTTTCCTTCCTTATTATTATTATTTTGGACCTCTCATTGCATGCTTGTTTGAATTTTAATTTAAACAAGTTTGCATTTTTCAAATTGTGTCTATTCAACCAGGTGGACCACTGAGAGGAAACACGGCCCTCACCCTTGTGGCACAAACCCACTGCCGGGGCCTTTTCCTCTGCCTGCGTCTCAAACCTGTGTTGTTTATTCAAATTTTATTTCATTGATAATAATTTTTCTCTTCCCTCTTTCTCCAGTCTCTCCAAGGGGGGGGGGGGGGGTGGGTTATTCTGATAATTACAACCAATTATCGTAATTTCCTTTTTGTTGTATCATTATTTTAGTAAAGCCTTTGCCTCTGACTCCTGCATACATATTTACTCATCTGTCCGGCGTTACTGACACTGCGCTCTGTCTGGTGTTGGAACCGTCGGAGGGTCTGACCGCGCCCGCTGGTTTCCGCCTGGATGACCTCTATTCACCCCAGGTAAACTAAAATTTGATAGAACCCATCCACTTATTATGAACCACAGAATACTAGCTATTCCTTCGGGGTATTTTAAGTGCTTAGACCCACCTTTCTCTCTCTAAGACACACCTTCTTTCGAGGTCCTGTCCCGATAACCCACGCATCTCCTGGCCCGATCAGGAACTCTCGCAGTGTTAATAAGGCTTAGGCCTCTTTATTTTATTTTATTTTATCTTATTTGATTTATTTTCCTTAAATAACGCTCCCCGTGTTATTGTTTGCGACATTTCATTGCAGACCAATTCACTTCCTTGTGTTGTGTTTCCCTCTGATCTTCCCTACCTTCAACCTTGTCTATTTCTCCACTCTGTTGTGATTTGTTTCTTTCATTTCACTTAGACACAGAACCTAAGAGAGACCCCAGGAAAAGCTGAATAATAGAGTGACGATCAAAGCGGGCGTCGCTAGACGACCCCCCCAGGCTACCGCCTGTCCAAATTTCTATTGTGGGTTTCATCCATACCCACGAAATTGGCTCAGCTAACTGTCGGCATCAGTTAGCCCCGAAATTCTCATAAACGGCATAGCCCGTATGAGTATAGCTCATTAACCCTAAAACAAACTTGCATTGTGTCTCTTTTTGTGTGTGCTGTGCTTCTCTCACCACAGTAAGCAGAGATGTCGAGCTAACCCAGAAGTACGACCACGAGCAGCTGGCCAAAATCTTCGGAAAATCGCACTCAACCTCGTCACCAAGGCCTGGGCCAGCGAAAGGCTCAGCCTCGATATGGAACAGAAGGCAGCCGCACTACAGCTCCAGGCCACAGAAGCCCGGAAGGACCGAGCCCACACACAGAGTCGGCTAGACCAGCTAATCTTCCTGACCGAGGAAGAGGACGAGACGGACACAACGCTACAACAGGAAGTTGAAAGACTTCAAAGAGCCCTGGACGATCTTCGTCTGCACACAGATCAAAGACAGCAGTCGGAGGAAAACACCCGGAAGGAACTCAACGAAAGGCTCCAACGGGCTGAAGCTCTCCTTGAGAGAGCAGAGACTAAAATCCATCAGCTCATTCAGCAGAGACACGATCTCGAAGACGAACTAGACATGGTTCGCAGAGAACTGAGACATGCTTACAGTTTCAACCGCGACCGGGAAGGGGAAGAACATCTCACACCATTTCCCCCTTCCAGCGAGTCTGCGCCTTTCAGCCACACACCCAGAGCTGGAAAGGGGGGCGAAAGCCCACTGCACAACACCACGCCTGTCAGCCAAACACCAAGAGCTGTAAAGGGTCAGAATCCTCTCCAGACGGATTGGGCCCCCAGCAACAGCTCTCGTCCAACAAACCTCAACAAGATGGCCAGAAACATTCCTACGTTTGCCGGAGACTGCAGTGTTCATGCGTACCTTCAAGACATTGATTTTCACCTGCAAACTGTCGCCAACGCGACAGCTTGGGACAAATTGTACCTGGTAAGAATCACCTCAAGCAGAGAGGTGCGTAGTTTTCTGGATCGCCAACCACAGCCTGTCAAAGCAGATTACAAGCAACTGCGACAAGCGTTGATCCGCGAATTCTCTGACCCAGAATCAGACCAAGGGTTTATCACGGCCCTCGACGTGAAACAGGCCCGACTTGAACACCCACACTCCTATTATGACCGACTCCGACAAACGTTCTTCGGAGCAACCAACACACCAGATATGGAAGAAGATATAACCTTTAGAACTTTGTTTCTGCGGAACCTGCATAGCACCGTGAGTAAACATCTCGGCGTGCTCGTCTGCCCACGAACCATGTCTACTCGAGAACTCAGAGACTTAGCCCACAAGGCTTACACCAAGCAAAGGGCCATGGATGAAAAGACGGTAAAGACACACACAATTCACTCCGTCTCTGAGCACCGCTCAGAACCAGACAGCAGGTGGCGGCACGACTGTGACGGTGCCCGTCCAAAGCGTCGGACCGACCGCTCAGAAAGATTCTGGAACCAGCATCACCCGCCGTCCAGAACTCCAAGCCCAGACCGTCGAACCTGTAACCACTCTCTCCAGAACACTGGTGAGGCAGAGTCTTCTTACATCACAGATGAAGACAGTGCAGCCACGTCTGACACAGACACAGAAAACGAACACTGACACCTACTGCTTCAAGGTCCTGACTGACCTGCAGTTGAGTAACCAAACCAATGTCTGCGCCACATACAGACAACCCATCCACCCACCCTAACCATTGCAGTGATTACACAGCACAAACGAACTTTACCAACTACACTGCACGCCTCAGAGCCGCTAAAACGCTACCTCCGCTGTGTACAAAGAAAGTCATGCGGGCCTCTGATGAACAGACTTTTCCTATGCCACCACTTACCCCTCCACCACCCTCACAGGCCATCCGAGCTCACTGACAACCAGTGCCTCAGACAGCTGTCTGCCACCACGCACATGTTGCGTTCACAAGACTTCAATACGCATTGTGCACCTGTTGCCATCACAGCGCCACAGCTCGTAAAGCCACAAAGCACAAGGGGGGGGGCCAGGCGTAACAATGACGCCACATGTGCCAAAAAGCCATGCATGGGACATCAAAGCATGTGGCATACCAACCTCAGCGAACCAAAAAGACTGTCCTAAACCAACTAAGGACCTCCATCGCTGGAAAAAATTTTTTTTCTCCTTCTCTCTCTCTCTCTCCCTATCGCCTCTAACAGGATGCAGGCCGCAGTGGTTCGCGAGAAAGCAGCCACACTCACCAGGTCTGGCATCCGACATCGCATGGAGAGAGAACACCCCCGACTCCTGACTGCCAAGGCAGGACTCACACTCAGAGAAGTCTAGCACGGTGATGTGCATCTCCACGGTCACCGACAACGCCCTGACACTCGTTGTGCCTATTTGTTGTTCAACGAATTCCATCCCGAATTTCGTTTAACAAAAAGGGGGAATGTAGCCACAACGACATCTGCTTCTCG
Organism: Leuciscus leuciscus; assembly: GCF_965113295.1. Lineage (NCBI taxonomy): Eukaryota > Metazoa > Chordata > Actinopteri > Cypriniformes > Leuciscidae > Leuciscus > Leuciscus leuciscus. The sequence goes on along the minus strand of NC_138736.1, from coordinate 21,974,099 downwards.
CGTTAAGTGATCATATGGGAAGACACATCGTCTTGTGTCCGTACTGGTTAATAATTGCCCCACGAGGAGCAATTTGCCAGCGCCAGTTCGGCTGGCCTCGTGACATTCCAGAAGACACACACACACACACACACACACACACACACACACACACACACACTCGTGGACTTTCAACCAGAAACCCACCACGAGATGCAACTGAAGCACATTTCCATATATGGACTTCCACATAGTAAAATTTCATTTTACCATTCATTACAAATTTATAATAGAGGTGTGGTTTGCTAGAGTAAAATCTTTAATTCCGAAGATTCATTGAAAGGAAATCACTCCATAGTGTCTTGTAACTCGAACCTGGTCATAAACTTTTATGGCTCCAAAGCTGCAGCTCATCTAGCTCCTTTGCAAGCCAACATTCCAACACCTTAACACACATGGAACATTTCAGAGAAAACTCTTCAAATGTTTGATATGTATTCCTGTGTTTCTCAAGTGTCTTCACATGCCATAACGGAAATACTGACCATTTTATTGTGTGTTTAAGCAAGCTTTATTTGTGTGTAATGATGCATATGAACATAATGTTATGTGTGTCCAATATCTACCTGTAATTCTTGGTATCTGTCTGACCGCCCTGTTTTAATTCAACCAGTCCCACACATAGTATTACAGTAAGATGTATTGTTCCAGGTGTACAATCTTAAGAAGAAATATGAATTCTTTCTCTCATAAGACATATGGTGAAAGTAGGCGTTTTCTTCTTCACACAAAGAGAATTTTCCCGCTTCAGAAAAGACAATCTGATTCGCTGTCGTTCCAAGAGAAGGCGTAAACAGATGTTTGTTAAAAGGCAGAAACCCCCTCATCTCGCTTTCTCTTCTCTTCTCTCCTCTCTTCCAACTCAACTCATCCAACTTCTCTGGACCCTCTTCCTCGGCGCAGCGTTTCTCCAAGGAACATCTGAAGGAGGCCCTGGCCTTCTCCTCGGACCAACACATGTTCGAGTCGTAGCTCCCGTTCGTTGCAACTAAGATTTCCAGCCTCTCCCATCCCGGGAGACGAATCTGAACTTTTCCGGTAACGTTAAATTCAAGTGAGCCTTTACATCGTTTTTCGAAACGACCCAGAAGAAGAAGCTAGACGCAAACCAGCCGGACACGCGCACGCGCGTCCCCTTTTCAGCATCACACTGAAAGAGTACCACATCTCGCAAGTATATTGATTCCTATAAAAGCTGTTCCAGGTGTCTAGGTCTTAGGTCTGTGGTTTAAGTTACCCTCTATTTTCTTTCTTTCTTTCTTTCTTTCATGTCATTCATTCCGATCACGTCATGCTATGTTTTATGTTTTTGTTCGGTTAAATGTGTGTCTGTTTTCTCGTTTGCATTTTACGTACGTTTATATTTGTAGCTTATAATCTCTAGCGTGTGCCATTTTATTAATAAACCCATTTATACTTTTAACTGGCTCTGTGTTTGAAAACCCACTTTTTATAAAGTCAATGAAACAAAAGATCTATAAAGCTACAGGCTCTATAATATTAGACTACATTCAGTAGTTTTAATTAATAAACTCAATAAAGTTTAATGTTCTTGGCCAGAACCTAAACTTTAGTGGAGTTTGTGAATGCCCCTTCTTAACTGTACTGACCTTACATCTACTCGCTGGCCGAGTTAAAGGTTGGTCAGACCAGTTACAGAACGAGGCATTTCCTATAATAAAAAAATAAATAAATGTACATGCGACTTATGAATTATGACCATGAGTCAGAGATATTAATATCCCAAGATTCCCCATATTCTTGAGCTAATTCATATTTACCCAGATGCATATTCGCTACAATGGCGTCTATGCTAATATTAGTCTCTCTGTTTATCCGAGATTTACCGCAGTCCGCCGGATCCAGGCCATATACAGATCTGATGAAGGACCTGAGCCTGGACACAATGACAACGCAGTCCTGAAGTGTCAACCAGTCCCTCCCCTGTGAAGGCCTCCTTCCCTTCCCTTTACCTCAGTACAGATAAAATGTTGTCGGGATAATTGCGGTTTGCGTGACTACACAGACGTGACAATTTTTTTTTTTTAAGGCCAGACAAGTAGTTTATTGAGGGTTGATTTGTAAAGAAGGACTACACGCCTGCGCACATATATATTCAAACGAGCATACCTTTGGACTGAACACGTAATGCGCATGTTGCTTAACGTCTGCGTTTTCACGGGTTTGCGTTTTTGAGGTTTGCGCAGAGATAACGGATAATCGTTTGCACCTTCTAACCTATTTCAGGGACTGCGTTCAAGACACCAGGCACTGTTTTGTGTGGATGGGCGGCCGGAGCGCGTTAAGGGTTTTCCTGTTAGAACGGTGTTGTGTTAGCAGCCCCTAAGTTAATAACTAATGATCTTCGCAACGGAAGTGAATCAATCAATCAAAACTAACTTTAGCTGGACAATAACTTTATCCTAGAGCTGTTGTAAAGCCTAAACAATCTGTTGTGGTAATTTACTATTATCACTGTAACGCCTGGTTCACACCGGACGCGGAAGCGGCGCAGAACGGAAAATCACGCGCGGTCCGGCGCCTGCCTGTTCACACCAGACGCGTATTCTCCGCGGCGGTCGACAAGCGCTTCTGCTCAGTTGTTGTTTATTCAGAGCTATTTTTTACATCATGGGTAAGTAAATAACCTCATAAAATGAATACACCATGTTTCTGTAACCAAGAAGTTTGTACACTTCTTTTATTAATCCGTTGTCGAGACACACACGCAGCCAGAGAGAGAATATGGTAGACAGTTTTTTTCTTTGTTTGTTTTCATCTTTCTAGTCTGTTTAGATACACAAATATGATTGCATTTGTCACTCGCGGTATTTTTATTTGAAAATTGCTTTTATTTTGACAATTGACCGGATGTCTCGTGTTTCTTGGTGTGACTTCCTGCCGGAATGGACGCGGATCACTCGCGGTCGCGCAAAAAATAGTGGTGTGAACGACACCATAGGTTAACATGGGCGCCGAAAGGAAGCGGCCTCCGTTCCGCGCCGCTTTCGCGCCGCTTCTGCGTCCGGTGTGAACCCGGCCTAAAGCTGCTTTGAAACAATCCATATTGTTAAAAGTGCTATATAAATGAAGGTGACTTGACTTGAAATGTATTCTCTGTTCTCATTGTTTCTGTACTCCTTTTTTTTCTTCCCCACTTTTTTTTTTGTGCCTTTTTGCAATTAATGTTGTGCATGCATGTGGATTCACCGCACCCTTTACAATAATTTTACCTGCAGTGTGTTATAGTGTCAATATTACAAATGTATATATTCTATTTGTATATAAATATGCAAAATTTCAACTTCCATCATTAAAATTAATTATAGATATATTTAAACGCATGACATACAAATTTGTTTCAATAGAAAAGTATTGTTCACAAAAAAAAAAATCATTACAATTTAAATTAGTTAATTCAAAATGAATTAGTTTAGTTGGGTCAACACAATTTAGATGGTTTAGGGCAAATTTATTTACTGTAGTATGTTTAACTTTACATTTGTCAAAAAACTCAATTTACTAATTTTTCTAAGGTTCAGGCAAATTCATTTATCATTACATACAATGTATAAAATAAACAAGGAAAGACTGGTGTCAGTACTGACAATAGTATAGATCACTATTGAGAGTGCACAATAGAGAGTGCCCACAGCATAAGCACACGGTTTTTTATAGATTAAATTTTTATGGTAACCACAAAATTCTAAAACATAACAGTAACTAAAATATCCAACCTAACTGCATTAACTAACATGTATTTCCCTTTACTGAAAAACACATAAAATAGCACTTAACTCCTAAATTTGCTCTCCTAATAAAGTCCCTTGCAACGCATGCTGGGAACTACAGATCCACTGCCCAGTTAGTTATGTCATCAAAATGGATTCATGTAGTTTTAACACAAATTAATTAAAGTGCCCCTATTGTGCTTTTTTTAACATTACCTTTCATGCAGTGTGTAATATAGCTGTCTGTGAATGTAAATGGTCTGCAAAGTGTTCATCTTTTACATAAGAATAGACTCATAGGCTTCAAGATTTGAATCTACCATGCATAAGCAGTCCATGTAGTCAGTATTTATGGATCAACCAGCAGCACTAGTAGTCATGTACTGTACTCCGACACTCAGATCTGCTGATCAGATTACAGCACTTTACTGCAGTCAAATCCATTAACCATCTCATTCACTTGCTCCTCTCCATCAGAAATAATGTTTCTCCCCTGTGGGACAATCTAAACCATCCCAGTCCAAACTCCCTCAATGTTTCCTAAAAACAAATACATTTCTTAGAACACATTGGACTTCATCAGAGAGCAAAGTCCAGTATGTGTGATTTCTGGCTGAACTTGTAAAAAAATGTTGTATAGCTAAAACATGTATCTTAATATTTTTCAGTCTTATGACAATATATGATAGATATATTTATCTATTTGTTCTGAAATGGGTTTCCAGTCAGAGGAACTACCAGTATGACAAACGTCTGAGCTAAATTTCAAGTGTCTGGCGAAGGATCTGAATACTTACGGTATGTCAATGTGATATTTCAGTTTTTTTTTTTGCATTATTAGCATAACTTAAATCATTATAGCATAAGGCTGCAACATACAATCTAAACAAAAATTAAGGGGTCTAAATACTTTGTGAATGTGCTATAGCAACAATAACATATGTTGGTAAGTATTGCTACTAAAACCTTTTATAACGTATTTAAACATTTAAATAAATGTTTGACTAAATTAACAGAAACAATTTAACTGAAAAAAAGATAAATGATTCATGGAAAAGAAGCAAATTCTAGAATCAAAAAATTCAAACTGTATTGGCAGTTTAACTCGAGGGTCAAACTAAATATTTCTGTTTAGCGCTGTCTTATAAGCGAGTGCAAAATTAGACCATGGACACAGACTTTATAGGAAACTTAACTAAAAGGCCAAATTAAAATCATTGTGATATTCACAAAGATTGATTCATTTATAAGCAACAAAATCAGTGCAAATACACTGTAAATATTTAATATATTGCTTGGTTTATAAGACAAGATAGACTGATTTGAATCTGTTGTATCTTAATGGCACTTCAAGAGTACATCAGTTTAGTAAACATTTTTTTTACTAAATGTTTCCTTTTTCCACATTTGTTGCCATTGGCTTGGCTTGCTTAGTTGGGGACATTAAATTTAACATTTAATTTAATATTGATCTGCCTGCATTGACACTATTATACAAGAACTGAACTGAGCTGGATTATGACATCACGGTTTACTCCAGAACAGAGTATGAATATATATATATATATATATATATATATATATATATATATATATATATATTCATAAAAATGAACTAAAATAACAACTTTTTTAAAAACAAAAATGAAACATTACTGAACTTACTTAAGCTGGACTGTGACGCTATTTTCTTCTGGGAAACAAACTTTTTTGCATTATTTTCTTGTTATCTGTGTAAAGCTGCTTTGAAACAATCTGTATTGTAAAAAGCGCTATATAAATAAATGTGACGACTTAAACAACATTACTGAAAACAAATGACTGTCTTTGTTTGAGACAGTAACAGGATAGAGATTACGCTTATTGTCAGTGGACGAAATTGATTCCTCAAGCAAAGAACAGAGTGTTGTGTAAGTGTGTGCAGATTAACAAGGGTACGATGTAAAAGTTGAATTAGCCTCAGGCTTTAGCTGGTTAATTTTCAGAGAGACTATGACCAGGTAGATGTTTACATTTAATTCTGCAGTTTTGGGGGTATGAAGATCTTTTCTTTTAAAATGCTCTTTATACTTGACAACCTGCAAAACAAACACTGTTCTTTCAGAAAACATATGTCTTTGGAGATATTTAACAGCATTTCATAAGTCATTGTTTGAATGTTTTTACAGAAACTCAAACTTTCAACAGCACTAAAGATTAGGGATATCAACTGTAGACAGGATGACCTGTTTGACTCCAAATGACCCTCCAAAAAACACTGCAGAATTTTAGCCTCTCCAGGACTATAGTGTACACCAGTCAGCCAATTCCATAGCCCATACTGATGTTGTTTAAAGGCCAATTCACACTGCACTGACAGACGGCAACAGACACTTCATCAGATTTTGTCAGATCAGTGTGTTACTACCCCTGTCGGCATATCTTTTGTCATCTTTTGACAGTTGAAATGGTGTTTGTCAGGTTGTGGAATGTCTGAGAAGGGGCATAATGTAATCCGGTGTTAATCTCTTTTAGCATGCATGTTTTGTCACCCAACATGTTGCCATCTGCCTGCCCTTACAAAAAAAGTAGTTTATTCAAGTGTGCTATTTGTGTACTCCTACTAAAAATGAGAGAGTATACTTTTAGTCTACTTTTTTAAGTACTAATCTGAGAGATACTTTAATTTTAAAATTATATGTATACTTGGTTGATACGTATAAAGAAATGTATATTTAGCCTATACTTGTACTAAATATTTTTAATTGAGATCTACATAAGAACATTTAATATTCCAAGTATAGGCTACTTGGTTTGAAAGTGCAGAAGATTTCAAAATATTTGTGATATAGCAATATTACCTAATTTTATGAAACGTTTTATTATTTAGTTATTGGTCGTTTTTTGAGCATTAAAACTACTTACGGTATTACTGTATGTATGCTCATGGAAGATAAAATAAAACCATGAGAGTGCCTTTTATTGCTTATCACTATGCTCATCGCTGATTTGAGGACTTTCAATACATGAAATCCATTGTTCTCCACGATTACAACAAACTGTCATACTTGATATTAGGTGTCTTTAACTAAAAAAAACATTGCTGAATAACACTTTTGCTGTTACTGATGTGGGATATGGGACAGACATCATGGAGTGTAATTACAGATGTAATTACAGAAATAAATTATAGCTTTGATCACATGGAGGTATTTTTTTAAATACAAGTACATGTATATACACAATAAGTCCATTGTATCAAATAATTAATTTAAATGTTAGTACATAAGACACTTAATATAAAGTGGGACCCAACGAACTCAAGAAATAATAATAATAAAAACATTTTTAATGAACCAGACAACAATCAGGACTCCAGCAAAACATTTCCAGACATTTCATAGCTCTGAGTTCAGATGAACAGGGTAAATAAATCCAGTTACAGTCTCTATTTAAGCAGACATTCATTGTGTACGATTGAAGTCTCTCTCTGAGTGCTTGATCTGGTTTTTTGGATGAATGAACCTTATTGATCTCATATCTCACTCAAGTGACGCTCCTGTGAGGGAAGCCTGATTAAATTAATGAGTGCAGCCTGACATTTGTTTTCATTTAAGTCAAGACTATTAGTGCCGCAGCTTGTGGTAGGTTCTCTTACGAGAGGTTCTCTCATACTTGCGTAAGAATCTTACGCTAGGGGAAAACCTCTTTTCCTCGAGATATTGAAGCCAAAAATTATCCTTAATTTTGCAATAATGTAAAACGCATTGCAGCAGCATGCAGACATGGGCGAGACAGCTCGCGCGCCCATTGGCTGCTCTGCGGCAACTGCACCAGCCTATCCCTATCGATAGAGGCCCCTCATGACGTCAGAACCAATGAGGGTGCTTCGCGCCCATTACGTCATGTCCCGCCGAAAGCGGGTCGGGCTAGGGCTATAAATACGGCCCAGAGAGGCTGGTTTGGTAAGTTTTTTATCTCTTCAGCGAGCCTACGCATCGCTGGATCCTGAGAGGAAGCCGCGCCGTCTGATTCAAGCACTCAGCGGGATTTGTTCTGCATCTGAAGCTGCCGGTCGACAACTCGCCGCCTTCAGTCGCCGTTCCTGCTTACGCTTTCCGGCGTACATATCCTTTTCTCTGCTACTGTGTTTTGTGTATGTGTGTGTTCGCCGCCGCGACACACACTCTCATTGCACTAAAAGAGCCGGGCGTCTTTTTCAAGACGCCCCTTTCCTGAGGACGCGCAGCTCTCGCGCTCGCTGACGGCGACTGCCCTCACTGCGAGCTAGCTACTGCCTATGGTGACTCTGCGGACTCACCTGGCATCCTTCTCCGAGACTGCGCCTCCGCCCCCCGCCCGCAAAGCTCGCCGGTGCGCCCGCTTGCCTTGCCTGCTTGGAGGATGATACCTGCGCTCCCTCTGTTCGAGCCGCACAAACCGCGCCGTTCACAGGGGATGTCAGGAGCGGACGGTCACGGGGCTAGCTTTCTCTCTCCCTCTGTTCGAGCCGCGCAAACTGCGCCGTTCACAGGGGAGGCTGGAAGCGGACGGTCGGGGTTAGTTTTTCTTTACGTACAAGAAAGCTACCCTGCCCCTGCGCCCCATTCACGCGTCAATCACCGGCGAAAGGAGAAAATAGTGTTATAGTCCCGCCGAAGCTGGACGGACCTGATTTTTCTCACACATTTCTCAGTTCCCTGATCAGGCGACTGGAAATGTAAATATTGCAGCGCCTGCAAGCAAACGCCGAAGAAAACATGTTGACGCTCTTATATGCTCGTGCATCTGAAAGCCTTTGTGTCCCCCCCTGTGGCTCAGTGGCGGAATCTTTGGTTTTTCACACGAGAGACCGGTGTTCGAATCCCGGTCTAACGGCAGATTAATTATGCCTCCAATGCTTCGCTCTGTCAGTTCCCTGAAAGGCGACTGCAGATGTGCATTTTGCAGCCAACGAGCGCGTTGTACAACCCGCTCGCCTGCACCCAAACACCGTTTCTATGGTTTCCGCCTACAAACAAACGCCAGCATGTTGACGCTCACCCTTTCACCGTGCGTCACTGGCGAAAGGAGAAAAGAGCGTTTATGTCCCGCTGCGGCCGGGCCGAAATCTATTTCTCACACATTTCTCATTCCCCTCTGAAGTTCAGGCGACTGGAAATGTCAATACTGCAGTGAGCGAGCCTGTTGTAATGCACGCACGCCCGCAAACAAACGCCAGCATGTTGACGCTCTCTGATAATACTCGCGCTAACTAAATACCTATGTGTCTTCCCCTGTGGCCCACTGGCAGATTCTCAGGCTATCGCGCGAGAGACTCGTGTTCGAGCCCGGGTCGACCGGCAGATAAAATTATGCCGTCAATGCTCGCTCTGTCAGTTCCCTGAAAAGGCGACTGCAGATGTGTATTTTTGCAGCCAACGAGCGCGTTGTACAACCCGCTCGCCTGCACCCAAGCACCGTTTCTATGGTTTCCGCCTACAAACAAACGCCAGCATGTTGACGCTCTCTGTTTCTATGGCAACTTCTCGCTCGTTCAGTTCCAGTAAATGCGACTGTTCCAGTGTATTCTGCAGTAAACAAGTCGGCGACACAGCCCGCTTGCATGCACACAAACGCCGCTTTTACGGCTACCCAGATAAATCCCATAAGAGTGTGTTTTCTGGTGTTCCGGCCACGGCCGATGGTGTTATGAGTGTAGACAAAATGCCCACTGCCCAGTGCTCATTCCTACACAGAAACACAGCCTGTCACACAGGGCTCGCGCACATGAAATCGACCCAGATCGATTGCGCATTAAATGTGGTAAATGTGCCCACTGCCCAGTGCCCACAAACACTACGTTCTGCATGTCTCAAGGTTTCTGGAAAACGAAACCAACATGCATTCGCTCTGCTCAGGCGGACAATGCTCTCAGTGTTGTAAATGTGCCCGCTATCCCACGCCCACATTCACACAGACATGACAGGTCTTACGGGACTCGCCCAGCCCTCCCCCTCTCGGTTGACCACCGCAGAGGAGTCGAGCGCGGGCAATATGCCCGCTGTTATCAGCGCGCCCCCTGCCTCAAATGTCATAAGCGCGACGCTTATATTGCAGCACACTGAAGCCCCTATGTCGCTGAGCGACCAGAGCGCGCTTCGCATTCAACCCCTAGCCATTCGTGCAAACGCATGGGCAAGGCTACCTGGGGTTTCGAAGTGGGTGCTAGACATTATAGAAAGAGGCTATTCGCTACAGTTCGGTCGACGCCCGCAACGCAAAGCGGCGCGAATCGATACTACGGTGAAAAAGGAAGTAGCACAAGGAGAAAGGAGAAAATAGTGTTATAGTCCCGCCGAAGCTGGACGGACCTGATTTTTCTCACACATTTCTCAGTTCCCTGATCAGGCGACTGGAAATGTAAATATTGCAGCGCCTGCAAGCAAACGCCGAAGAAAACATGTTGACGCTCTTATATGCTCGTGCATCTGAAAGCCTTTGTGTCCCCCCCTGTGGCTCAGTGGCGGAATCTTTGGTTTTTCACACGAGAGACCGGTGTTCGAATCCCGGTCTAACGGCAGATTAATTATGCCTCCAATGCTTCGCTCTGTCAGTTCCCTGAAAGGCGACTGCAGATGTGCATTTTGCAGCCAACGAGCGCGTTGTACAACCCGCTCGCCTGCACCCAAACACCGTTTCTATGGTTTCCGCCTACAAACAAACGCCAGCATGTTGACGCTCACCGTTTCACCGTGCGTCACTGGCGAAAGGAGAAAAGAGCGTTTATGTCCCGCTGCGGCCGGGCCGAAATCTATTTCTCACACATTTCTCATTCCCCTCTGAAGTTCAGGCGACTGGAAATGTCAATACTGCAGTGAGCGAGCCTGTTGTAATGCACGCACGCCCGCAAACAAACTCCAGCATGTTGACGCTCTCTGATAATACTCGCGCTAACTAAATACCTATGTGTCTTCCCCTGTGGCCCACTGGCAGATTCTCAGGCTATCGCGCGAGAGACTCGTGTTCGAGCCCGGGTCGACCGGCAGATAAAATTATGCCGTCAATGCTCGCTCTGTCAGTTCCCTGAAAAGGCGACTGCAGATGTGTATTTTTGCAGCCAACGAGCGCGTTGTACAACCCGCTCGCCTGCACCCAAGCACCGTTTCTATGGTTTCCGCCTACAAACAAACGCCAGCATGTTGACGCTCTCTGTTTCTATGGCAACTTCTCGCTCGTTCAGTTCCAGTAAATGCGACTGTTCCAGTGTATTCTGCAGTAAACAAGTCGGCGACACAGCCCGCTTGCATGCACACAAACGCCGCTTTTACGGCTACCCAGATAAATCCCATAAGAGTGTGTTTTCTGGTGTTCCGGCCACGGCCGATGGTGTTATGAGTGTAGACAAAATGCCCACTGCCCAGTGCTCATTCCTACACAGAAACACAGCCTGTCACACAGGGCTCGCGCACATGAAATCGACCCAGATCGATTGCGCATTAAATGTGGTAAATGTGCCCACTGCCCAGTGCCCACAAACACTACGTTCTGCATGTCTCAAGGTTTCTGGAAAACGAAACCAACATGCATTCGCTCTGCTCAGGCGGACAATGCTCTCAGTGTTGTAAATGTGCCCGCTATCCCACGCCCACATTCACACAGACATGACAGGTCTTACGGGACTCGCCCAGCCCTCCCCCTCTCGGTTGACCACCGCAGAGGAGTCGAGCGCGGGCAATATGCCCGCTGTTATCAGCGCGCCCCCTGCCTCAAATGTCATAAGCGCGACGCTTATATTGCAGCACACTGAAGCCCCTATGTCGCTGAGCGACCAGAGCGCGCTTCGCATTCAACCCCTAGCCATTCGTGCAAACGCATGGGCAAGGCTACCTGGGGTTTCGAAGTGGGTGCTAGACATTATAGAAAGAGGCTATTCGCTACAGTTCGGTCGACGCCCGCAACGCAAAGCGGCGCGAATCGATACTACGGTGAAAAAGGAAGTAGCACACCTACTTCGAGCCGAAATAGCGAAGTTACTGAGCAAAGGGGCTATAGAACCCTTATCACAAGCTCAGAGCGAAGGGGGCATGTACAGCAGATATTTTCTGGTACCCAAAAAAGACGGGGGTCTCAGACCCATTCTAGATCTAAGACGACTAAACAAAGCACTTCTGAAACGACGGTTCAGAATGCTCACGACCAAGAAAATCCTCTCGCAAATTTGCCAAGGGGACTGTTTCATGTCGATAGATCTGAAAGACGCTTATTTTCAAATACAAAAAGCGTCACGTCACAGGCGATTTTTGAGATTCGCCTTCGAGGGTCAGGCATATCAGTACACAGTCCTGCCATTTGGCCTATACCTGGCACCTCGCGCATTCACGATGTGCATGGATGCAGCGCTCGCACCCCTCAGGCTCCGAGGCATACGAGTGCTGAATTATTTGGACGATTGGCTGGTTCTAGCTTGATCACAGTCGGAGCTCATAGAACACAGGACCATATTACTCGATCACCTCGAGAATTTAGGTCTCACAGTCAATTGGGCGAAGATTTCGCTGTCTCCCAGTCAGAAAATATATTTTCTGGGCACAGATCTGGACTCACTGTCTATGACAGCACAGCTGTCGCCACAGCGCAGACCAAGTATTCAGCGCATGACAGAGATTTTTCGCCACAGCGCTTTAGTCCCGCTCAAAAAGTTTCAAAGGATGCTGGGTCTCATGGCTTCAGCATCCTCAGTGCTTCAGCTGGGTCTGCTTCGCATGCGCCCGCTGCAGTATTGGTTGAAAGCGCGCGCCGCGCAGAGCTTGGACCTCCGGTCTCGCGCGCCTCAAGGTCGATCAGAAATGCGTCGCAGCTCTGAAACCTTGGACAGTGACCGACTGGTACCGGTCAGGAGTAAGCCTGGGGACTTCCTCGAGTGTGAAGGTGGTGTCTACGGACGCCTCAACCTCGGGATGGGGAGCGCTGCTCGAGGCCAGACCGTTATTCGGCCAGTGGTCGGAACGGGAAAAGCTTCTGCATATAAACTGCCTGGAAATGATGGCAGTCGACAACGCGCTGAGGCGTTTTTTGTCCCCAGATAAAAGACACCACGTCTTGGTCCGTTCGGACAACATGTCAGTGGTGGCTTATATAAATCACCAAGGAGGTATCAGATCCAGAATCCTTCACAGGCTGACGGAACACCTCCTGGTCTGGGCTCAGCACAATCTGCGCTCGCTCAGGGCAGCGCATGTGCCCGGCCATCTGAATGTGGGACCAGACAGACTGTCCAGAAACTATCTTCCGGCAGGAGAATGGTCTTTACACCCACAGACAGTCAAACTGCTATGGAGGACATTTGGCAGAGCGAAAATAGACCTATTTGCGTCTCAAGAGAACGCTCATTGTCAGGAATTTTTCTCCAAGAGCAGGGATGCGCTGGCTCACGTGGCCCCGCTGCCCGCTCTATGCGTTTCCCCCTGTCACGCTCCTACCCCAGGTGTTAGAGCGAATCAGGGAGAGCGGATGCCCGGTGCTACTCGTCGCCCCATTTTTGGACAAACCAAGTCTGGTTTCCAGTCCTGATGCAGCTGACGAGTACCGCCCTGTGGCTGATACCGGTGAGGAGGGATCTCCTCTCGCAGGCAAACGGCTCGATCTGGCATCCTTACCCGGAGCTTTGGTCCCTACATGTGTGGGCCATCAACGGGTACCCGTTAACCTCCCAGCGGGAGTGTTAAACACGATCACACAGGCTAGAGCTCCATCTACGAGGCGGCTCTATTCCTCAAAATGGTCTGTGTTCACTAGCTGGTGTACAGCGAGTGGCACTTCACCCTCACGCTGTGGGGTGCCGGAGGTTCTCTCCTTTTTACAAGAGCTTCTGGATAAGGGCAGAACCCCATCCACGCTCAAAGTTTATGTGGCGGCCATAGCAGCGTTCGCTGAATCACCGCTTGGCCAGTCATTAGGAAGGAACGATCTGGTCATTCGCTTCCTTAGAGGAGCTAAGAGGCTGAACCCTCCCAGACCTCCCTCAGTTCTCGTTTGGGACCTTTTCCACGGTTCTGGAAGCCATGAAAGGTGCCCCATTCGAGCCAATACAGTCAATAGACCTGAAACTCTTGTCTTTCAAAACAGTGTTTCTTCTGGCTCTCGCTTCAGTGAAGCGCATAGGGGATTTGCAAGCGCTCTCAGTGAGCGCGACGTGTATGAAGTTTGGGCCTAATGACTCGAGAGTCATACTCAAACCAAAGCACGGATATGTTCCTAAATCCCTCAATACACCGTTTAGGGCACAGGTTATCTCCCTGTAGGCCCTGCCGGTATCTGAAGAGGAAGGGGACGCAGGCTTCCTTTGCCCGGTCAGGGCGTTAAGAGCCTATGTGTCTCACTCATCTGTTTTCAGACAGACGGAGCAGCTCTTTGTTTTGTTCAGCGGACGTTCTAAGGGACTAGCTGCATCAAAACAGAGTCTATCCAGATGGATAGTTGATGCTATAGCGCTAGCTTACACATCCAAGGGCCTGCAATGCCCGATAGGTGTCAAAGCGCACACCACAAGAGGCATGGCCTCGTCGTGGGCTTGGTCCAGTGGGATTGCCTTGCAAGATATCTGTATGGCGGCAGGCTGAGCCTCCCCGTCTACATTTATAAGGTTTTATAACCTCGAGGTTCCCGCTTTACAAGCTAGGTTGCTCTCGGTTTTATTTTTCAATATTGCCCGCCCGATGCTATCGGCTCAGGATGCTGAAACTGCAAGAGCGTCGATCACTGATCGTCTGTATACTTCTGTGGGCAGTGCGTAAGTCCCCCATATTTATCAGTCCAGGCCGAGCTCGCCCTGGCTGTGTGGAACACTTGATATAATATGCTCTTATCAGAGCTCTATATTACAGGAATGATGCTATTCTAGCCCCTCTTCCCGGATTCTCTGTGAGTCCCTTGTGATTAGGCACTGTATGAGCCCCGGGCACCTGCCCTTGGGACTTTAGTGTTATGTCTCAAGCACGCACGGCGTTTTACACTGTGTTCCCCTAGCGTAAGATACTTACACAAGTACGAGAGAACCTCTCGTAAGAGAACGTACTCGGTTACTAACGTAACCTCGGTTCTCTCTAGAAGAGGGAACGAGTACTTGCGTATCTTGCCGTGCATGCGTCACGTTCTGATTCGCTTCAGCGATGAAAAAAACTGACCAAACCAGCCTCTCTGGGCTGTATTTATAGCCCTAGCCCGACCCGCTTTCGGCGGGACATGACGTAATGGGCGCGAAGCACCCTCATTGGTTCTGACGTCATGAGGGGCCTCTATCGATAGGCTGGTGCAGTTGCGGTCACGATCTGATTCCAAAATGATTCTTAATCTACTTTTTTTCTTATTAATTTTAGTTTACGTTTATTAATTTTAATTATTAAATTAACTTTACTGACTTGAAAATCTTAAGATCTTTCTATTTAATTTAATTTAATTACATACGTAATTATAAGCACTTTTAAAAATAATTACAAATTAAAAACTGTAAAACAATTGTATGTTAAGAATTTTAAATATATAAACTATTATATGCTTCAAAACATAAAAGCAAGAAGTAAATAATAAAGAAGAACAAATACAACATTTTATTAAAGATTATTAAAGAATTACAAGCAATAAACAAAGAGTGCTTTCAGTATTTAAGAGTATCTGATCATTTTTCATTCAAGAGCTGTAAGGGATTTTTCTCTCAGCTTAACTGTTGTTTGATTATTACTGATGACATCATAGACAGCAGGAGATCTAATTAGCTGCATTCACACTAATGAACAAATATATTTTGAAATATAAGACGTGGTTTGTCCTGTCTGTTTAATACCTTAAGACATCACTGACTGTATTTACATTCATTTCACGTCATAAAAGCATTTTGAGATGTAAGGACATTTAACCAGCACAGCCGCATGTGCGAGCGCTCTTCACAAAGTGCACGTTATCATTTGAAATTGAAAGCAGCCTTCTGTCAGTGAATTTCTTTTTTTTTATATATATAAGCCATCGCGCAGCTGCGGTTAATATTCTGAAATTCTCAAAATCGATCCAGAATCGTGGGATAGAGAATCGCGATGCATCGATTTTTTCTCCCACCCCTACTTAATAGGTACAATGAAGTATTTACAAGATATCTCTAGTCCACAATCATAAGGCATAAAACATCCTGCACACAACTACATGAATGTAGTGCTACACATCTATCCATCTTAAATCTAAACTCCACAAATGCCTTTTGGCTCAGCCATGACTCAAACCTGGGATCTTCCTGCTGTGAGACAACCCACTGAGCCACCATGCCACCTTACGGCAGCACATTTATGACTAAATCATAATTGTAACACTATAGGCATTCTTCCATTATAACTCTGGGTCATTACACCAGAGAGAAGGAGAAAGATGATATCTGTAGAATATAAAAAACAATTCTTACATTTAACTCATTGCTGTTTATTTTGGGGTAGCGATGAGAGGTTCAGGACACCTGCGGACACATGAGGCACATAAAGGCATTTCCATTTACTCTTTCTGCATTCACCACATGAGGTGTATAGGAACCTTTCTCCATTTTCTGGGTGATTAAATCTCATCTAAGTGGCCAGGCGACTTCCCGCATGCTAACATACACAGAGCAGCCAATAGATGATAAAAGGACAATGACAGACAGGCCAAAAAGAGGTTGGCAAAAATGGTGAGCTGTGCTGTTAAAGAAAGTCTCATGGTTTGTCTCACTGAACTCCTACCCTCTGGCTGAACCCACTGCAGGGTCAAACAGGAAACTCTTACACCCATTCCAGGCCATTCACTCAGGAAAACAAACTAGAAACAGCACTGCTGATGCACACAGTCAACCCAGGTTGCCACAGAAAGAGAGAGAATGGGAATGAAAATAACAATTCTGAAGGAATGTGTACAGGATTCCTATTGGAACTTCTACCGACCAATCCTAAAGGGAATCTCAAAATGATCCAAATGGCAATTACAGCATAATACAAAACAAAAATGTATCTTTCATATAGTTCCTGGAAGGATTTCTGGTACCATACTGGTAACACTTTATAATAACGTTCAGTTGTAAGTCATTTATAAGTGGTTAGTTAATGATGAACTAATCGTTTACAAAACATTCATAAATGATTAGCAAGTGATATACTAACATTTTATGTATGTTTTGTAAATTCTCTTACAAGTCATTTACAAGTGATTAGTAAATGATTAACTAATTATTTATGAAACATGACTATGCATTCATAAATTATTAATAAGTGATATGTTAATAATTGTATGTATGTTTTGTAGATTCAGTTATAAGTCATTTGCAATTGATTAGTTAATGATTAACTAATCATTTACAAAACATGAATATGCGTTTCATAAATGTTTAATAATTTTTTTAAATTTTTTTGTATGTATGTAGCAATTAGAGGGTGCAGAAAGTGTTGTAAATGCCTTGCATACACGTACAGATCATTTGTAACAGGTAGGTAACAGTGTTCAACACAGTGATGTGTAAACGCATGAATAAATCATTTATTCGTAGATTACCACTTCAAGAATCAATAAGGCATAAGATCAACGAATCTTATCTATGAATGATGTGTAACACATGTACAAGTGATGAATAGTTTACACTTTAGATTAGGGGATGCAGAAAGGGTTGTAAATGATTTATTCATGAGTTTACACACACTGTAACGGATTTCTGTAATTTGAACAGTATTTTACTGTAATATGTACAGTAAGATACTGTAAAATATGTATACAGTATGTTACTGTAAACAGCAAAGGATTATGGGAAAATATAGGGTCACTACTGTAATTCTTCACTACTGTAAATCAATTTACAGTAGTGAACTTGCCCGCGAAAAACTGACCAATGGCAAGAGGGATTTCTTTTCAAGTGTTTTTTTGAGGGGTGAAGTGGCAGTTAATGCACGGACAAAAGATCATGTAACTCACCAAAAAGGTTAGTATATAATTTCTATTTTATGTAAAATAAACATTTTCAAATGTTTTTACTTATGTTAACAGCAAACTAACATGATGTATCGTTTTGTTTTCGTCTGAATGGTTTTAGTGTCTTTTTTTCCTGACTGTCGTCAGAATGTTTTTTTTGGTGCCTTTATTACTGTCTTTTTTCCTGACTGTCGGCCGGGTCGCTGTCACGGTGATAATATTAACTGGTGAGTAAGTTAAGTTCACCTATATTAGCCGAAATATTCTTTAGTTAAAACTATAAAAAATAATGGTTGTGTGTTCCTCTGCCTCTTTAACGCAAGTTAGCTCATCAGGCGGGCGGAGTTGACGGTAACGTTAACCGAGCTAACAGCGAACTCAACGTGAAATACTGAGGTAAAGTGAGATAGACGAAACCCTTGTTAAAGTGCGGGTTTTAAACAATATTTTCACGTAGGCCTATATGATTTATTTTCAGGTTTGTGATCTGGATAATGCCATCTGCAACGATGGAGTGTGTTGGAGCCTTTTCATTGTGATAACATCAACTGGTATGTAACGTTATGGTCACCTTCACCTAAATTAGCCGAAGTAAACTTATTAAACAGAGAAGCATAATAACTTTGGTATGTTCTGTCTCCTCTTTCACAACTTTTTGGCAGATGTACAGCGTAAATACTGAGTAAAACTTAGTTAAAGGGATAACGTAGTACACCTTAAACAGAAAATTATGTATGTCATCATTTACTCGCCCACAACGTGTTCTAAACTTGCATGAAGTTCTTTCGTCTGAACATTTATGTAAAATAAGATATTATTAAGATATAAAATAAGATATTTTGAATAATGTTGGTAAATAGTGGCTGGTCCGCATGGACTTCTATAATAGAAAAAATACTTTGGATGTCAATGGGGACCAGTAACTGTTTGGTTGCTCATGTTCTTTAAAATATCTTCTTTTGTATACAGCACATTAAATAATTTAATGGAAGTTATGAACAAGTTGAGGGTGAGTAAATGGTGACAGAATTTACAATTTTGAGTAAACTAACCCTTTATCCAACACCATTGTTAATTTCATCTTTTGTTTTATTTTCAAGTTTGTGGTCTGAATTATGTCGTCTGAAATGTCGGAGGTGTATTTTGGAGTCTTTTTTGTGATTGCCTTCGTAATGGTGATAACATCTACAGGTGAGTAAGATGACATCAACTAAATTAGCTGAAGTATGCATTAGTTAAGCAGGCAAACATGTTCTTTTCTGTTCTTTATTTTGAATTTGCAGCGGCCATTCCCTCCGGACTGTACATCACTGCTGACGCTCTCCACTAATACACAGAACGGGTTGACGTTGGAGGAGGAAGAGGAGAAGGAGGAGGAAAGGGTTAGCAATATACCATTATCAATATAGCAAAGTTTTGCTAACTAATATTTTTAATGTTGTTTAATTGATTAAAAACTATAAACACCATACAACATTATATCTTACCTCATCTTCACCCCACATGTTATTGTTGTTAGTAATAAGTTCTGTTATTGTATTTTAGTTTTTTTTTCTGTAAACTATAACACTAAAAGGCTGCTGTGACTTTATCTGTTTCAGGAGAGTCTGTTCTCAAAGCAAAAACATGGATGCTGACAATGAAGGGCAGAATCATCATCCAGTTACAACTGCTAACAGACGACTCTTCAGCATTAGCTGTCTATTTTGTCGAATGCAGAATCAGGTAAACCAATATATATATATATATATATATATTTTTTTTTTTTTACATTACATTACATTTACATGCATGCATTTGGAAGTCACTTTTATCCAAAGCAACTTACATTGTATTAAGTTTAATTTAAATTATCCATTCCCTGGAAATCTAAGCTACAGGAATATTGAAAAAGAATGAAGCTTTAATGATTTTAATGTAATGTATTATGGGGTAATACCATCCCTGTAGGTTAGGGGTGGAAATTGGCAAAAATTTGATGATTCGATAGTATTGCGATATTTGGGCCACAATTCAATATTATTGCGCTTCCTAACATTGCGATACAGCAAGTATTGCGATTCGATTCTGCGATATATTGCGATTCATGTCCCCCATATTATTCAAAGACATTACAAAAAATAAGACTGCTCAACTCACTACAAATGTCACATTAAATCTGTGAACATCTTCTACACATTTACTGGAGGCTAGTGCAAAAACTTTGTCCTTGAACATTCAGGACACAGGACCTTATTACAGAACGTAATTATATGAACGCGTCACCACCGCATTAGCACCAAAAACATGGAGATTTTATTTTAGAGAATAATTACACAACCTATTCGATATACTATAATTCTATAATTAAATAAACTAATCGAATATCCAAAAATTGTGACTCATCCCTGCATTTAATACCTTGTTTTTTTCCCAAAATCTTCACTTACGTCTCGATTTTCGAAGGGGATTATAAACGTTTCTTCCTTGGTTCGCTTTTATTTAGGCCTATTACATTCACATTCTTTACTGTGGTAAAGTAGAAAAACGTTGTAGGACAGATAGCCTACATTTTTACTTGCACGTCAGATTCATTTCAACACAGGTTTTGCTTGTTATTAGACATGTACGGCGCGTCAAGTTTATTTGATTTTTAGTTTCGCTCTCTTTGGCAGCGCAATTTCAAACATAGCTTAAATGTCTTGCCCTTGTGGAAGATTAAATTCACTTTTCATACCTTTTACAACAAGTAGAAAACATGAAGATATCAGAAAATAGATCGATGGTCTCTTTCCTCCTCGTGTCATCCCTCTCAAAGCACAGAGCGGTATGGCTTCATGTGGAATCACGTGTCTTTGTGTGGAAGTATTAAACGAAAGTTTTTTTTTTTTTTATATAGATTTAACTTTTCTATTATGTAAGTTTCTAATATTTACTGATATGTATTTGAATGCTTTACAGGCTTTGTGTTGCTTCTTTGACGGAATTGCTCAAATAAAGACTTTTTTGCTCGAATAAACTACATTTTTTTATTTCAATTTTCATAATAACCCCCCAACTACTGCAGGTAAAAAAAACTGCCACCGTCACAGCCTTATAACCTATATTGGAATACTTTGCACTACTGTATCAATATAATTGCGTGCGCAAAATATCGCGACACTGAACAGAATCGATTTTTCCCCCACCACTACTGTAGGTGGATTCAGAATCAGATGTAGTGTTTTTATTAACGCCAAAGTACATGCAGCATCAAGTTTGAGGGTTAGGGAAAATTCTGCCAACACCGGTCTGAAAAAATTATATATTTTTTCCCTGCTTGTGTTTGCAGGTTCATTCTGAGAGTCAACCCTGATGGCACCAAACACCAAAGGCACAGATCAGATGGAAATCTGGAAAGGTCCAAAGAAAAGCATCAGCCTGAAACCCTCAGTGTTTCTCATCAGAGAGGTTGTCAACTTTGACTGGCAAAATTACTGAAATGTAACAACACAACACTGACTTTGACTGTATTTTATTGTTTTAAGGCCTGTTTTGCTTTTCAGTGTGTGTACGTTTTTGCCATGCTACAGATATAAATGGTCACCAGGAGATTAATTCTATGGACTTTGGAGATGTTGCCTTTTTTTTTCTTCAGCTAGTGGCTCCTAAAGGTCAAGATTTGTAATTTGTACTTCTAAAACAAAATGTTCAACGATTAAAAAGAATATTATAAGGACAAATGTTTGTGAGTTATTGTGATTTTTTGGGGGGTGGGGTAAACATAAATTAAAAAAAGATAATTTAAATGAAAAACAAAAACAAAAAACAATACTAATACTGTAAATGAAAATACGGTAATAATACTGTAAATGCAAGTACAGTAAATGATACAGTATACAGTAAGTGAAAATACAGTAATAATACTGTAAATGCAATTACAGTAAATGGTACAGTATACTGTAAGTGAAAATACAGTAATAATACTGTAAAACATTTTACAGTAACTTACTGGCATCCAGCTGCCAGTAAGTTACTGTAAAATTTACAGCAACCTCTTTACAGTGCATCTATAGCAGGTGTTGAACACTGTAGTGTGTACTGCACTGTAAGTGCTGACTGGTGAGGGTATAGACAGCTGTCTTCTCTGAAACACATGGAGTCTTTAACCACTGTGCACCCGATGTGAGCAAAACATTAAAAAAAATGTAACAATTTATTAAACATTTATGAAACGCATAGTCATGTTTTGTAAATTATTAGTTCATTATTAACTAATCAAATGTAAATGACTTATAACTGAATCTACAAAACATACATAAAATAATGAACATATCACTTATTAATCATTTATGAATGCATAGTCATGTTTTGTAAATGATTAATTCATCATTAACTAACCACTTATAAATGACTTACAACTGAACGTTATTATAAAGTGTTACCAGTGATGAAATTAGAGCTTTTACATTTTAGAAATATATTGGACATGAAACTGAAACACCCAATAGTGTTTGGCTACAGACTTGCACTCGCAGACTTGCATTCGCAGACTTGCAATCTCAGTATCCATCACTTCCTCTGCAAGTGACGTCAGTAGCAATTGTGCCTGCGACATCACCCATGGATCATGTCCAATTCGGAATTACTTCCAAAAGAGTTCAAGAATCATTGCAGTATGTATATATTTCGCCAACAACAATTCACTAGTTCACACTTACATATAATTAGATGGAGTAAAAGTTATAAATATTTGTCACTTACAATAACAACAATAATTGTTGTTTCATGTCAGTCATGTTTCCTGTCTTGTCATGTGATTCCCTGGCCCTCATGTGATCCTGTCATGTGCTCTGTGCTGTCATGTTGTCATTGGTTCATTGTGCACAGATGTGTATTGTTCAGTCATTAGTCTTGTGTGTATTTAAGCCCTCATGTTTGCAATGTGTCCTTGTCAAGTATTGTTTCCCTGTAACCTCTGTTCCCTGTTGGTAAGGCTATGTCCTTGTATTGAGTTTTATGCCATGCCTTTGTTTTATGTTTGATCTTGTTTTGAATAAATAGTGCACTTGGGTACTTCAAACTTGCTATCAGTGGAACTTGATTACAGAGTGTTGGCTCTGGCTGTGGTGTGTAATGCGGGATTGTGGAGCCCATCATCTACAATTCCCACAGTAAATGAAGAACCGCTCAGTAAATGTGCAAAGTCAAGGTACTGAGTCAAAGTTCAGTGTGCGGTATTGTCCGTCTTTAGATAAACCAAGTGCTCATTTAATCCAGCTCGAAAAATGTCTTTGAGTGCAGTGTCATTAAAGCCCACCTGGTGGCAAAGTGCACAAAACTCCTCAACATAGTTCTCAATGGCCTGGTCGCCTTGGCAGAGGCGCAAGAGACAAACTGCTGGGTTCATGGGTGGTCAAGTATTCTGTAATCAAGTTCCATTGATGACAAGTTGGAAGAACCCAAGTGCAGTAATTATTCAAAACAAGATTAAACATAAAACAAAGGCATGGCATGAAACTCAAAACAAGGACATGGCCTTACCAACAGAGGTTACAGGGAAATAATACTTGAAAAGGACACATGGCAAACATGAGGGTTTAAATACACACAAGACTAATGATTGAACAGGACACACCTGTGCACAATGAACCAATGACAACATGACAGCACAGAACACATGGCAGGATCACATGAGGGCCAGGGAATCTACCAAGAGCAGCACAAATTAGCGTCTGGTTTAAGACATGCTTTTTTGGGGCGGTAAATAATGGCACAAATACCATTAAACTGACTAGCACAAACCTTAGTAAATCACCTTGTCTGATTCATTCAAATACTTTCCTCCCATAAATTTTGTGTCTAAAAGGGAAACTCCTACAAATGTATAGGCAATAAGGTCAGGCGCAAAAACAACTATGTCCACGCCTTTTCAGCGATAATTTTTCACTGCGTGTCATTAGTAAATCCTGGCAGTAGTTTTTTAACGCCAAAAGAGGGTTTCCGCTGGCACAAGCTTGGGGACATTTTATTTAATATTCAACAATATTTTTGATCTGCCTGCATTGACACCATTGTATGAAAAATGAACTAAGCTGACGATGACATCACTGTTTTCTCCAGAGCGGCTGTATAAATTAACTAAATTAATAACTTTTTTACAACAAAAATGAACCACCACTGAACTTACTTAAGCTGGACTGTGACGCTATTTTCTTCTAGAAACAAACTTTGTTGCATTATTTTCCTGTTATCTCTATAAAGCTGCTTTAAAACAATCTGTATTATAAAAAGCGCTATATAAATAAAGGTGACTTGACTTCACTTGACAAGCTGATGGCCCTATCAGTTTACAGGCAGAAGACAATTAAGGTCAGTTACAAAAACTTTGGACAGTAAAGATACCTTCCTACTGACTCCTGATAGTCCTGCTACAGGGAGGCATGAGGAGTGCAGATGTGGCCAGAGCAATAAACTGAAATGTCCGCAATGTAAGATGCCTAAAACAGTGCTACAACACACACTACAGGCTATGACTGATAATTATAATCCACATCCAGTCAGTACTGCTCATACATAGAGATGCAACTGTTTCCAAGAGCTTCTAAAAAATCCTGTGTGTGAACAATGCTAGATTATTAGATGGCATTAAATCTATATATAAAAAAGCACTTAAAAGTAGCAGTATTTTTGTATTTTAGAAAATAGAATTTAAATAATTAACTTGACCAAGAACTTAAGTCTAAAATCTAAATTTTTGTTATTGTGAAATGACAAGAAGGCTAAAAAAGATTTTAGGGCTTTATTCAAATTAACTCATTAACTTTCAGTGCAGTATGATAAATAGTAATAGCAAGTCCAACCATCAACTACATATTACATGCAGCTTCATCCCATTTCTAAGTTGTTTTAGAGCTTTTTTATTCCCACCGTTCAGCCGTCACATCACAGACCCACAAAATTAGCTTGCTGTGCACACTGTGCGTATGGCCTTTCAAGTTTGCCTGTGAAGCACTAAAGAGGGAGAAAGACAGAGAGCAAGCAAGCAATGGTTGTAATTAGCACATATCACGCTAGCATAATGGAGGGAGCTGTATAAATATCTTGCTTTAATCTCCAAACTCCTCTTATGATGTTTTCACATGCTGAGGCTAAAGGGTTCAAACATAGCTAAGAGCTCTGATGACAGACTAGTGGTGTGGGAATACTGTTGTTTTGAGCCCAACACAAATTTGGTGTGTTGAACTGCTTAAATTAGATAAATAAAATAGTCGATATATGTGACAGGCTTCTCAAATCTGGTTGACTTTATAAAACAGATATTCCAGATGCTGATACAATGGTCAATGCAGCATTCCAGCAATGCTAAAATACACAATACTGTAAAAAGTGACTGACAAGTGGTCAATAAATGTATATGATGACACTACTAGGCCAATATTTGCCAATTTTTAGTTTTACCACAAACCTCGTTGGCTTATCCTCTCATGTCCTACAAAAAAAAATAAAAGCATAAAAAGCAATAAAACTTTTATTTACTTTTTTATTTACTTGCTGGTACAAAGTAAAAAAAAAAAAAAGAAAAAAAGCTCAGAGACATAATTGTTCTAATAGTATTAGTCTATATCACATTAGATCACCCACTGTCTAGTTATAAGTCGACCATTGAAAAAAAAATATATATATATATATATATATCAGTAACAGCTACTACTAGTAACAGCTATGACATGAAACACCTGTTCACAAGTTATACTGTGTGCACAGTATATCACTACTTAACACTGATAGAGACCAACTAATAATCAGGGACTATATCTTCAAGATTAAGGATGCCATTTTATGAATTAACTTAAAAATATATTAAATCTAATACTAATGTTATTACTATACCGTATTGCTTGAATAATACACCAAAAAAACATGAATTCAATCAAAATGAATTTTGGCAATCTCTTAGTTTTTATTTTTATCAATTAGTATTATTTCAAACACAGCCAACAAGATTCTCCACTAGATCTTTGTGCAGTTGACTGCAGACTGCAGAATTCTACCTTATTTTAGGAATGGAGTATAATGTAGCTAGAGAGCTCTATTGTTTTCTATTTCTCATCATTGCAAAACATGATCAGAGAGGGGAGCTGTTTTTAGCAAGCTCACATTTTCCATGTCCCTTATTAATATGGTAAAGTGTTCCATTACTCAAAATATGTCAATTAAAATACTCAGCTGACCCTGTTGAAAGGCTTTTCAGTTCAAGCAGAATTAAATGGAATCTTTTTTGAACATAAATGAAAAAATTAAAAAGAATAATAATACAAATAATAATTATATATGTATAATTAAATTATATATATATAATTAAATTATATATATATATATATATATATATATATATATATATATATATATATATATATATATATATATATATATATATAATTTAGGAGCACATTCCTAAACCATATATATATATATATATTTTTTGTTATTTTTTTACTATAAAAAGTATAAAATAAAGAACAAAGGAGCAAATTCATCCTACATCCTGAATGTAAATTCATTGCACCACAGATGAACACAAGCTGATTTATCAGAGCAAATGTAATACACTAATGACGACCATTTTCTAATTCTATGAGATGCAAAAAAAGGTTGAGTGAATACTAAAGAATCTGTTGGCCCATAGAAAATTATTAAATTACTCATAGCTGCTCAACCAAATGACACACTACATAAGATATGATTTGTGAAAATTCTTTTACATGATCCTGTAGTACAGATTTTGTTTTATTTAAATACAGTTGCATTTTTAAACTTTGGTGAGATCAAGCAGGTCTGGGGAAAGTTCAAGATAGAGCTCATATAGAGAAGATATTCAGTCACATTGAGTGAATGGGTTGTGGTAATCGCTTCAGTACAGCACGAACGCGGGCATCTCAGGGAGCTTGAGTGGGCTGTTGACACTGTCAGACGGCTGCCGTCTGATCAGTGCCACTTTGCTTTGATTTGTGTCCACTGAGCAAACATGGATGGGGAAATGACAGTGAACATGCACTCAGTGCTATCTTCGTGAGGGTCATTAGGACGTAAAAATAAATAATGCTTTTGACGGTAAAGGACCAAACAGACATTTGGATGACTTGCGTGGAGGACATGCTTTCACAACAAATGAGCACTCAAGCAAACTCATATATATATATATATATATATATATATATATATATATATATATATATATATATATATATATATATATTTATGTTATGAAGTTAGCAATGTTTAAAAGTTGTTTTTGTGTATATCTGTCTGTCTGAGTGTGGGTTGGAGCCAGTGGGTGTCAAAATCATGAATGTTTACAGAGCACATTCCTAAACCATAACCTTCATAGAGGGGAAACAGCTTCCAATCCACACCATGCAGATATATAGTGTTTGGCTGTATCTAAAAATTTGGTGGCTTGTGTTTTTGGACATCATAGGCATGTTCCAGGTATTTAGATTTTGGCTACACACCAGATAATATGAGTGGAAAATATAGTATCTCAGGCTTGGCGAAAGTGAGAAGCTTTATGACATGTACATATTAGAGCATGAACATTTAATTTAATAACATTCTGCTATAGGTACCTAATATTTAATTATTAATTAGACCATAAACATTAACTGATCACTAAAATGTTTGGTAACACTTTACTAAACATTATCCATGCAACAAATACTAGTAATTATATATATATATATATATATATATATATATATATATATATATTGTAATAACAATATTAAACAATAAAACATTTTAACTACAAGCTGCACCATAAAATAATTAGATGTAAAGTACATGTTATTCATTAGTTTTATGTTACTTCAATTATATTGAATTAATTGCCAAATATATGCTACTGTATGTGCCAACATTTTAGAAATGCATTGTACTACATATAAAGTTATTGTCCAAAAAGAAAACATAGTAATACTGTGCTAATACTTGTAATAGGCTACTTTAGATGAATATGTATTGCTGTTATTAGTAATGTATGGTATAATTTTTAATTGTATCATCATTTGTATCATAGTAAACTGTTTGTCAGGTGTGTGTGTGTATAGAGCAAACCTTTCCAAAAAAGGACCAGGATTTTACCATGGTACAGTGATGTATCAGATGCCAATTTCATGGAATTTATACAATGCTATCAGATAAATACCATGTTACTGAATGATTACCATTATCATAAACCATGGTATTTATGGTTTAAAAAAAACATATTACCATGGTAAGTGATCAACATAACATAGTGTATTACCTTGGTACTCTGATATAATACAACTGAACTACCGTGGTAGATAGTCTTACCTTGGTATTTTTTGTTATGGTTAATTAATACTTTATTACAATGAATTTTTGCAAAAGGCAATACAAGGCTGATTTTTCATTAATTAAGCGTCATGCATATGAATCATTATAAAACATTGATAGTTAAAGGAATGAAAGTATAGACATACAGTGTTTGTTGCGTCGGTGTTGCCAGCTGAAGCACGCTTTGAACGCTTTCTCCTGCAACATGCATGACGAGGAACTGGACGAGTAAAACTCCAGCATGTGTCCCGATAACACATCCATACAGTCAAACATTATGCACTTTATTTCACTGAAGAATAAAAGAATAAGATAACAATCTGGTTGTCCTTCAATTTTTCACAGAAACTCCATCAAACTCTCACTATGGTTTGGTACGCGCGAATCTCTTTCTGTTTCCACACAGTCACCAGACAACAAAATAATGCGATCCATCCCGATAAATATGGTTCCGCTCGGTGTTGTGACCGGTCCCGTTCCGGTTAGCGACAGAGGTTCTCTGTAATGATAAATTATTTTATAAATATATCGCGTTTAAACACGCAATGACGGATTTCGGCTCCTGCGTGCGTGCAGCTCATTTCCTACTAGTTCATTCCGACACAATGAAAGATTGAGTTGCCTAATATATGCGAGTGAACTTTCTATGAACCCTTCCGAGGCTGCTAACCTTCAAATGACCCACACAAGTGTGACATCACACACACACACACACACACACTCACCAGCAGCAGCTCTGCAACGCAGGAGAGGCAGAGAACAGAAGCACAACTCAACACAGCATTTTGAAAGAATTATTCCTTACACATTCATATTTTCCTGAGTTACAACTTAACAGCATTGCATAAAGAGTAGGCTACAGTACAGAAAATTTGTATAGCAGCCCTTGTGGAAAAACAAGTAGCCTATACTTTAGCCAGCTTATTACAGAATAAAAAAAAAAAGAAGAAGAATTTACTTCAAAAGACTAGCCTACTTATTTCAGAAATAATATACTTTAAAATAATTTACTTAAAAAGACTATACTTATTACGGAAATAATATTTTAAAAGAATATACTTAAAGGTAGGGTAGGCAATTTTGGAGAGGCAATAGCAAGCTAGCTTTGAAAGCATGAGATCCCACCCTCCCTTCACAGCGCTTTCCAAAGTCAAAACACATGAACGCACACAGCAGAGTTTGCAAGGCATCACGAGATGAGAGATGGCATTAAATTATCTCATGTCTCAAAGCACATAACATTACAATAATAATACATATAAACAACTTACAGTGCTTTTACTTGTACCACCTGACTATTGCAGATTAATTTCACCATTGATATTGTTGACATAGAAATGCATAAATCCAGCTCTGGGTAGAACCAGGTTGCCATCTCATAATTACATGGGGTGAATACAGCATAAACTCGTTGGTTTGTTTCAATAGGAACTGTAAAAGTTGGCTGCTGTTTGTTGGCAGACCTGATTTTGCGGGACAATGCGGGACACGAGGGAGAGAACTTACTATTATTATACTAGGTGAATAAATATTGATTTTATATTAGATGTCTTTTTGCAGTGATGTTAACATGTTTTAAAATGCTAATAGGCTTTATAAAAATGTTAATGACAGCGCTGACCGGCGCTGTGAACGTCACTAATAATATAAAACTCATTTTAACAGCACGTGTCTATTCAATCTAAAAGTGAAAATAATAATCCAATCGCTAAAAAGCACATTTCCAAATAAGCACATAAATTCCGTTAGGAAAGACTAGAAAGATTAAATGCATTCTTACCGGATTCAGTGCATCTTGAATTCATATTTTTTGTCTGATCTGGCAGCTTCGAGTAGGGCCTTCTCATTCATTATGTGTCTGTAGAACTCCTGGCAGGTGTAGCTGTAGTTCACTTCACCAGGAGTTAACTTTTTATGAGGTCAACAGTTGCGCGGTTCCTTGTCTCTGTCCACGCAGCAGTCATCAGAGAAAACACCCTCTCCACGAACGCGTTGGTGACAGGAATGCTCAAAGCCAAAGATGCCAGAGCTTTTATGTTTGGGGCACGGACGTGCTTCAACAGAGCTGTCCACTTAGATGCAACAGGATTTGTTGTTGTTGCGATTTCCTTTACGTGCGGGCGGCATAAGAACACAGAATTCATCATACAACTGGTTCATGTCCAGTTTAAAGCAAATTTTTAATGCTTCAGCTGCTCCACGGAGGTCTTGGAAGCTAAATTCCCTCTTGATAGCCAGGCATGAGATGTGCTTTAGGTAGTTGCCATCAGTGAAATCAAACCACTTGTGTAGGTAAGCAAGCACTCTTTCATAGAACATAAGAAAGTCCTGCTCTATAACAGCAACCTGTGCGGTGCGAAACTGTTGTAGGAGCGTACTGGTCTCGAATCCAAAGAATCGATCCTTTTCCCTTTGCGCTAGTTTCAATTTGAGATTGGTCGTCAACTCAAAAAAGTTCACACACAGTTGTCTCGTCTCCCTCAACTTTAAGCACTGCGTCGAAAAAAAACTTTGAGGCTATTTTGCAAAAACAACGAGTATGCCTGGAGTTCACATGGCACGTCTTCTCCATCCTCACAATTTGCGAGCAATTTCCAAAGTGCTGATGGACAGCGTTCTTCTCCAAGAGATAAAAAATAGCTTTTGACAGCTGGCCAGGAGTCGTGCGGACGTTTGACAGCAGGCCACAAATTTAGCCACCATGTCGGCACATTCTAGTAAAGAGCCGTGTACTCCTCGTCCACAAACTCAAACACTTCCTTTAATTTTTCACTGTCAAACTTTTCACTGTAAATTTACAGTAAAATACTGGCAGCTGGGTTGCCAGCCACATACTGTATTTTTACAGCACTAGTACAGTAAACAGCATTTACAGTACTCCACTGTAATTACCAAATACAGTATATACCACATACTTTTACAATATTAAACTGTTGTCTACAGCAATAAATTGTATTTTTACAGGGAACACTGCTTTTATTATTACATAATTAAAATATTATACTTTAAATTTTACTTAGTAGTCACACTAGGAAAAAGAAAACAAATTTTTGGGGGTTTTAAAACATTTATTTTGGTTAGAAGCAAAGATCAGAAAATTGCCTTTTGTGAACATGTTGGCTGAATTTTTTTTTAAACATAAAATGAAATTTTAACACTTAACAACAAACAGGTAACACTTAGCACTTAATTAAAGGGATAGTTCACCCAAAAATGTTAATTAGCACATGGTTTACTCATCCTCAAGTCATCCTAGGTGTATATGACATTCTTCTTTCAGGCGAATACAATCCGAGTTATATTTTTTAAAAAATGTCCTGGCTCTTCCAAGCTTTATAATGGCAGTGAATTGCTGTTTCTGTTTTGAAGTCCATTAAAGTGCAAACGAAATCCCATTCAAAGTCTGCAAGTTTTCGCAGAAGTGAGGAAACCTTTTTTTTGCACAACTTGGCCAGTTTTCGCAGAAGTTACTTGTCCTTTCTTTGTTTTTGATCCACGTTCAGGATTGATGACAAGAAAGCGTCTAAAAGGCAAAAAAAAAAAAAAAAAAAAAAATATATATATATTATGGACTGAGTGTATATATTTTGACAGAGAGAGACAGCACAAAAGATGTGTAAATAGAAACCAGATATCGGTTTTAACAACTAGTTTGTTTGGATAAAACTGAACAACATGAAAAAAAATGCAATGTTGGATGTTGTGATCAATAACTGATATTTTGTCTGCCCTGGTTAAAATACATCAACTCAATGTGTCTGTTTAAGAGCGCACTGTCATAATAAATACTACTAACTAAACTTTTGGAAGTGGGGTTGCCAGATTTAAAGTTTTATTCTACAACTTTTGTCTCCTCATCACCCAGCTCATTAACAATATCATCCCCTCATCAGGTCCCATCAGAGTATCAGTGGAAAGGCTGCCATAGACTCTCAGTTTATATAGAGCACACATTGCCAGAATCCAGCCCAAACCTTTGTGACAGAAATAATTTAACTCAATTGCAAGCCTTGCAATGTTTATTGCATACATGACTAAATTTTTTTATTTTTTATTTTTTATTTATTAGGATCCCCATTAGCTGATGCAACAAAGTGCATCCGCTACTCTTCCTGGGGTCCACACAAAACACATAACACGAATAAAGAATAAAACGTACTACATAATCAATGCACAAATTAACATATTACAAACATACACAACCAATACACAATCATACACAAAAACAACAAATTCTCACAAAATACAAATATACACATATATATACATACACACACATATACATACACATACACATATATATACATATACATATACATACACACACACACACACATACGATAGACTCTATCTACTAATATAAGCTAACATAAAAAAAATCCTGTATCTGTTTTTTAAAACCAATATTATTTTGAGTTTTAACAATATGACCTGGAAGAGAGTTCCATTCAACCATAGCTCTATACAACACTGTACGTTGTTTTGAGTTTGTTCTGGATTTTGGAATAATATATTTACCAATGACGGCATGCCTCGTGAGATATGTATGTACATTAGAACTCAGAGTAAGTTGCCTATACAGACAGTCAGGAGTTTTCCATAAATTAATTTTATTTATAAAGCCAAGAAGTGATGCTTTTAACCTTCCATCAACCGTTAACCAAAAGAGTTTGCCGTGCATTTTGTTAACATTAGCCCTTATTGTACAGCAAAGGGCTAAACGAGCAGCTCTATTCTGAACCCTCTGTAGTTTCCCTAAATTCTTCTTTGTAGTTCCTGACCAAACCACAGAGCAATAATCTAAGTGTGATAACACTAGGGTCTGCAAAACATGTTTAGTTAAATATGGATTTAAAAACGAATAACACCTCTTAACTACAGATATATTTCTCCCCATCTTTTTCACCACTTCTTCTATATGTCTTGACCACGACAAAGTACAGTCTAAGGTTACCCCAAGAAGCTTTATTTCATGTGCCTGCTCAACAGCAACATTATTTAGTACTAAATCCAACATGGGCCTTGTTTTTAATGAACATTTAGTTCCAAATAAGATACTTTTAGTCTTGGGTATATTTAAAACAAGTTTATTATCAGTAACCCAATTAAATACCATCTGCAACTCATTGTTGAGAGCTGCAGTAATGTTTTCTAAAGCTGGTGCAGGCATATATAGTGTTACATCATCCGCATACATAGACACAGAAGCTCTTTTACAGACCAGTGGGAGATCATTCGTAAAGATAGAAAAAAGCAATGGTCCTAATGAAGACCCGTGTGGAATCCCACATGCTACAGACCTCACCTCAGAGAAACTTCCATTGAAATACACCTTCTGTGTTCTATCTGTCAAGTAGCTCTCTACCCATGCTAATGCAGATGGTGTAAAACCATAACATTTGAGTTTCCCTAGTAACAAACTATGGTCAATTATGTCAAAGGCAGCACTAAAATCTAATAATACTGCTCCGACAATATTTTGGTGATCAATATACTTTAACCAATCATCTGTCATTTGTGCAAGAGCTGTACAAGTTGTATTTCCTTCTCTATAAGCATGCTGGTATTTGCTTAACAATTCATTCATAGTGAAATAACCTTGTATCTGGTTAAATAAATTTTTTTCTAAAAGTTTACTTATAGCAGGTAACAAACTAATTGGTCGACTATTAGAGCCAGAAAAAACAGCACGAGCATTTTTCGC
The DNA here is from genome assembly GCF_965113295.1 of Leuciscus leuciscus. Lineage (NCBI taxonomy): Eukaryota > Metazoa > Chordata > Actinopteri > Cypriniformes > Leuciscidae > Leuciscus > Leuciscus leuciscus. The sequence continues at coordinate 21,940,379 of NC_138736.1, read as the reverse complement.
TAAGGGAATTACCTTTGCTTCTTTCCACACTTGTGGGCACACTTTCCTCTCAAGACTCAGATTAAAGATATTACATATGGGAGTGGCAATGTGGTCTGCTACCATCCTCAATAGCTTTCCATCCAGGTTGTCCGTACCGGGTGGCTTGTCATTATTAATAGACAATAATAGTTGTTTTACTTCTTCTCATGTCACTTCTCGAAATTTAAATGAACAGTTCTTATCATTCATTATTTCTTCTGATATACATAAATAAGTTAACTCACAGTATGATGTTGGCATTTTCTGCCTTAGTTTACAAACTTTATCAATGAAATAATCATTAAAATAATTTGCAGGTAAACGATCCTTCCACTTCAATCCATGATGGGGTCAAATTACTCTTTCTACCCATGATATTATTTAAGGTGCTCCAGAGCTTTTTTCCATCATGTTTTATACAATTAATCCTGGATTCATAATACAATTTCTTCTTCTTTCTATTCAGGTTGGTGACATAATTCCTCAATTTACAATATATTTGCCAATCATATAAGAATCCAGACTTCTTTGCCACTTGTCTTGCATTTTCTCTTTGACCCATGTATCCTTTTAATTCCTCATCAACCCAAGGAGCCCTAGCAGCTCTAACAGTCAGCCTCCTAACAGGTGCATGCTTATCCATAACTGGGGCCAGCGATTTCATAAATACATTAAGTGCAATATCTGGGTCTTTCTGTTGAATGACATCAGACCAACAGATATTTCCAACATCTTCCACATATAAATCACAGTCAAAACCCTTGTACATTCTTTTATATAAAATTTTTGGCCCCGCCTTTGGAACTTTAGTTTTCCTGGATAAGCCCACCAAATTATGATCACTAAAGCCGATCGAAATTGATACGGCTTTAGAACAGAGTTCAGCTACATTAGTATAAATATGATCTATACATGTGGATGATATAAGTCCTGTCTTATTAATACACTCCCTGGTTGGCTGGTTAATAACCTGAACCAAATTACAGGCCCCAGTTATAGTAAGAATTTTCTTTTTCAGCGAACATTTTGATGCAAGAAAATCAATGTTAAGGTCTCCCAGGACATAAATCTCCCTATTTTCATCACATGCTCGCTCAAACATTTCTCCCAAATCGTCAAGATACTGATTACCAGACCCTGGTGGCCTATAACAGCATCCCATCAACATAGGCTTTAAATGGGGTAGGTGAACTTGTAACCATAACATTTCAACGTCACATGACATTAGATCTTGTCTGATTTTAACTGGGATGTGGCTCTGAATGTACATGGCAACTCCTCCCCCATAAACATCCCTATCCCTTCTACAGATACTATATTCCTGTATCTCTACTGCAGCATCATCAAACGTATTGTCTAAATGAGTTTCAGAAATAGCTAAAATGTTAATATTATGAGATGTTAACATGTTACTTATATCTGGAATTTTGTTTCTTAAACTACAAATATTTATATGAGCTATTTTTAAACCTTTCTTGGGAAATGACTTTAATATAGTGTCTAAAAATTAACACACGTTCAGTACAAATGTATATAGTCCTATAGTCCATGTGAGTACTCACTCAAACCCACATTCTTAGCTGATCTTTCCATTTGGACCTGTCATCCTCTGGGAGGGAGAGTGAACAATAAGTCTGTCATAGCGAATGTAGGCAATGTTTCCCTTTGCTCGTTCAGCCTTCATGACCGGAACTAATTCCCTTCGCTTTATCCTTACGGCTTCAGAATAGTCCTCATTAAAGTAAATGTTCGTACCTCTCAGTTTGTTTACCCTGGTCATCACGGCTGCCTTATCTTTCCATCTTAAAAACTTGACAATTATCGATCTGTGTCGGTTTCCTGGTGTTTTAGGATCACCCATACGACGGGCTCGTTCCACCTCGATCCGTTCTTCATTCATTTCTAACTTTTCGGCTATTATGCGGCGGACTTTGTTCTCGGTTAACATGATAATGTTAAACATGACATTTACCAGACTAAAATGCATGTTTGCACCCAAAAAAGAAAATGTTGTCATTATTACTCTCCCTCAAGACTTTCGTTCATCTTCGGAACACAAATGAAGACATTTTTTATGAAATCTGAGAGGTTTCTGTCCCTCCATTGACAGCAACGTCATTGCAACTGTCAAAGCCCAGAAATATAGAATTCTGTAAAAGATACAGCCTAATACTGTATTTTGGAAATACAGTACAATTCTGTAAGAAATTCGCTGTAAATTTACAGTAAAGGGTTACAGTGTTGCACACGTTTAGCTGAAGATGGAAAGTGTTTGTAAACTTTTGTGACTATGTTCTCAATGTCAATTCTCAGCTTATCGCCTGCATGCCTCCCACAGTTGTGCAGAATATGGCCCACGCAGTTGGCCTTGATAATTGATGCATTCTTGTCCGTCAGTTTTTTATACACAGAGTTATGCACACCATAATTGATGCTGGCGTTATCAGCCGAGTATGCAGAGATCCGTTCTAACCTCGGGTTTCTCTCCTCAAGCCTTGAAACGACCTGGTTGAAAATCGCATCAGAGTTTTCGTTGCAATCATCATAAAAGTCCAACAGTTTGTTCTGCACTCCTAGGTCGGGTGTGTAATATCTTAATGCTAACGGGAATAACTTGGTTGTTCCCTTTCAGTCGAGAACGTCAGACGTAGTCGACGTCGACTGAATGGGATCACGCTAGGGTCACAATGGTTGTTTCACGCGTTTGTATTATATATGTGTATATAATGTATGTGTATATATGCAGCACGTTGAAGCAGCTTTTTGTGGATAGTTTATGTTCTCATTGCGAGGATATGACTATCGCGATGTTGTGATCGAGACTCACCTTCATGCATGAAGTTGGAGTCCCCATTACCACGCCCCGCTACTGCGCCGTGTGGGATGGGTGATCAGAGGATCATAGTGAGGCTTCCCCGCCCGGTTACCAATCCCTGTGGGCCCCTCACTCCTCTATCACATCGCAGCCGGTGGACCCCTGTTGAGCGTGCTGGTTCCTCTGTAATGGACCGACCAGCCGTTTTCAGTCTCGGTTAGGTGATTGGTATCTCGGGACGGGCCGCGCTGGTTCTCAGCTTGCCGCCCCAGTGCCTTTCCTTACGAAATGCATGGAGAGCTTACCAGGTTGTAGACGGCACCTTTCTTTGCCAGAAACTGCCTGAATAAGCTTTTCCCCCCTCACTACCCTTGACGGAGGAGCGGTGAAGGGTTGCGAGGCTGTCCCTCCAATGGAGCGGTCTGGCGCGACACAGGTGCACCTGTGTCCGGTGGCCACTGCTTTTTTGATGCAGCCCCTCATCTCCCCCTAAGGCCTGTGAGTTCTCGCCCGTTCCAACGTGCAGAGCTTACAAAGCCTGTGGGTAAGCCGCCTCCTCTTTGCATGCCATGGCGCTGCTTCAGGTCTATCTGGCCAGGGCACTCATGGACATGCACGAGGGTAGTCCAGACCGTGCACTCATAGGTGAGCTCCGCACCGCATCTGACCTCGCCCTCCGGGGCACGAGTGTCGTGGCGTACGTTATCGGTCTGGCGATGTCCACGTTAGTGGTCCAGGAACGCCATCGTTGGCTCAGCATGGTTGTATGGCAGATGCGCACAAGGTTCGGTTCCTGGTCTCCCAATTTCCCAGGTTGGGCTGCTCGGCGATGCGGCGGAGAACTGCAGCCAGCAGTTTCTGCCGCCTAAGCGCAGACGGAGGCCATCCGGCACATCCTGCCACGGCGGCCCGCTGCTGCCACCCTGGCGCCGGTGGCAGTTCCTCCGCCTGCTCGTCGCCGAGGGTGTTCCCCTGCCGCCGCTCTGCTGGGCCTCCGCAGCAGCCTCCAGCCAGGCCTCAGCATAGAGTCGGCCGCAGTACGGACGCCCAGCCCGCTCTAGGTGCTGGCAAGCCAGGTGGCAAGCGACAGCAAAAGCGTTACTGAGCGGGCCGCTCAGGGATGGAGGAGGGTGCTTTGGAGTTGGTCATCCACTCCCTCCCCCCGGTTGAGGGCCGGGTGTGGTCTTTGTGTGTGTGTCTGTTCCACCGCTGGCTCCCAAAACGGAGCAGGCGGTACCCACACTTCAAAGAAGAGTAAATTCCTCTGTTCCTGGGCCCCAAGAGGGCTAGTCTGACGGTGTGTGACCCTGTAAAGCCTTACACCCCTCAGCCCCCTCTTGTTCGCCAGCTGGCAGCTGGGTGCGTTTGAGGACCCGGTCATCCGCCTTGTCACGCTTCCCCTGCCATCCAGTGGAGTCAGGTAAGTGTTGCACCGCACACTCAGATCCCGCTTCGGGCCGCCTTCGGGCCTCTCGAGCCGGATTCCTGTCCTCCACCTCGATGCCCCACCTCGGGTACGTCTGTGGTTCCTGGCCCTGGTCCGGTTTTGTCGAGCTTGTACTGTTCTGACAACATTGCGACCGTCGAGCCGCGCTCCCCTTGCATGTTGCAACTCGCCCGCCACCTCCTCCTTGGAGTCAGAAGCTTCTAAGGTCACTTCATTCCACCTATTTTTTTCTGGCCTGCTCAATCGTGACACTTGTGAGCGTCATGGTCCGGATACAGTGGAGACTCCATCCCCAGCTGGCCAGCTGTTCGGACCACTTTGGGGCCGCAGAAGCCACGTCTGTTTCCCCTCCGAACTCTTCCTACGCCAGTTGTTTCTTCTCTTGTCTGAACGGATATCCCTCAACATAGACTCTGGCCACAGCTGGCCCTGGGCCCCGCAGAAATGCATTCCCCAGTGAGCCTTCTTGCACTATGGTGCTTAAATCAGGAAGAGAACAAGTTCAGTGATCTTCATCACACCAGGTGTTGAGCAGGAATGCTCCTGAAGCTCAGTGAATTCCATCACACTCACGTATTGAGCAGAGATGCTCCTGATGCTCAGTGATCCCCTTTCACATCTGGTGTTGAGCATTGCTCCTGTCTTGTGTAATGGAGCAGGTCTTGTTAGTTGCCCCTTATTGGCCAACCAACCTCCTCCTCTCGACAGCCTTCCTGATACCTTCCTCTGACCATATTCTCAGGGATGGGGCATGATGGCACCAGTGTCTAGACCTTGGAAAGTTCCAGGTCTGGTTCTAGTAAGAATGGGACGCGGTGGTTCAGGTCTACCGCAAGAATTGTTATGCAGTAGAGACTATCACTTATGTGAGCACCCTCTAGAAAGACGCTTGCTCCTCTAATAGAAGTCGAACCTGTTAGTTGAATTGAGTCTTCTCTCCGTGTGGAGATCCCGAAGGTGTTCGATCACTTCAGTGCTCCCTTTTAAAAACTGCTTGTGGTTGGAGTGAGGGCTGTCCCCTCCACCTCAAAATGTTGTGGCTTCTACATTGGCGCACATCATGAAGCAGTGGATTCAAACGGAGTGCGATTTGATCGTCAGGTCCCTGAGGCGAGCAAGGAGATATATAACACCTTGCGTCCCCTCCTTACCCTCTTGGCTTTTTCTCTGATGCTACTGCACTGCAGAGACCGCCCCTGAGCCATCGCAGGCAGTGAGTTCAAAAATTTCAGTTTTTTAAGAAACAGTTCTCCTGCTCGCATGGTCTCCACTAGAGGGTAGGGACTTGCTAGCTTTCGGTCAACGAAATTCGGAATTCTGGTGCCTGGAATTCGGCCGGCTATCTCTCACAAGTTGAGACCCTGGTCTGAATGTGTGCCCAATGTTCCTACCTCTCCTAAAGGACCAGGTTGTGAGCCTGCAAGCGCTGCCCCGGAGGAGGCAGACCCAGCCCTGGCTTTTCTCTGTCCGTCCACCTCAGTGCGGTTATACGTGATCAGAATGCAAAGCCTAGACCTTAGACCAGCTCTATCTGTTATGGAAACCAGCAGAAGGGAAGGCTGTTTCCAAGCAGAGGTTGGCCCACTTCAAAGTGGTTGCCTTCGTCTTGGTGAGAAATCCCAAGATGCACGTGCCACCTGGCCGGTGAGCTCCTTCTAAGTGAGAGTACTGCTCCCTCCTAGGCGTTGGCATACAGTGCCTCGCTGAACAGATGTTAAATAGAGTTGGGGGCTGGGTGACACCTATACACATATAGCATGTGTCTAGAACTGGTGCTTCCCGTGGGCTCCCCTCACATGAAGCCAGTTTCACCGTAAGTGCAGTTTGAAGTGTCGGCTTGCTGCGCCATTCCCCTCCTATGGACTGGATACGTGCGCAATTTTGCTCCAGTAGAGTTCCCCTTAACTGAACCCTGTTGAGTTCCTCCATACCCTGCGGCATTGGACGTGGCGGAATGCCCGAAGCCAGGCCTACCACTCGTATGCACTAGTGGAACTTGTGTTAGGCTGGGTCCATATGTGGCGATCCCTACGGCGATCCCATGTGTATTTTTCCACGGTACGGGTCCCTGCGGTGAGCCCGTGTCTTCCCTCGGCAGAGCCCGCTCTGCCGTCACTGTTGGTTGATCCTCCCCCCTGTTTAGGCTGGAGTCATCCCAGTGACATTTCCATATGTTGTACTGCCTGGTCAGCCGCCCAGTCCATATGTGTATCTCCACATGTTACCTCCCCTTCGGGCCTGGATATGGATTCCGCAGCATACTTTTCCTTCCTTGACAAAGGTACGCTTTCCCAGTGGTCCTGTAGGAACAGCAGTTGACTTCCCTGTCCTAAGCCTTGGCTTCTCCGCCTCAGAATTGCGGGGGGAATTGAGGCTTTTACCCAGGCACTGGAAGGTGGCAGCTCTAGTGCCGTTTTCCAGGGTTAAAGATCCCATTCAGTCGACGTTGACTATGTCTGACGTTCTCGACTGAAAGGGAACGTCCTGGTTGCGTATGCAACCCACCGTTCCCTGAAGGAGGGAACGGAGGACGTAGTCCCTTCGCCACTATAGCTGGACCACCGCTGACCGAGTTCTCACGGCTCCTCAGCGTAAAGCAACTAGTGCGTGCATCCACTTCTGTATTTATACCCGCTCCGTGGGGCGGAGTGTGTGATGCAAATCACGCACGCAAAATTTCATTTGCTCGTGCTCGCATGCTCGAAGACAATTGGCTCCCTAGCGTGATCCAATTCAGTCGACATCGACTACGTCCTCCGTTCCCTCCTTCAGGTTTGATGCATCAGACGCAATGGAGATGTGTGGAAGAGAATCCGGTCTATCTGCAATCATTGGCGTATTTAACTGTTTCAAGCATGTTTCTAAAGATGCTGGTGCAAGCACACCTATAACAATAGATGCACTCTTCGTTCTTCCACAAGCCAGCTTCTTTGCTATTTCTGAATCGGGGAAAATGACTGGGGCTAGTTTAGTAGTACAGTCGCCTGACCTATACGATAAACCATGCTGCACATTATGGTAGACACTTGTCACTTCAGTTGCTGTGATTTTATTTTGGTTGCTGTCTATCAGTGGAGAGAAAAAACTTGTCATGCTAGCGTTAGCATTTCTTTGTTGTGCATTTCTCTTGTGACTTTCCCCATCTCCCTGCCTCCTTATATCCCCCTCACCTCCATGTGTGATGGTGAAACTTCGGTGGCATACACTGCAATCTCCTTTCTTAGGGTCACCTGTAACTGGTTTTAACCATGTATATTTTTTCTCCCATTCCTTATTATACGAACAAAGACGCTTTTTTTTCTCAGTGTTTGTTTTCCCGCTCTGGCTAGAACCAATAATAACGGCTGCGCTGCGCATGTTCAGTGTTATCTTATTAACATTTTTTATTGTAGAATTGTAATTTAAAGGACGATGAAATAAAATGACGCAGACAAAATGAAAATGCGGGACACTACTTATGACTTGCGGGACGCGGGACAAAGCTTCAAATTTCGGGACTCTCCCACCCTACTCGGTGACTGTCTGTCTGCAACTCTGGATAACGCAATGCACTGATGATGTGTGATGTCTGTGCGAGCAGGGTGCGCATAGGTATGGAAATACGTTAACACTTTACAATAAGGTTCATTGGTTAACACTGGTTATCTACATTAGTTAGCATGAACTAACAATGAACTGTTAATATTTGTTAATGTTAATTTCAACATTTACTAATACTTTTGTCAGGGTTCTGTCACTTCTGTCTAGTCTATTTATTGGTTCTGTGACAGAGCCCTGACACTCCAGTTTTGTCTTGTCTGTGTGCCTTGTTTCATGTGCTTTCATGTCATGTTTTGACTTGTAATGTGTAGCACACAGCTTGTGTTTTACACTAGCTGTGTGCTTTCATGTTGTCATATGTTTTGTGCGAACACGTGGCTTATGAGTGTTATCATTAGCTGCGTGTTCATGTCTTGTTTTGTGTGAGCACATGGCTGGTGATTTGTTTTACTGGCCATGTGCTTGTGTTCTAGTCATGTTTGGTGTGAGCACATGGCTTGTCATTATTTTTCCTTGTGCCATGTGCTCTCCTGTCAATTATTTATTGTTCAATCATTTTTATTTGTGCATGGTAGAAAGCAAATACTGATACTAACATATTAACATAATAACATAGAATAAATATGGAAAATTGAACTACATAGTGAACTCAGAGAAAACGCTCCGCTTGAGCAAACAGTTTGTGAATAGGCTACTACAAATGATGGCCATGAAAGAGACTGTGAACGCATTGAATAGGAAATGTTATTTGGTGAATACCATAGGCTACTATTACACAGTAGCGATAACGTTAAGCGCACCAGAATAAAATATAATATTCAGAAGTAAACAGTGTAGCTGACTTACAGATTCAGTTAACATCCACAAATGAATAAGTGCGACGATTCAGGGAGCAGGCTACACAGTGAACTCTGAGAAAACGCTACTTAAGCTCCGCTGCTTTCTTCGACCCTCTCTGTCTCTGGTCCTGCGCTGTGCTCACTCAGTGTGCAGTGTGAGAGGGGGAGTGGCCAGCGGCTAGAGCAGCAAAAGCCAATGTGTGCTTCTTTTACCGATATATTTACCGATATATTTTACATTTCTAATCCAAACAACGTCAAACTTGGCACTGCACTTACTCGTGCCCGTAGCAAGACACCTGTCAAGTTTGAAATCCATCGGACTAATGGTTCGAGAGATATGCGAATAACAGTCACACAGACAGATAGAAAGACGTTCCTGTAATTTATAGATAGATAAAGTCCTCGCCAAGTGGCAACCTTCCTGTCTCTCTCTTGAAACCAACACGGAAGTGAATTCAACGGCAATTCATCGACTGGCCGCTTGAGGCTGGGTGCAGAAGTGAGTCAAATCTGTATCTCCCCCATGTTAAAATACCCAACTTTACGGCAGAAAAAAACACGTTTACAGCCTGGTGCAAAATGTGGCTTTGGTCTATATAGCTTATTTTTCACTTCATAACAACTGTGAGAGGGGTACATTTTTTTTATAACTCATCCGTTTAAATTATATTAAACATTACATTTCTGCATAATTAAGGGTGTCCACTTTTGAGTGACAGGTGGATTCCCGCTGCTGTGGTCATTAGTCATCATTAGCCGTTTGTCTGCTGTCTGTTAGCCGTCACATTACCTCAGCTCATTGTCTGACTGTAAAAAATAAATAAATTCGGGAGTGACGTGCTGCCAAGATGGCGACGGTCGACCACGCCCACTTTAGGCTTCAAAAACGGTCTTCAGAAACCTACGGGTGACGTCACGGACACTACGTCCATATTTTTTTACAGTCTATGGTCCTCGCTTCATCCCTCACCCACATCCCTGACAACTTTATTAAAGGGCACCTATTATGCCCCTTTTTACAAGATGTAATATTGGTCTTGGGTGTCCCCAGAATGCATTTGTGAAGTTTCAGCACAAAATACCCAACAGTTAATTTATTATAACCATTTGAAAATGTCATTTTTGGGGCCTGTTTTAAAAAGAGCTGTTTTGGAGTGTACCACCTTAAATGTTAATGAGCTGCATATCCCCGCCCTGCTGCTGGACCCAGATGATGAAGAGACATGAATGAGAATGGACTAAACGTCTCGGAATGGTTATTTGATACATTTATGTACTTACAAAGTTTTAATCGCGTCCCCTTTGCAATTATGGATGTGCAACACACACACACACACACGAACTGTGATAACGTTCGCGCAATTTTTTGAAACTACACACACACACACACACACACACACACACACACACACACAAATACTGTGATAACATTTGCTAAGTACAAACGATTTATTTATTTTTTTCTTAAGGGGAGGGAGATAGACGTTTATATACTGTCTATGGAGATAGAGCAGACCTTAATTTATTTACATTTGTAATTGCTGCAAAAATGATAGCCTACGTGACATAAAACTGTCTGACGTTGTTTGTTGAGACATCTATGACGACGACAATAAATAGCTTTAGACGCATTTGTTGTTGAACTGGCTGACATCGATTGAAATGACTATTTGCTCAAAAATCATAAAATACACTTACTTCTGGAGGTGACGTTGAATCGCGAACTGTAGGCAATGATCCACACTTGATTAACTTTGACCCTCGTTCACTAAACAGTCAGTCAGAAAATGAAGGAAGTTTAAGTGGCGCCGTTTCTTCATAAATAAAATCCATCCGCTGCGTTTTCAGTGGCTCTGATGTCAGTGAAGACTACTATGTCCATTCTTAAATTCCACAACAGAACACCTAAGTTACACTTCTTATGAGACATTACACACCGGCTGTCGTTGAAACAATGGAGGATGCAGATCACCGAGGGCGGGGTCTATGCCAAAACCAGACTGTCAATCAAACCGCGTCGGTGGGGCTTAGCGCATTTCTACGTCACAGTGAGGGAAATCTAGAACAGGGCGTTCTGAGACAGTGCTTGTGATTTATTGAGATAGTAAAAAAACTCCTGGGTGGATTTTTATCATTCTAGGGTGGTTTTGCTCACACACTGCCAACACACATTTATGTTCAAACACCATGTAAAAGTGAATTTTGCATAATAGGTGTCCTTTAAAATCTTGTTAACATTAGTTAATGCACTGTGAACTAACATGAACAAACAATGGACGGCTGTATTTTTATTAAATAACGTTAATAGAGATTAACACATACAGCAACAACTGTATTGCTCATGGTTAGTTCATGTTAGTTAATATATTAACCAACCCCCTGGGGTCGGCACGATAACCTCTCTTTTTTTCTTATCAGTGTGAAAGAGACTCAAATAACCCCGTCGATTTTTGTCATACAAGCGTTATACATCATTCAAAACTGTTAAATGTCTACTTTTATTTGTGTACACTCATAATAAAAACAAAATGTTGTGCTTTTCGTAAAATAAACACGATGCGCGCTCTGCCGTCTCTCTCAGTGTGAAGTTCATTCTGAAATGCGACCGAAAATGAACTGTAACTCAGCGAATACTTGCCCTACATACATGATAGATATGTCTTTAGAAAGCTTGGTGTCTATTTTTAAATGATGTAAATCATATCAAAAACAAATATTCTCTGTTTAAGTAATCCTTATGAAAGCAACGAGAGGTACAGTTTCTCAAGCGCCTGCTCATTACCTCTAATGTGACCACACCCACACGCGCACAAGCGATTCACATGCAAATAGTCCAAGTGAAGGAACGCAGACCTGTAAATGCCCCCATCACCTCAAAACAAAACATTGAACTTCATTATTCCGCTGCTTTTCATCGAGTTTGGAAGACACGCTGTGAGTTTACCTTGGATTTACCTCAGAAGAAGAAGAACGCAATTTGAAGATAAGATTTTTAAAGTAAGAAATGCATTCCCACTTATAATAGGTATCGTGTTATTGTTGCATAAACTTCACATTGTACTAGTTGAACTAGTGCCAGACTAAAATGTATGAAATCGACAGAAACATGTTGAAATATGAACTATAGACAGGTAGGCACCCTTTCAGTGCTAAATAAATATACAAGTACAACATAATGTTTTTCATGCTTGATAATATAAAACACAGCATGATATAAAAATAGTATAAGCGTTTACACTAACATGATGCATATTATAATGTTTAGACCAGGGATGGGCAACTTCGGTCCTGGAGGGCCACTGTCCTACAGAGTTTAGCTCCAACCCTGAAAAAATCACCTGCCTGTAATTTTCTAGTAATCCTGAGGACCTTGATTAGCTTGTTCAGGAGTGTTTGATTAGGGTTGAAGCTAAACTCTGTAGGACAGTGGCCCTCCAGGACCGAAGTTGCCCATCCCTGGTTTAGACCAATGTTTACTATGAAATACTGTGTTTTGTGGATATCTGCTCAAATGTAGATGTTTATACTGTGGTAACAATAATGTTTCATATGAGGAGCGGCTCGAGTAAATGGTCTCTGCACGCACAGTGAGTTTGGGTCACTCACGCTGTGCATTTGAAAAGCAAAATGCGCCAAACATTAGGCTATGTTTTTACTCCAATCTCATTTCATAACGTCATAACGAATGAAAACATTTAAAGTAGTGGTCAGTTAACTATTTTTGTGAGCTCATCTAAAGTGAGGACTATTTATGCCTCGTAAAGCATTGGTAACACTTTAGAATAATGGTCCGTAGTTAACAAGTAGCTATGCAGGAAGTAATAGGTAGTACTGCATTAACACCGAACTTTTAACTAATATGGAAGCAATATTAACTAAGCAGTAACTAATATCTAATTTAGTACAAAGGTAGTTCCTTGGTAGGTATTTGATTATTACTAAAGAAATATATCCTCATTGAGAACTACTTGTGAACTAAGAAAGAATAACCAATTAATTACTAATCACAAAAGTAACATCTAAAAAGTGAACAATTGTGGGGTTTTTTTTTTACTCTTAACATGGTCATAACATTTCAGAAGCTTGTGCCTCAAATGGGTTCTTTGTGGAAACCAGTTTATGAATATTATATTCCCCCAAATACATTAGCTACATGTTGAGATTGTGACTACTACTCTTGCCAAAAGATGGACGTATGTTTATTTCAAACTTAAACATAGAATAATACTAATAATGATAATTTGTTTTAAATTTTAAATAATTAGGAAGTGATGCTGACACTCATGACTGGATTAGTTCACTATTATGAGCTCTATTGAGTGTTAGTTCAATATGTCTCAGACTCCAAAGACCTACCTTTATGTTACAGTAGCCGCCTGAGGAGGACTTCTCTTTAGGATATGAATATAAACATTGATGTTCTCTTGTAAAAACAATTTGCATCCTTAATGAAGAAATTGGCTGCATTTATGTTGCGATAATCGCAAAACCACATCTTCCAGTTTACAATGTTCGTTATAATATTACTAGTGCCTCACAGAAATGAATGCCTGTACAGTATGTGTCAAATATAAAATTAAATAACTTGTATTACTTGTGAAAAACATGCTAACTCCTCAGTAATTACTTAAGCGTTACCTTGTCATCCCGCAGGAACTACTAGTGATGTGGCACATTATTTTAAAGTGAAAAACATGTTAACTCCTCACTAATTAGTCAAGCGTTACCTTGTCATCCCGCAGTAACTACTAGTGATGTGACCCATTATTCTAAAGTGAAAAACATGCTAACTCCTCACTAATTACTCAAGCATTACCTTGTCATCCCGCAGGAACTACTAGTGATGTGACCCATTATTTTTATATTTATAACACAACACTTCACTATACTACTAGTGAATCACTAGTAGTTCCTGCGGGATGACAGGGTAACGCTTGAGTAATTAGTGAGTAGTTAACATGTTTTTCACTTTAAAATAATGGGCCACATCACTAGTAGTTCCTGCGGGATGACAAGGTAACACTCCCCAATACCTTTATCTTTCGCTTGTTTCTAAATTGGGCACCTGATGGCTTTGACCTTTCTTGTCCATCTCTTATTTGGCACGTACTCGACATCGACAATCAACAGATTTCCCCTGATCCCCCCCATACCAACTGTCACTCACGACGAGTCACGACCAGAAGTCAAGACTAAACCAATTCACCTTGGTGGTGGTGACCAAGTAATCGTTTTGTATTACCTATTTTGATTAGCCATGCAGACAATTCAGAAAAACAAAAATGTGCAGGAAATATAGAGGCCTGTATTTATAATATTCTGAATGAAATGTGCGTTATTTGGAAGAAAGTCGAGGTGTGACTGACTTAGAGAACTATATGGATCCCCCATTCCCCCCCCTTGTCCGTTCCATTTGGGAGAGACCCAGAGGTGAACTGTCATCCGCGCCCGTGCCTCCTCGCCCCCTCCCCTTTCCCCTTCTCAAACAAACAGCTTCTGTGAAAGGCATCTTCTCAGCAAGCAGGCAGGGTTGCCAGATTGGACGGTTTACCGCCCAATTGGGCGGTTTTGCAATCTATTTTGCGGGCAAAAATGGGTTTGGGCGGGTGGATAAAAATTGGGCTGGTTTCGGATCAGTTCGGCAGGTTTTTGTTGCCGAAACACCGGCACTTCAGATCCTTATTCCTGCGACCCAATTAGAGTTCTCAACGGGCCTGAAAATTACAACCCGACCCGACCCGGCCCGTGGCTTTTAAAGCCCGGACCCAATGTAACCCGACATATCAACATGAATTATCTGCCCGAACCCGGCCCGCGGCCCGATGCCGCGTTGGAATTATTTTTTTTTCTCATACACGTATTCATGACCAGCAGACGCGAATTCAAATCAACCTTTAATGTAACCTCAAATCACGCCTTTTAACAATACAAACAACTGAAACAATAAACTTAAAATATATAAATAGGCTGTAGTAGCGACGGTGAATTCACCTGCGGCAAGTTTACTTTTCACCAACTCCATCTTCTTCTCCAGGCTAAAGGCGTGAACGCAGCGGCGTCTGCCCCCGCCCCTCTCCATGATGCACGTTGCACGCAGCAGCCAGACTTTCTTTACGGTGAACAGCAGCGATGATTAATAAATGTTTTTTTTTTTTTACTTAGCGGAAAAGATTAAGCCCGAGGTCCGACCCGACCCGAGTCATTTGCTTATATTTTCGACCCGAACCCGGCCCGAACCCGCGGGTCCCGTCGGGTTTGTCGGGCCGACCCGACCCGTTGAGAACTCTAGACCCAATGTTCAGCAGGCAGTCTCACTCACTCTCACACACACACACACACACACACACACACACACACACACACACACACACACACACACACACACACACACACACACACACACACACTACAACTCTGGCTGACGTGCCCCCTAACCTCACAACAGACACTCCCTCCCACTACCTTAAAGTGACGCACGCCGGCACCGCCCGCCGGCACCGCCCGCCCCTCAAACAACATAGTAGATTGCGGGGTTTTCAAACTTAGGTAGCTGTCAATGCGGTTCATGACCTGTTCATGACACTCTTTCTTGGTCAGCGGCAGCGCCAACACAGATTTGAATATGATTTTGTCAAAGGTTTAATAGACAAACGAAATGGAATAAGATCGCGTGGGTGTTTGAATCGAGATCACAGACTTTTAAAGATGAATCGTGCAGCTCTGTAATGACACATTTCATCCTCTATTGAATCGAAAGTGGCTAACTTCTGTCAACCTCATAAGCAAGGGCAAAAATAAAGCAATTTAATTTGAATTAATATCTGTAATATTCTGTAATAAAAAAAAAATCGATTTTAAAATCATTAAAAAAAAAAATAATAATAAAAAAACGCGATATCTAGGTGAATCGATTTTTTCTCCCAGCCCTAATATGCATGTTTCATGTTGCCATTTGAAATAACTGAAATGTTAAAGTGGGTTATTTTTTATGCCCATATCTACTCGATGTTTTTATGTTACTGAATGCTTTTGTTCCAAGCGACTTTTAGTGACAATAAACAGACTCATTGATAGTGTGGTGAGATCTGGTACTACTCTCACTTTCCTGAATAACCCCTGGTATCTCTGTGTCTAGGTGGTCTTTTGCTGTCAGGTCAGAATAGATATAACTCCCTCATTAGCTTGTTATAATTTATACCAGTAAATCTAGGTGTAGTCCCATGTGAACGACTTTTGGTACCGGTTTTGACATTTTCTCAATAAATAAATTATTGTGATTACGTGTCTGTCTGTTGTTTTCCTTTATAATTGTAGCCTACGTAGTTTTAAGAAATTGTTAGGTGTAGGGGTAACTTTGGGGTAGGATTAGTGTCTCAAACTATGTTTTAATGCTATATTGTTAATAAAACTGCCATTTTCCCTAACGTTACACATATCTGTCCATTACGTTTTATCCTTTTAATATTGTCTATAAAATGGGTAAGTTATGTTTAGGTGTGGGAGTAGGGTTAAGAGATATTACATTTATAATCTATAAAATGGTAAAAGGGAAATTATACAATTATCTTTATGATATGAAATATTTGTAAATAGTTTAAGTTTTTTAGCTGTAAAATCGTAATAATGTTACGTTTAAACGTTGCAGATACGTCCATATTATACGTTTCAGCATATATCGAAACTTACAAAAAAGTACGTTTTCTATCTTTGAAAATGACATATTAATACCTAACGTTACGTATTAACAACGCTGCACTAGTTCCTGCGGGATGACAAGGTAACCCTTGAGTAATTAGTGAGGAGTTAGCATGTTTTTCACTTTAGAATAATGGGTCACATCACTAGTAGTTCCTGCGGGATGACAAGGTAACGCTTGAGTAATTAGTGAGGAGTTAACATGTTTCTCACTTTAAAATAATGGGTCACATCACTAGTAGTTCCTGCGGGATGACAAGGTAACGCTTGAGTAATTACTGAGGAGTTAGCATGTTTTTCACAAGTAATACAAGTTATTTAATTTTATATTTGACACATAATAATAATAATAATAATAATTAATTACATTTATATAGCGCTTTTCTCGGCACTCAAAGCGCTTTACATAGAAGGGGGGAATCTCCTCAACCACCACCAATGTGCAGCATCCACTTGGATGATGCGACGGCAGCCATATTGCGCCAGAACGCCCACCACACACCAGCTTACTGGTGGAGAGGAGACAGTGATGAAGCCAATCAGTATATGGGGATGATTAGGAGGCCATGATGGACAGAGGCCACTGGGCAAATTTGGCCAGGATGCCGGGGTTACACCCCTACTCTTTCGAAAGACATCCTGGG
The DNA here is from genome assembly GCF_965113295.1 of Leuciscus leuciscus. Lineage (NCBI taxonomy): Eukaryota > Metazoa > Chordata > Actinopteri > Cypriniformes > Leuciscidae > Leuciscus > Leuciscus leuciscus. Next base: position 21,923,375 of record NC_138736.1, on the reverse strand, counting down.
ATTTTTAATGACCACAGAGAGTCAGGACCTCGGTTTTACGTCTCATCCGAAGGACGGAAACATACTGTACAGGCATTCATTTCTGTGAGGCACTAGTAATATTATAACGAATATTGTAAACTGGAAGATGTGGTTTTGCGATTATCGCAACATAAATGCAGCCAATTTATTCATTAAGGATGCAAATTGTTTTTGACAAGAGAACATCAATGTTTATATTCATATCCTAAAGAGAAGTCCTCCTCAGGCGGCTACTGTAACATAAAGGTAGGTCTTTGGAGTCTGAGACATATTGAACTAACACTCAATAGAGCTCATAATAGTGAACTAATCCAGTCATGAGTGTCAGCATCACTTCCTAATTATTTAAAATTTAAAACAAATTATCATTATTAGTATTATTCTATGTTTAAGTTTGAAATAAACATACGTCCATCTTTTGGCAAGAGTAGTAGTCACAATCTCAACATAATGTATTTGGGGGAATATAATATTCATAAACTGGTTTCCACAAAGAACCCATTTGAGGCACAAGCTTCTGAAATGTTGTGACAATGTTAAGAGTAAAAAAAAAACACACAATTGTTCACTTTTTAGACGTTACTTTTGTGATTAGTAATTAATTGGTTATTTTTTCTTAGTTCACAAGTAGTTCTCAATGAGGATATATTTCTTTAGTAATAATCAAATATCTACCAAGGAACTACCTTTGTACTAAATTAGATATTAGTTACTGCTTAGTTAATATTGCTTCCATATTAGTTAATAGTATTAAGTTCGGTGTTAATGCAGTACTACCTATTACTTCCTGCATAGCTACTTGTTAACTACGGACCATTATTCTAAAGTGTTACCAAAGCATTTACAAAGGAGATTTAAAGGCTCATTGATCTTCTAAACAGAAAAAGGAAACAAACACAACACACAGAACATACATTTATACAGAACATACAAATATTTAACAGCCTTTAATCTCATTTGTAAATGCTTTACAAGGCATAACTAGTCCTCACTTTAGATGAGCTCACAAAAATAGTTAACTGACCACTATTAAATGCTTTATAACTACCTGAATTAATCATGAATTACAGTAGAAGCACATGTTAATAAAGCATTTATTAACACACTAAGTAACTATTACTATGTCTGAATAATAATATGTATATAATAATTAATAAAGTATGAAAATACAATTATTAAACACATTATAGATATGCTTATAAATCAAGAATAAAGCATTTATAGCTGTATGTATAAACTGCTTATTAATGTCTATTAATGCTTTATAAATGACGAATTAACTCTTTACTAATGCTTAACTAATGATTAATAGCGTGCAGTTATTATAAAGTGTTACCGATTATTGTAATGCTATTATGGTTTGTTGCCCTGCACGCTTAATAAACAAACTACAGCTGGTCCAAAATGCAGCAGCTAGAGTTCTTAGCAGAACCAGGAAGGTTTATTGTTTTCTTAAATTATTTAAATGTGTTGACAAAGGACATTTTGTGATGACCTGATTGTATCTGTCTTATAATATGTCAGCAAGCAATGCATGGAGCAGAAACGGGCACTTACTGTATATGAAGGGGAACATGGAAAGATATCAATCTTAAAGGTGATCTAAGTAACTTTTTTACCTTAACTGAACAGCTTCGGAGTCAGTGGAATGGTTATATTACTTATTTCCGGTTGAATGGTGGTGGTTTCGCACCCCCCTGGTGCCCAAGAGCGGAAAAAACTCACTTGCAACTTTGAGACGGCGGGCCGCCGGCCTCACCGTCAGAAAGTATCGCGTGATATCAGGTCTCGCCATGTAACGAATTGCTTGACGGCACTGCACACGTACACGCCCCCATTCAAGCACCGGCTAGCTATAAGCAAAGGGCAACGATAGATTGAGTTCTTCACATTTTCGTCATGGCTGAGCCTGTAAAAAAGAAGCAGAAAGCTTGGAAATCTTTGTCGGAGGACCAAAGAAAGAGGAAACGGGAGACTGACCGAGCAAGAAGTCAGACTCGAGTAAATATCAGACCGGCTTTTTCAGAATGGCGAGAACTGAGAGAAACAGAAGCCTGCAAAATGGATGCTGACCTGGCCTTCTTGCTGTTGCACTTGTAAGTATCTTTGGAATAAACTGTGTTTAAGATTTAAATTTCAAGTAATTGCGACCTCAGGATGTTTGCTATTGTCTGTAAAGGTTTTTATTATGATCGCTGTCTGTTACGGGCTTACTAGTACGCTAGATACTATAACTTTGATGTTAGCATTGTCATTAGCAAACACGTTTGATTTCTGTAGTTGTTTGGCCGTTCCTCTGTCGGTTTTATTTGTGTAACTTAGTTCGCAAATAAATAGAGATCAAATTATTCGTAGACATAACTGGTTTTGAAATAGCCGGTTCCTCTGCTCAGCTGGGTTGACAGCTGATCAGCTGGGTTGCTCGTGGCGAGGGGGGAGGAACAACAGTTCGTTTTTACGACTGTGTTTGAAAGCATTTACTACCAGACACTAGGGGGAGCGTCGTAGAGAAAAAACAATCAGGCTTGCCTGGTGTCCCTTTAACAGCAGATCAGTGGACTCTTATGGGCAATTTGATTGACACACTGAGCCCGCTTGAACAGGTAACACTGGAAGTGAGCAGATCAGACTCATCAATATCGTGCATAATTCCCAGCATCACCGTCCTAAAAATGCTACTTGAAGTTGAGGGTGCAAAAGCAAGGGGCATCAAAACATTCCGTGACTCTATGCTGGACAGTTTAAAGGCAAGGTTCGAAAAAGCAGACAAGACCAAATGCTTGGTCCTCGCAACACTGCTAGATCCTCGTTACAGGGGTCATGCGTTGGCACCAGGCACACTGAGCAAAGCAAAAGACTGGAAAAAGGATGAGCATGCCACTCTGTCTGAGGCTAAGAAATGGAAAAGAGCTTCCTCAGAAGATCAAGGCCCTGATCCAAAACGGATAAGGGTGGAGGAAGTAGAGGAGGAAGACGCTAGTCCGTCTGACATGCTGTAACAGATATATGCCAACCTTCTGGGGGCACACGGACCAAACTCTGAGGAGACTGATGATGAGGAGGAGCAGCTTTTCACTCAGCAGCTGGATCAATACCTACGGGAGCCGTTGATCGACAGACAGACGGTTCAACCACTTGCATGGTGGAAACAAAATGCATCCCGCTTGCACCTTCTGGCTTCACCCCCCTCCTCTGTTCCCAGTGAGAGGGTATTCAGCGAGGTCAGCCAGATATATGAGAAAAAGAGGAATAGGCTGACGGGAGAAAATGCTCAGCCTATTCCTCTTTTTCTCATATATCTGTTTCCTCCATTATAACCTGCAGCTCCTAAACTGGGAGTATTAAGAACTTTCAGTGAGGGGTGTGTGGGGTAAAGAAGTGGGGCAATGCGCATATTATGCACAATTCTTTTAAAGTTGTTTTTGGGTCAGTATTGCTGTTTACATTTACATTTTCCTTATCTTCTTAGGAAAGCCATTTGCTCTACAAGAGATTAAGTTAAGTGCACTAAAACTTAGGCCTAACCATTAAATGACTAGGTTGTAAATAGTTGGTTACTTTTAAAATTAAGGATAGTACAGTGTGCACTTTATTATGCTGCTTGCTTGTTGCTACTGTGTGCAATAGTGTAATTATTTTATTTATGCTTAAATATTTATTTTCAGAATTTATTTTCAGAATTTAAATATGCTTAAATATTTATTTTCAGTGTTTTCAGCACTGGGGTGCGTTCTCCGAAACTACCTTAACGCTACGTCGTTCTTAAGTTGTACCTTAAGAAGTACCTTATCGTTAATACGTGGTTTCCGAAACCTTCTTAGTTAAGTATACCTTCTGTAAGTCATACGTTCGTAAGGTTGGTCTGGAGCGCTCTTAGCTATACCTTATCGCTGCTGACGGTTCATACCGCTAGTGGCCACCACTACGCAAAAAGCTTTTTTACATCGCAGTTTAATTACACATAGAACATTTTATATGAACATTTAATATAAAATCTGATTTAGTATTAAAATTACATTTTTACTTTACTTTAAAATTTTACACATAAAATACTTAAGTTGTTATAGCCTACACCCAGTGTATGGAAGTGTTTTCATTAATAAAGTTTCCATACACTAATGGTTGTTAGCTTTTTTAATTACTATCCTAAGGCACATCAGCTGGCGAACCATTTGACAGAAAAGGCTTAGGAGTCTATATAAAGAAAGATGAGTTTACACAAACTTTATAGCTATGGCAGCGAGACAGCGAGTACTTGTTTTAAATCAAAGACGGCGCCGTCCGCGGAGCCAGTTAGTGTATGTCAACTACTTTATAAGAGAACACTTTAGTCCACTGACTACCATGTCAGAAGAGACCATTGTAAAAAAATTTTGCCTGCCACGGGAGCAAATTCTGCAGCTCTTGCATCTTGTTGGCCCAGATTTGTCAAGACAAACTCGACGGAGCTACCCCCTCAGCCCCGAAATTCAGCTGCTGGCGGCTCTTCGTTTTTATGCCGTGGGGAGTTTTCTGGAGGTTGTTGGGGATGGATATGGGCTGAGTAAGACCTCAGTGTGGCTGTGCGTTCACTCAGTCACAAACGTACTGCTTCGCCACGCCACTGATTACATACGTATGCCTTTCACAATGCACGAAGTGATGGAGACACATCAAGGCTTCCATGCCATTGCGGGTATCCCGCGAGTAATTGGCCTTGTGGACGGGACACTTATTCACATCTCCAACCCATCAGCACTCGACCAGGCCTTCATTTGTCGCAAGGGCTTCGCGGCTATCAATGTCCAAGTGGTAGTTGATCACAGGGGAGTGATTACAGACGTAGTTGCAAAGTGGCCTGGTAGCACACACGACAGCTTTGTGTGGGCCAATTCAGCGGTGGGTCAAGACGCAGAAAGAAGAGTTTTTGGGCAGAGCATTTTTTTAGGAGACAGCGGCTACCCCCTAAGAACATACCTTCTTAATCCAGTCACCAACCCCACCACGCAGTCTGAGCACAGTTACAACGCTGCACATGCTCGTACCCGCAACTTGGTGGAGCGCTCGATTGGGTGCTGTAAGATGCGTTTCCGTTGCCTTCATAAATCTGCTGGAGGATTGCGTCTGAAGCCACAAAGATGTTGTGCAGTAGTAGTAGCTACAGCCATGCTACACAACATTGCAGTTACTGGAGGTGTAGCTTTGCCAGAAGAGGTGGAAGAAGAGGAGGAAGAGGAAGCAGGTTTCCACAACCCACCTGAATTACGAGATGCCCTACACGCTGCTGGTGTGCAAACGAGGCACCAAATGATTCACTCTATTTTTGGTTAATATTTTTTTAAGCAATTTCTTTGTTTAAATCGACCACTCAGATTCCTCCTTTATTTGTGTGTTTCTCTAATAAATTGAAGTTGTGCACACAGTTCATTTGTCACCTATTCCCATGCCATTTCACTTAAATGCTGAAACCCCAATCACCTTATTTTTTTACTTTAGTACTTCAAAAGGTGGTGTCACAATACCTAGGCTACCCGATCTCCTTGGGCTGTGTACCTACTATAGCATGTGTGCTATTTGTACTTACAATTGGCTTTGCATGCATATATATATAAAAAAAATAAAAAAAATACACAGCATTAACCTCGTAGTGAAAATTGATGATGTGGATACGGATATATTATATACTTGGGGAAAAGTGTCACTCATAAGTTGCTTTTTGCATGCCTAAAAACACCCCAATTAAAAGTAATGTAAACTTCTTACACACACTTTCATGAGATGGAAAAGGATATTTCCTTTAAAGATGATCTGCAAACCCAACATTGATGACAACAGTTTTGCTTTTAATCGTGTTTTATTTGAAAATACTTTTGAAAGTAAATTTGAAAAGGCACACCACAGAAAACAGAAAAATGTGAATAAGCCTGTTACTGGGTCGGCGATGGTTCACCTGTAACGTAAAAGAATAGTTAGATTAAAAACAACACGACACTCTACCAAACATCATAAAACCTTACCTTGATCTGGGAGTATTATTGGAACGGAAATTGATGGCCTTTGAAACTGTGCCTCGGACAAAGCATACTGCTTTTCCATAATATGAACCTTTGCCTTTTCCACCTCCAGCGTGGCTCGGGCGATGTCGTTTGCCTCTTGTAGCCCTTGCTCCATTCCCCGCAGAAGTTGTAGCTTCTCTTTTTCTAGCTTCACCAGCTCATCACTGCAGTCGCATCGGATTAAAGGACGCCTTCTGGAGCCGGATTGCTGGTGCTGGGCTACCTCAGTCAATGGTAGTGAAGGTGCGGACAGGTGTGGTGACGCCGGTGCTGAAGAAGCGCTGTCAGTGCTGGCAGGGGAAGAGGGTGTGTGTTGGGTCGAGGAGGTAAAGATGAAGTGCTCTGCGGCAATGTATCCACACCTGCTCTCAGATCAATCCCCCCTGAGATACCCTGTGAGGCCGCTTCTCCAAGGATTGCCAGGGCCCTTTCCTCATCGCGACTGAGTGCAGGCACAGAGCTGGGTCCCCCACCAGTTCTTTCCCGGTCTCTCCGGACTGCTGCGCCTCTCGCTTTGGCAGCGCTGGCAAAATCGTGCCATTTTTTACGGATCACGTCCCACTGTCTCAATGGGCAGGAACCAGACGCTGCCAATTTCATGGCTATGCTTTCCCAGAGTTCTTTTTTTTTTTTTTGGAGACCGTTGTGCGGAAACTAGCGAATAATACACCTTTGTGGTGTTCCACCTCATCCAGCAGTATAGACATTTCGGCAGCAGTGAAGCTGGCCGATCTCTTTTTGCGGACTTTTTTCCCCGACATAGTGAATGTCGGTATGTCTCTCATGTTTGCGCTTTTATTGAGGAAATCATCCAATTACACAAATGAGCGATTTACGCCAATAATGTGATACGGCTGGTGGATAATCAGCATACGTTGTGGAGAACATTAACACACTTATGGCCGTGAGGGTTTGGGATTGCACACTTGCTAAATTATAAACACATACTCATATTTATTTCTGCATGTACATATTTCAATGCCCCGATAAATGCAGTTTGTACTATTTCTAAAACGCTTCTTTATAAAGAACATTGTTTTCTCAATACTTTACCTATACCGCTGTGAAGGAAAGAGCGCACAATCGATCATCGAGGCATCGATTTCAACCTATTCAGCACCTCCACCATGGACAGCACCTGCTAAGGTCGAACTTAAGAAGGTTTACCTTAAGCAACATCCTAAGGTATAGTTTGGAGAACACACGTAGGAAATGTATACCTGTAGTTAAGGTGTACCTTTTGAGTCTTCGTAGCGCGCTAAGAGACAACGTTATCAGAGAACGCACCCCTGAACTCTTTTTTTACTTGTTCTACCTCACGTTTTTAATATTTGTTAAATATTGTTTATCTACTTGTTCTTACTTGTTCTACCTCCCCTGTTTTTACTATTTGTTAAATATTGTTCATCTACTTGTTCTTACTTGTTCTACCTCCCCTGTTTTTACTATTTGTTAAATATAATTTTTTTAAGTTCAATAAATGTTCCTTTTTTAAATTGACACTTGCAACATTTGTTATCATCATTGTGTCATTTTTATGATGTAAATTGAGGAAGCAAAAGCAGTATCGGCTCAAGAAAATCGGCAGCCTGTATTGGTCATCGGCTAAGGCTGATCCCTACAGAAAAGACGTCAATGAATGCACACATGTCACCTGATCCACACATACACATCTTCTTTGTTGCATGCGCTAATTATATGATACACTAATACAAAAGAAAACATTTGTATTCACAAAAGTGTCTTTATTTGTACAAATGGTAACACTTTACAATACGGGTGCACTAATATGCATTAATTCATGCTTCACTAATGCACAGATAATCATGTGTTAATGTATGACTCATGAAGAACTAAACCATTAAAGGGATACTTCACCTCTGGAAAGATGAATGTGTATTTAAAATGGGTCATTTATGTAGTAGTTTGAATTTGGAGCCTTCTAGACTGAGAAAAGCCAGAAAATGTATTTTTGGCTTATGTGGATGAAAGACAACAACTCCCAGAATGCACTTGCTTCGCTGCTCTACGAGGCCACTCCCAAGCCACGCCTACCAGTAAGAGCGCGCAGTTAAACAACAAGACTAGGCTACTAGTGAGTCTCCGTGACGAGTCTGCCCGGGATTTCGAGATCGCCCAAAATGTCCGGGATTCGGCTTTTGCGTTCTACAGTCGCCATTCATTATGTTTACTGTGGCGAGCAGGACGAGGCTGAGGGCCGCGGGAGAACGGCGTGAGGCCGGTGGCGTGATTACTGATGAGCGATGGAGGAGCGGGAATTTTTTTAGCAATGTTAAAAAGCACATCAACCAATCACTTGTTTAGCGTTCATGTAAAATTTACATTCAGATTCACCAATCGGAATGAATTCAGTTAGACTGAAACAAAAGGTGTGCATGTAAACAATGAATGGCGATTGCAGAAAGCAAAAGCTGAATCCCGGACATTCTGGACGATCTCGACGGCCGGACATGTCCGGGAAAAAGAGGATGGTAACCCCTACTACTCAGCTTTCTCCTACTACTCAGCTTTCTCCACAGAACAAGAGCCTGCTAGCTTAGCTTCCAAAGAAAGACGGCTGACACTATGTGTACATTCTGTGAGTGAGATCCCACCCTCTATGGGCGGGTTGAAAACATGTAGAACAGCCCCTACAGAGGCTGTAGTCTTTAGCCTCTGGCCAAAAAATCCTCAGATGACGCAAAATGACGATTTTTGTGTCATCGGAGGATTTTTTCCAGACAAAAAATACATAAATCTCTCGTCTCAGGGGGACATGCATTTCGTTGCCTTGTACCTGTACTTGTGTAATGACAATAAAGTTGAATCTGATCTAATCTAATCTAATCTAATGAGGGAGGAAAGCACGGTAATTCGAAAACACTACGGGTTTTCTACTGATACAAAGCTTAATGCTAAATCCTGAAGTATCCCTTTAATTAATGATTACAGCATCAGTAACTAATAAAGATTCTAAATGATTAATAGATTAAGCAATATATGAATTGTTATTAATTAAATGTGTCATAATGTATCAATTCCTTAATAACCTATTTTATTAACTAATAGTGTAAATTAATGCGTTAATTACCACAATGGGTTGAAGTCATGTACTTCAACTTCGAATTGTCTGCTTTAATTAATCATTAGCTAATGATTTGCAAATGTATCATTATGTTATGACTTGACTTGTTGAGGCACATGACTATTAACTAATTGTTAAGTAATATGCCATTTTGGTTTTGACATCCACACTAAGCCATGGATTTCAATTTCCAACCATCTACAACCAAGATTTCACTGAGTCCGATGAACCTTGTTGTTCATGGCACAGGAATATATCAGGTTAAGCTTGAGGTTGTGGTACACTGAGAACATGCAGCCGAGCACTGCTATTTCATAACACTGTGTCTAGACTGGACAAAGACAATAGAACGTCCATTATAGTCAGTGATACTACACTGGATGCGGCGCGATGCTACATGACAAAACCCCGACAGTAAACTGATGCCACATTCTATTTCTGACGTACTCCGAGCTCTTGTGCTAGTTCTGTTACGAAGGACAAATGGACTTGCAATGGTCTGTCATGTCCAGTGTAGACAGCTGGTCTCGCCCAGTTTAAACACAGTGTAACAGCGGTCAGGAGTTCATATTCTGGTGTGCTAATATTTGTGTAGCCGGGTGGTATCTGAATTTATAAGCTAGAGAGTACTTCCCCTTTAAGAAAAGCGAGCCCTTATGATGACGTCATAATAGCGCCATACAGAGAAAGACGGCTAAAGCAGTGCATGAGAGACACATTCAGTCGTGTGCAAAGTTGATTATCATCCTTGATTTAATCGATGTTCTATGCAATAGCCAACTAGGTGAACCCGGAAATGTTGAGTACACCAACGTTTTTTTTTTGCAGAAATGTGAAGTATGGGTCCCCAGCATACAGAAACTGCCGGATGCTAATTCGCATATGTTGAGCAATTTGCATAATTAGTGTAACGAGTATATTATTTTGAAAGGAGATTATATATATATTTTTAGGGGACTTTTATTTTGGCGAGCGGTCTACTTTTTGCGCGTGCTGTGAATGCAGCGGAGAGAGACGAAGAAGAGCGCGTGTGTTATGAGGGTGTGACGGACACAGAAGAGAGTGCAGTGTCGCGATTGTGAAGCTTGTTCGATAAAGTTGTTTCAATTGAAGATTAACGAGGCTTAAGTAGAGTAAAGAACGACAGCACCAAGTAAAAGTGTGAACAGTGACCCACGTTTGATTCTGCAGAAGACAGTTTTGTTCCAGTGGTATGTGTTGGCTGTGAGAATGACGCAGTGACATATTGTGAAGACCACGGAAGCTGTGAGTACGTTTAAAGTGCAAACCCGGTTTGATTTTTGCCATCCAGAGACTTGTTACATGTCTTTTTGCAGTTTTCTTTGCACTTCTCGTGTTTTGATCGAAAAGTGTCGTCGAGTTAATAGCTCAGTGGGACTGTTCACGTGTAATTGAGTTTCCCGCACGAGTCAGAGCACGTGAGATTGAGATCGCTGTAGCAGCTAGTAGTGATGGCAAAATCGAGGCCTCGTGAACCAATGAAACAGTTGAACCAAATGGGCCATATTGTTTCGAGGCTTCGAATCAATCCGACACCCGTCCCAACGGTGACACCTAGTGGTCACTTGCAGGTGTTGATCTGAAACAACCTTGACGAGCCATTAAAAAAAAAGTGTTGTTTTTTATTATTATAATGTTCTAATATGTGAAGCTTGTAACCTATAGGCTCCTCACTGTGCATAATGTTATTTTGGTCATGAAAAATGAATATTAATAAAAGAAATCAAGCCACAATGTCTCACTTTTTTAGAGATTTTTATTCAAAAATATTAATTTATCTGCTGTGGAAGGACTTAGCCTACTTCTTTTTTTACAGATAATTTCTCCAGCCTTTGAAAAAATCCTCTCACAAGGGACACTTGTTGCTGACGTACAAAGATATTTTTTTGCAAGGACATACAAATGAGGAAAGATTACTGCTCTCTCTCTCCAGTAAGTTAGTGGATCATGAGTTCTGGGCAAATACGCAAATTTCAAATTCTCCTCAAATGGCGCATCATGGATGATGTATTGTTGCAGTAGGCCAGCTGCCGATCACAATACACACATCTCACTTTATTTGGGGTTTCTAAATGGAAATGCTCCCACACCACTGATGTACGGCATCTCTTCTGGGGAGCCTCCATTTTATCTATCTATCCAAATCTATCTATCTATATATGAATCGATCTATGTATCTAGATATGTATCTATAATCTATGTATCTATATATGTATCGATCTATAATATATGTATTTATATATGTATCTATAATCTATCTATATATGTATCGATCTATAATATATGTATTTATATATGTATCTGTAATCTATCTATATATGTAGGCTATCTATCTATTAATCTAGCTGTCTATATATATTTATATCTATGTATCTATTAATGTGTCACTATATGTATACTCTGTCTGTCTCTAGCCTATCAGTCAATGTGTTGTGTAAATTTAAATGTAAGTCTAAATTGCCTATAACTAATCAAATCGCACTATGTCACTATATCACCAAAAGTCCACTATCTCAAAGTCAAACTCCTCTCACAAAAACCCACGAGGTCAAAATGCGTTTATTTCACTTTTATACAGATGTGCGATTGTGTCGTCTGTTCCCGACCGTGTCAATCAAACGCTGATTCGGCGGACCACACCTGATGAAACACTTATAGTGCAGCAGATTAGTAAAAAAATCGTTCACTTTGGTATAGAAGCATGAAATTTGGCACAGATACTCTCTAAGGGCCACTATTTTGGAAAAAGGCGTTGGCCACTCAAAAATTCAATATGGCGGCCATTTTTCAAAATGGCCGCCATTGCTATTCAATGCTTATTATATCAATTATTCAAACAGTGATCCAAGCATAAAATTTTATACAAATACTCTCTAAAGGACATGTTAATAGAAAAAGATGCTTGTCCCTCAAAAATTCAAGATGGCCGCCAATTTTAAAGATGGCCACCGTTCCTGTCGAATATTAATTATTTCAAGTGTTCAAATGGTGATGCAAGCATAAAATTAGGCAGAAATACTCTTCAAGGAACACTCTTTTGGAAAAAGGTATGTGCCACTCAAAAATTCAGGATGGACACCATTTTCAAGATGGCCACCATTTCTGTCAAATAGTCATAATGTCTGCTTTGTCTGCCTCCTCTCCTTTGACCTGTCCAGCTTAGTTAAACTAGCCAGGGATATAAAATCCCCACCGTCATAGGTCTCAGGTTCATTGGAGTACACAAGCCTCTCCACCACGGCAAGGTGTAGTCCACAGAGAGGAAGTGCCACTGTTAGAAAAAGGATACGCTGCTGGTACAGGTTGCACATACAGTGGGGAGAACAAGTATTTGATACACTGCTGATTTTGAAGGTTTTCCTACTTACAAAGCATGTAGAGGTCTGTAATTTTTATCATAGGTACACTGAAACTGTGAGAGACGGAATCTAAAACAAAAATCCAGAAAATCACATTGTATGATTTTTAAATAATTAATTTGCATTTTATTGCATGACATAAGTATTTGATCACCTACCAACCAGTAAGAATTCCGGCTCTCACAGACCTGTTAGTTTTTCTTTAAGAAGCCCTCCTGTTCTCCACTCATTACCTGTATTAACTGCACCTGTTTGAACTTGTTACCTGTATAAAAGACACCTGTCCACACACTCAATCAAACAGACTCCAACCTCTCCACAATGGCCAAGACCAGAGAGCTGTGTAATGGGCTACAGGACAATAGGCAAGCAGCTTGGTGAGAAGGCAACAACTGTTGGCACAATTATTAGAAAATGGAAGAAGTTCAAGATGACGGTCAATCTCCCTCGGTCTGGGGCACCATGCAAGATCTCACCTCGTGGGGCATCAATGATCATGAGGAAGGTGAGGGATCAGCCCAGAACTACACGGCAGGTCAATGACCTGAAGAGAGCTGGGACCACAGTCTCTAAGAAAACCATTAGTAACACACTATGCCATCATGGATTAAAATCCTACAGCGCACACAAGGTCCCCCTGCTCAAGCCAGTGCATGTCCAGGCCCATCTGAAGTTTGCCAATGACCATCTGGATGATCCAGAGGAGGAATGGGAGAAGGTCATGTGGTCTGATGAGACAAAAATAGAGCTTTTTGGTCTAAACTCCACTTGCCGTGTTTGGAGGAAGAAGGAGGATGAGTACAACCCCAAGAACACCATCCCAACCGTGAAGCATGGAGGTGGAAACATCATTCTTTGGGGATACTTTTCTGCAAAGGGGACAGGACGACTGCACCGTATTGAGGGGAGGATGGATGGGGCCATGTATCGCGAGATCTTGGCCAACAACCTCCTTCCCTCAGTAAGAGCATTGAAGATAGGTTGTGTCTGGGTCTTCCAGCATGACAACAACCTGAAACACACAGCCAAGGCAACTAAGGAGTGCCTCTGTAAGAAGCATCTCAAGGTCCTGGAGTGGCCTAGCCAGTCTCCAGACCTGAACCCAATAAAAAATCTTTGGAGGGAGCTGAAAGTCTGTATTGCCCAGCGACAGCCCCGAAACCTGAAGGATCTGGAGAAGGTCTGGAGGAGTGTGCCAAAATCCCTGCTGCAGCGTGTGCAAACCTGGTCAAGAACTACAGGAAACGAATGATCTCTGTAATTGCAAACAAAGGTTTCTGTACCAAATATTAAGTTCTGCTTTTCTGATGTATCAAATACTTATGTCTTGCAATAAAATGCAAATTAATTACTTAAATCATACAATGTGATTTTCTGGATTTTTGTTGTAGATTCCGTCACTCACAGTTGAAGAATACATATGATAAAAATTACAGACTTCTACATGCTTTGTAAGTGGGAAAACCTGCAAAATCAGCAGTGTATCAAATACTTGTTCTCCCCACTGTATCTGTGAGACGGAAGGCGGAAGGACCATCAGAATTGAGACTGGTTTCAACAATATAGGTGACCAGTTCAGAAAGAGCCATAGGAAAGATGGCTGGTTGAATCGTTTCACTCTGTGACTCTTTCTCAAGCCTTCTGAGGTTTCTCTCTGTTGTAAAGATGAATGAGACGCAACTGATGGTATTTCAGCTCCTGTGCAATGGCATCAGCACCACTTAGTTGAGACAATAATTTAGCATCATTCAGTGTTTGTGCACATTCATGTAGTCTGTCATTCAGTTGCAGTGTCATTACCTGACATAGGTCAGATTCAGGAGATATGTTATCACAAAGAAAGCAAACCTGATCATCTAGACTTTTCTGCATCATGGTTCTGCGATGCTTTGTTTGGCCTTCATCTATCTCACTACATTGAGCATCGGATTGTTGCTTCTGGGCACGAAGTAACTTTGTGTTGTTGAACCGAAGTCGACAATTGTAGTGATACTTCGCTTGGTTCCTTCTCAAAGCTTCTGTACCACCACCTTCATCCAGTCATTCCAGGTCCAGGGTCATTGGCATTTTGTTCATCTTGTGTAAGAGTGGAATGTTGGTGGCAATCATTTTATAGCCATCATTTTGAGAAACATGATGGGTAGGTGGTGATTGGAGGGGTTCTTTTGTGTCTGTCTGACAAAGACAACATTTCTTCCAATCAGTTGGCCTCTTGGCTGACATGGGATTTTCATTTGCCATTTTGGGGGTTTGTTGTCTGATTAAGGCCGAGGGGTTATCCTTTTACCACCTCAATCATAGACATAGTACACATTCAGGTATGGGATACAACTAGGTACGGGTCACCTACACCTAGCCCGATCATTCATCCAGTGCCATTTAAGTCCCGTGTGATCTGTACACCTTCCAGGTAAGCATACATGAACAAGTCATGTATTGCCCCGCTTACCCTTGGCTCGGCTCTCCCGCGCTGGCACAACCTGTCAATTCAGGTGCGGCTATCTAACTACATCTATTACTAGCTAATTGATGAGGGGCTGGTAGACAGCATTTGGGACACTAAACTTAGCTATACTATTACTACTAGTCAAGAACTACAGTGTAAGTAAAACTAGATCAGCTGACACTGAACCCCATGCTGAGTTCCACAGCAGTTAAGTCACCAGTGTGCCCTGGTTGTGTAATGACGTTCACTCTATTAAACAAAACCTTCCTTAACACATTAAATTGAGCTCTGACAGAAATGGTGGCCATCTTGAAAATGGTCACCATCTTGAATTTGAGCGGCACACACCTTTTTCCATGATAATGTTCCTTGAAGAATATTTGTACCAAATTTCATGATAGCAGCACCATTTGAAAAAAAGATGTAAGGATTCAAGAGAAATGGCGGCCATCTTGAAAACTGGTAGCCATCTTGAATTTTTGAGGGACAAGCACCGTTTTCCAAAAAAACATTCTGAAGAGAGTATTTTCACAAAATGTTATGCCTACATCACTGTTTTAACAATTGACATAATGAGCATTTTACAGAAATAGCGGCCATCTTGAAAAAATGGCCGCCATGTTGAATTTTTCGGTGGCCAACGCCTTTTTCCCAAAAAGTGACCCTTAGAGAGTATCTGTGCCAAATTTCATGCTTCTATACCAATTTGAACGATTCTCTTGAAATATGCCATTAATCTGCTGCACTATTAGTGAAACACTTCGAGGCTTCGTTTGGTCATAGTCACGTGACATGGGTGTTTCGAATCACGCTTCGGATCAGTGTTTCGAAACATCTGCGCTTCGGGATCTCGCAAAGCTTCGGAACGACTGTTTCGCTTCAGCCATCCTTAGCAGCTAGTAGCTAGTACGCAGTACGCACTTAATGAAGAGACATAACTTTTCCGCTGATTCAAGAGTGAAGATTACCCTGCCATTCAAGTGACATCTCAGTTTGATTCATCTGCAAGTTAATTTTCTTTTTGAGACAGTTTATCTGTGAAACGGTTGAGACAAAAATTGAATGTATTTTTGAACTTGCACACTTCAATACGGGATCTTCAGTTTATTGCAACGCACCCCACGTCCAGACAACGCACTCTAATTCATCGTTCTACGAACTGGTATTTTCCTTTATTTTTCAGTGACTGAACTGATAAACGGTGAACTGTGAGTACACATTTAAAAGTGCTTAAATTCAGAGGTGAGATTTGATGGTATGTTTGTTTGTTGTTTTCAAATGTGATTGTTTGAAGGTGATCCTTTGAAAAAGGTGGTAATTTGTGGGTGTACAAATTGACACATTGAAAATTATCTAATTTTGAAGTTAAATAATGGATTTGTTATACCACTAGTGAAAATAGTTTTACAATTTCAGTATTGAAAGTGTTGGTGTGAATTCAAAAGACAACACAAAGACTGTAACTTATTTTATTTCATTCTTTATTTAGACAGAAGACATAACCAATCATAAGAAAAAGAAATCTAAAAGAATAAATTATGTTTTAATTGTTTTTGCACTTATTTACAGTGCATCTTTTCATTGAGAGCTGCTAGGGAGTGGGGAAGTCTCACTTACTTTATTAGATCTGGGGAGGGAGGAGCATAACACACTGTGATCTAACATATGCAATTTCTCTTCAGGAAGCCACCGTGTGACATTATCATACCTGAAGCCTACCCTTGTCAATCTTTAGATTTCTCACACAATAAAGTATGAAACCACATATACACACATTAGCGTGTAACGAGGCTAAAACGTTTGGGGAGCGAGGACCAAGATCCTTTCGTTGTCCAAACTTCCAGAGCAGCCATAATTCATTTCCCCACACGACGGGCAGAATACCCCGTTACATTAGCATAATTAGCATTATTAGCTTAATCGTCCATTTTGAGCAGATATTTTACACTGTATGGCCAATTTCTACAATATGTGAGTGGTTTTAGAGGATGCTGATTTCATTTTTGGCATTTTCAGATTTCAAAGAGCTAATTTTATTACATATTTTGATTTATTTAGGCAAATTCTGATTACATTCAGTTAAAATTTTAGGTTATTTTTATGGTATACAACAGGGATGGGCAACTTCGGTCCTGGAGGGCCACGGTCCCACAGAGTTTAGCTTCAGCCCTAATCAAACACACCTGAACAAGCTAATCAAGGTTCTCAGGATTACTAGAAAATTGCAGGCAGGTGATTTTTTCAGGGTTGGAGCTAAACTCTGTAGGACAGT
This sequence comes from Leuciscus leuciscus, assembly GCF_965113295.1. Taxonomy (NCBI): domain Eukaryota; kingdom Metazoa; phylum Chordata; class Actinopteri; order Cypriniformes; family Leuciscidae; genus Leuciscus; species Leuciscus leuciscus. Next base: position 21,906,136 of record NC_138736.1, on the reverse strand, counting down.
GGCCCTCCAGGACCGAAGTTGCCCATCCCTGGTATACAAAATAATCTTACATTTCAGAATCTTGAGTGCTCTTGTGAATATTGATGCATTGTTTTCAGGGTGTGGTGAGGCTAATCCCCTCCTGACACTTTTGAAGATTCAAAATTGCTTTTTGGATAAACGATGAATCTTTGTTAGGCTGAATGTTATGCATTTCTGGAGGGAAAAGCAATGCGGGTATTTGACATAACTTGGATTCTGCAACTGTACGATACATATTAATGGGGTAGCTCTTTAAGACACCCAATTAGATGACATCACCTAAGCCCATCACCATGTGTGATCAACGAACTATGTACAAATATTCACTGTATACATGCCATTCAAGACAGGCCACGCAAGTCGCTAGGGCAACTCCCGAATGGCAGAAGGGCTGCCCAGGTTGGTCCACAAGTCGCAAGATCCAACGGGGACGCAGTTAAAACTCCGCCAGATGCAAGAGTTAAAACTGAGTCTGGGCAACCCGGGTCAGCCCGCCAGACCAAAGGCTAAACAAGAGGGCCTCACCTCCGCACCACACAAAGCACACACTGGCTACCACCTTCAGGCAAACTGCTATGCCTCACAATTAATTAACAAAAGGCAGCCTCATCATCTTCACTATCCTCGTCTGTCCTGGTGAGTCGAGCAATGGTCCAAAGACACTTATAGTCTTCATTTTAGACACACCTTCATCACTGTGACGATCTTGCACAACATTGTAGGCAGACCAGTCCAGGGGAAAAGGAGTAGAATGGAAGCATCATCCCTCCTCTATGCTCTAGAAACCCTCTCTCGGATGCTCTATTGGACAGTAGCTGTTCTTGGCACTTCTTTCAGAACGGGTGGAGTCAGTTTCTTTGGGCCTGTATAATGTTCAATGGCAAGACTGCTGTTAGCTACCGGACAGAATTTCTCAGCTTGGAGCTTTGTCAGACGGGGAACTTTTAGTGACGTAATCCCACCGTCTGGAGTCGCCACTCCAGGGAACAGGATCCCTGCAGGATTTTGCACAAACTGAGTGGCCATGGCATGTCTTGTGCGGCAACCATTGGGTGTGAAGACTACAAGATTATCTACAAAGTTATCACCCCAACTGTGAATAGGGTCAATGCACCTCTTCAGTCCATACCCGCAGGCACTTACACTGAAAAAAATTATTCATTGAACTTAATCAATTTTAGTTCAACTTAATGTATTTGTTTAAATGTAGGTAAAATAAATTGAATGCAACCACTTACGATAAAAAAATGGATTAAATTCAACGAATCATTTATTTCAGTGTATCTGCATCATCTGAGGCGTATTTGGCAGCTGACTTCCGGAACCCGGAGGACCTCATCATATTTTACAACAAGACCATGCTCATTTAGGTTCTGAACCAGTTCTGAACTACCATGCTTATGATGAAGTTTTACAGCTAGCCCCAAAGTTGTGTGATTCCAGCTTTTACGGATGTGCTTCTGGATGCATTGAGCAAGTGTGAGTGCTGCTTTGGTCACCGTTTCTACCCTGGACACAAGACTGGAGACAAGTCTTAGGAGAGTTGGACTTGTATATTGAATGACCCTTTCATGCCTAAAGCTGCCCTTTCATGGTCTGGCTTGCCAGGCTAATGAATGGCAGGATGATTGTGCAGAAGTTGTGAAGCTACGGGTGAATGGCATCATGGGCCTACCTGCAGCTGATGCTCAGTATCACTCCAAGTGTTACAATGCTTTCAGGAAGGTACGGAAGGTCGTATTCACGAGGTAATGGAATATTCTGGACCTCTCTCCGCACTTTTCTGACAAACTTGTCGACATCATCATCGTCATCATTGAAGAGGCCAGTTTGTCCTACTAATTTGAGTTATTTAGCAATGTACTGCCTAAAGCCAACAATCGTCTGACATCCTTCAACTCTCAGTACAATAACGGCATCACAATAATAATCACACAGGTTGGCTAGCATTTGTTTCCGGCACAAACTCCCAGAATTAGCTACAAAAACATCATGCAATTTGGAGACAGTCCAAGTCACTGACTTGTTTGCACTCATGTGGTCTATGACCGAAGCTAGGCAGCTGTCAATTGGTTTACTAGCAGTTGCATTAGAGTCAATAGGTACCTTCCTGAAAGCATTGTAACACTTGGGGCCCTATTTTAACGATCTGAAACGCAAGTGTCAAGCGCAAAGCGCAAGTAACTTTGTGGGCGGGTCTCGGCGCTGTTGCTATTTTCCCGGCGGGATAAATGCCTCTTGCGCCCGGCGCAAATCTAAAAGGGGTTGGTCTGAAGTAGCTTCATTATTCATAGGTGTGGTTTGGGCGTAACGTGAAATAAACCAATCAGAGCGTCATCTCACATTCCCTTTAAGAGCAGGAGCGCTTGTTCTAAAGCGGATTCCTATTATAACGGCGGATTTGCCAGACGCACGCCAGGAGCGGTTCACAGCCGAGGAGACCGATGTTCTCGTCAGGAACATTGGGGATGGAGAAACCCACCCAAATTAACTTCGGTTAAACAGGCGTATGATAATTTGGGTAAATGTGTAAGCTAGATGTATGCTTTTATAATAAATTGTCTGTCTATCTATCTATCTATCTATCTATCTATCTATCTATCTATCTATCTATCTATCTATCTATCTATCTATCTATCTATCTATCTATCTATCTATCTATCTATCTATCTATCTATCTATCTATCTATCATCTATCTATCTATCGTAATAATGTATGATTTGCAAAAATGAAAACTGCTGCTTCTGTGTAGATGAGAGAATCAAAGTGCGCGTTGTGCACACGCTACATTGATTATGGCCAAGCATGCGCCCTTAAAATAGCATATGAATAACATGCGCAACGCGCCACTGACTTTAAACAATTTTTTCCTGGTTAGTGGCGCAATTGTTTTCTAAACCTGCAAAATAGCATGAAGGAACGTTTGCGCCGGAACACGCCTCCTCTTTGCACTGAACCGCCCCCGGGAGCGCAAGTGTATTTCCTAACTTACCGATGTGCGTCTGAGGAGGGAAAAGTCTGCTTTGCGCGGGTGCAAAATAGGAATGATACATGCGTCGGTGTACAAAGTCAATTGCGCTGGGTGCAAGATAGGGCCCTTGGAGTGATACTGAGCATCAGCTGCAGGTAGGTCCATGATGCCATTCACCCGTAGCTTCACAACTTCTGCCCAATCATCCTGCCATTCATTAGCCTGGCAAGCCAGACCATCAAGGTTGTTAGGTCTGGCAACTCACCATTGGCACGGCTCAATCCGAGGGGCGGGATAAACGGTTGTCTTTCAAATTCCCATCTGCACGCAATAGGATAGAGCTACAACCAACCAGAGCGTTTGCCCACCCGCGGAGCTAGTTGATAGATTAAACTTTTGCCGTATCTGGTCGGCAAAACTACAAACACATCTTCCTTTTTAAAGAATGACTTAAGTGCCGTTCTTTGTTCTTTTCTCAAAGAAAAGCTTAACTCCAAATCCTCCAGACTCACGGCCAAAGCCGATTGGAAAGACAGTTGTTCGCCAGCAGCAGCCGCCATTCTTTGTTTTCAAGTAGCAGGGAATTCACGCAGAACCATCACAACTCTGCCGTCATTATGTTAAGCCCACCCACCGACTCTATACACGATTTGATTGGCCTGACTAGAGTTTGGTTTTTCCAGCTCGAAAGTCAACGGAGAGTTGTTAGACTACACTGGCTGCAAAATAAATTTTATTTTGACTACACTGGCTTCAAAATAAATAGAAATCTAGGGTGCATCTAGATTTCTAGGCTAGCCGTTCATCACATTTAGACAAAATCACATATTTCAAGGGTGGAAGGCCTGGCCTATCTAAAGTCTGAGATTTTTTAACTGGATTCACCCTGTTAGGATTTTTAGAGTCTTTTTCTTCACAAATAAGACCACAGAACAAGCACTATTTTGAATACTCAAAGGCAGAGAGTTGAGAACGAATGATTCGCTTTCCGGGCTGACTCTTACATGAGTCTGACTTGCGTTTGCTCACGTTTCTAGAGCTAGTATAGAAGCTTTAGCAAGATTTGTGACATAGCACAGAAGCTGATGAAGCACCATCAGTAGCAATAATGTTTGACAAAGTCTCATGTATGGCTGTGTCTCCGAGCTCTTAATTAGCATAGTGGCGATTCCTTTGGACCTAGATATTTTAAAGTTGCCACTGCATGGCACTGCATGGAGCAAACAGACACTTCTTTCCCGACATTTCAACCTGATCAAACCATCTCTCTTTGTTTTGAAAGTACTTAACCTTAGAGTTGAATGGTTAAATAATCCTCCACAACAACTTGAGAAAGCAGCAATTACACTGAATATCGACTGTTTTTAATCCTTTCCTTATCAAACCAGAAGAAGTCTGAAAAAAAAAGAATCCGAAATTTTTAAATAATGGCCTGTAATAATGGCCATGGTGCTTCTAATTTTAGAACACCAGATTCACCCACAAAATGGATCTGACTAGAAATTCACAATGTATTGAACAATATTGTCACTATAACTCTGTCCACCTTTTATCTTAATGTGAAAACATAAGTAATATCAACATTAAATTGTCAACATTAAATCACTTGACTGACTTTTGTACGAATATTAAGGCGATATAAGAAAAAAAATATTTGCAAACTAGACTATGCTCCCTTGCTTTACAACATACTTATTACAACTACCAGCTAGCTGCAACAGCTTATTTGCATAAAAACATGACTGGACCTCAAGAAATGTAAACAAATTTAGGTTAGCAACATTCACATCAAAGAGCAAGAGCTCTTGTGATTCTGAAATGTGAGATTATTGTGTTTACCATGAAAATAACCCAAAATTTTGGCCGAAATTAATAATGTATGTCTAAATGTATCCAAATTTGTTATAGAATTACCATTTTGAATTCTGAAAGTGCCAGAAATTAAATCAGCATCCTCTAAAACCACTCACATATTGTAGAAATTTCCCATACAGTGCAAATTATGTGGTCAAAATGGACGATTAGGCTAATAATGCTAATTATGCTAATTATGCAAAAAACCCATACTTCACATTTCTGCAATAAAACTTTGGTGTACTCAACATTTCCGGGTTCACAATGGGGCTCTATGGGCTGGCTACTAGACTATAAGTAAATGTAATAATCATCATTTAATCTGGTGTAATAGGCTATGCTCGTTTCATTCTGTGTATGTATACTGTGTATTTTGGTGGTTAGAGTTCGAGATAGCTGGAGATGTTTGATTGATGCACGTGACCAGCATTACGAAGTCTGTATTACAGAGTTCGGTAAGTTGTTAATGTAATGTGTATGTGCTAAACAAATAGGGTTGCCACCTATGTCTTATAAAAAACCTGGACATATCGATGACCTGACCGACCGCTTTGCTCACAAGTGAAAATGTCCATTAGACATTAGACCCACAAGACAAAATTGGCCTTTGTGCAGTAAGATTGAGCATAGTCGTGACTCGTGAATATTTTAAAAATCTCAAGTATTCTCACTTATCTTACTTAACTTATAGCTTACCTGATTGCTTAGATACTGGTGCTTGTGCTTGCTTTTGCTTCCTCTTTGCTAAAGAAATAAGTAGAGGGATGACATTAGATTTGCATTTACCATACCTTAGCCACATCTATAGCCACTTTTATTTAGTATGTCTCAATCAGACATTGGAATAACAAAATCATACATAAATAGGCCTTAGCTTACCTAGTCTTCCATCTATACTTTGCGTTTCCCTTTGCTGCAGCTATCAGTGGTTTCTGTTCTTCAATGAATGTCTTGAATTCAGTGCATGACAATTTGAAATTCAATCTGACCTGAAGCTCAGACTTCACCATTGCAACTGACAGTCTGTTTCTTTTATCGGACCAAACATCCTCCATATGACTGAACACTCTTTCTGCATAGGCATTACTGACTGGTATGGAAAAAATAAAAGCAACTACTTTCAACAGCTCGGTGGATTCAGTTGCCTTGCTAAAAAAATAGGCCCACTTTCTGTCTGGGGTAAGGTCTGTTGGAATGGTGTGTAAGACCTCATTCAGAATGACTACATCACCATACAGCTTGTCTTCTTCAACATCCAGGGCCAGTTTTTCCACTAAAACTTCCAACTCTGACCACTGGAGTGATTGTCCTTCATGAAGGCTGAGACAGCCAATGTGTGCAAGAACCTGGTCATTGAAGTCAAATTTATCCTCAAGATACAGCACTGCCTTCTCAAAAAATCTGTCCACCAGGCTCCTGAACTGTTCCTGTTGCTGGGGTAAAAGGCTCCTCAGTATTTGTTTTGCTTTGCTGCCATAGAATTTGTCTGTGCGCCTTGCGATCAGCTGACTGCGCAATCGGTTCATCACAGAGTAAACGTCAATCACAGTAGCACTGTCACTCTCGAGCACCCTAATAGATGAATCAAATTCTTGCATCACATTGTGCATGAATGCAAGGATACATTCAGCTACAGTACAGTCTACATTTTCTGCATCACTTGTACCACACACAAATGTCCAGATGATACTTGGGCAGTCCTCCTTTCCCAGGGATACAAAATAAGACTTTAAAGCTGGCCAACACTCTAAAATCCTCTGTATCGCTGGCAGCAAAGACAGCCAGCGTGTGGGGACATGCCTCAGAATCTCCCTGTATTTTGTATTAGTAAATTCACAGAAGTCCTTAAGCAATTCCACTTTTTTAGCAGAACAACTGAATTCACTATACACCTTCAGCACAAAGGCCTCCACGTCACACCCTCCAGCACTAAAGACACGATTAGCTGCTTTGACAGTGTTGTTTATGATGTGACACTTGCAATTGCCCTTCACAATTTGTGGGTTAGCTTCTCTGAGTTTCTGAAAAACTGAGTTGTGCCGACCATAATTAACTGATGCGTTATCTGCACCATAGGCACTGATCTGGCTGACTGAAAGTCCATTGTTCTCAGTAATAGACACTATTTGTTTGAATATGGCTTCACTAGATTCGTTGGAGTCGTCGTAAAAGTCTAACAATCCATACTTCACACCCTCGGATGCACAGAAATACTGGACTGTGTAGGGAAACAATTTTGTGTGACCAGAATTGGATGCATCAGAACATACTGCAAAATAGTGCGCTTTCTGCAACTCTGCTGCTAATCTTTGCTGACTAAATGGTGCCAACACATTTTCCACTAAGGCCTCACATTTAGTTCTGCCACAAGACATTTTAGTTGCAATATCAGAGTCACTGAATATTTTTGCACTGACCTTGTTCCCACAGTCAGTTGACAGGTAGCTATGGCCATGTCGCACACCGTGATAGGTAGCTGTTAAAGGAACACTCCACCGTTTTTTAAAATAGGGCTTATTCACCTTCTTTCCTACATTTAGATAGGTGGGCAAATGCATTTTTGTCTCAGTGCATGCATTGTTTTAGTTTGACAGGGTTGACGCTAGCTTAGCTTAGCATAATGAATGGAATCCTTTGTTGCCAGCTAGCATGTCCTGAGTAAAAGTGATAAAAAAAACAAAAAAAAAAACACCTAATTACTTCTTGTGGCCTGCGTATTCACAACAAGTACAAATAGCGATGCAGATTAACACTAGGCGATTTCCTATGCAGATTTTGACTTGGGACTATATTAGGGGGAAGCACAGGCGAAGCACTGCTACTTGGGCGCAGAGATATCACGCCCAAGTAGCAGTGCTTCGCCTGTGCTTCCCCCTAATATAGTCCTTAATATATAAGTCAATATCTGCCTAGGAAATCGCCTAGTGTTAATCTGCATCGCTATTTGTACTTGTTGTGAATACGCAGGCCACAAGAAGTAATTATTTTTTTTTATTTTTTTTATATCACTTTTATTCAGGACATGCTAGCCGGCAACAAAGGATTCCATTCATTATGCTAAGCTAAGCTCACGCCGACCCTGTCAAACTAAAACAATGCATGCACTGAGACAAAAATGCATTTGCCCACCTATCTAAATGTGGGAAAGAAGGTGAATAAGCCCTATTTCAAAAAACGGTGGAGTGTTCCTTTAATTCGGCGACAGTAATTTTGTCCTCTGAGCTTTTTGTAATCATGAATGATGAAATTGCCTTTGTTTGTCTGGTTACTTGAACGCGACTCTGATGTTTCTTCGTTTTAGCATGGTCATCCAAAGCAGTTTTGCCTTCATGTTTAACCAGAATTTTAACTGAGCATACGGAGCAAGTAGCATATAGTGGATCGCCTGGTGTTTGCTTTAGCCATGTGGAGTATTTGTCATTTTTCATCCAGTCATTATTAAAGTAGGTCGAACGTTTCATTTTCTTTTTTACTGGCCTGTCAGTCTTTGTTGACACACTGTCATCTTCGTCCTCCGTCTCGCCACCCATGTTAACAACTTCACTGCTTCAATTTGCCGCCTGTAGTAACTGGCTAGCTGCCAAGACAGACGCGCTAGATGACGTAGCCTACGTCACACGACACACCCGCCCCAGAGCCAATGATAGCGCATTCTACACACAAGAGACACCCTATGAGAGACACCGACCACTCTGTGCACAATGCATAGGCTTCAAGTGAGAAAATAGTAAATTGAACCTACATATTCACGTAGCCGTTCGAAAACCGGGACATTCAGTGTCCCGGGAGAGTGAATACATTTCCCGGGACAGGTTATTAAAAAGAAGGACAATCACGGTAAAACCGGGACAGGTGGCAACCCTATAAACAAATGTGAATGAGGTGCATAATGTCGTGTGTATGTTATATATATATATTTTTTTTTTTGTGTGAAATGGTGCTTTAATGCACATGATGAAAATGCTGACAGTGGTTTTGTGTTTTTGTAGGGTGCCACTACCGTGTTTGTTGCTTTCAAAGTGTATTGTTTCACCCCGTAAGTGTGCCCTAACATTTGTAATAATTTGTACTTCAAGAAATTTACACTTTATAAGGCTTCACTGGTATTTCTGTAAAGATATTTTGTTAACTATTAATTTTGAGTTTCTACACTTGAATAGTGTAATCTAGTATTTGAGGTTGAGTGATACCAAACAATCACCTGTTATTTGTTGAACCATTTGTAGCAATACAGATATTTTTTTGTACTGTCCCTTTAAGTACTTTTTTTTTTTTTTTCACGTCCTCCCAAAACTATACTCTGGCAGGATTGGAGGAGAGGAAAATTAACAACGGAAATGAGTATTAGGGGCATGGTTTAAAGGGTATAGAGCGGTTATGTTGAACTGACGAGGGGTGTGCGTTACTTTCCCGTGGGAGGCAGTTATTGCGGGTGGATTTCTCAAGAAGAAGTGTTTTTTTTCGGGCATCGTGGAGAGGAGGTAGTGCTACGTGGTTAGCCTCTCGCTAGCGGCTGTGTCCTTTGGCCTACGAATGCTTTCTCAAAAGTTGAATCGGACTGGAGTTTAATCGTTGGCTTGGTGGAGCAGGGGAAAAGATCGGGGCAAGACGGGCTGACGTTGCCGATGTTCCCGAGTCACTCTTGACCACCCGTGCTGTCAACTTGGTCAGTGTTGCTATATTCCAAAACCCGAAATTAATTCGCACACACACACACACACACACACACACACACACACACACACACACACACACACACACACACACACACACACACACACACACACACACACACACACACACACACACACACACACACACACACAGACAGAGCACTCAGTGCCGCAGATTTAACGAGTTCTAGTTTTCCTTTTAGTTTTTTTTCTTTCTTTTTCTCTCTCTCTATTTTTTGAACTTGAATATATATTGCTACCGTGATTTAAAAAGTGTTGATTTTTTCTCTTGTTTATTCTTCTACTATTTTTTGAAGTAAATTGTGTTGATTAAAAAAAAAAAAAAAAACCTTGTTGTTAATCTCATTAAAGTCAGTGTCAAGTCAAGTTTATTTGTATAGCGCTTTTCACAATATAGATTGTATCAAAGCAGCTTCACAGTATTAAATTAAAATAATACAACAAAGTTTGTTTCAAGAGGAATTTATTGATTGATAAAATAAAATAAAATATCCCCAAAATATCCCAACTGAGCAAGCCAAAGGCAACAGTGGCAAGGAACCGAAAAACTCCATCAAGTGACCTAATGGTGTCCTAAAACTCCATCAGGTGACCTAATGGAGAAAAAAAACCTTGGGAGAACCCAGGCTCAGTCGGGGGCCAGTTCTCCTCTGGCATTTATGAGCTAGAGGCCGGATTGTAGTTTGAACTGTAGGATTATATGAATGCCTGGCTGAAGAGATGCGACTTTAATCTAGTTTTAAACTGGGAGAGCGAGTCTGAGCAACGAACAGTATCAGGAAGACTATTCCAGAGTTTTGGAGCCAAATGTGAAAATGCTCTCCCTCCTTTGGTGGTTCTGGATATCCTAGGTATGACCAAAAGCCTTGAATTTAGTGATCTTAAAGAGCGCGATGGATTATAGGGCGATAGAAGATCCGTTAAATAGACTGGAGCTAAGCCGTTTGTGTATATAATTTCTTATGTAGTTTTGTTTTTTCTCTTTTTGTATGTAACGGGTGGTTGGTATAGCTATCCGGGACGATAATATAAATCTTTGTGGCAGGTGTATACTTGTCTGGCGCCCGAACATTAATGATTGTTTTTTTTTTTTCGAGGCTTTGGGACTAAGAGTCGATGTGAGACTCTTTGCTGACCACTGAAAAAGATTGGTACTGTGGTCTAGCGGTTAGGACTCAGTGTTACCATGCAGGAGACCCGGGTTCGATACTCGCCTTAGATTGTTTTTTTTATTTTTTATTTTTTATTTTTTTATTTTTTCTTTATTGGCGAGACCACCGTTACACATTCAGTTCAGAGCGTTGAAAAGCTTAAAGAAAATTTAAACAATTGATTAAATGAATAGAGAATAATAAAGCCAATCTAAAACGTGGTTCAGTGTCAATTAATTTATTTTGTTAACTGGCAACATTTGTGTGCAGCCCAACTTGCCCATCCTTCAAACACATTCTTTGACATTACATTCACTGCATGTGCAAACTGTCAAAACCCATAAATGGCATATTACTTGACAATTAGTTAATAGTCATGTGCCTTAACAAGTGAAGTCATAACATAATGATACATTTGCAAATCATTAGTTAATGATTCATTAAAGCAAACAACTGGAAGTTGAAGTACATTGCTTTGACCAATTGTGGTAATTAACGCATTCATTTACACTTTTAGTTAATACAATATGTTATTAAGAAATTAATACATTGACACATTTAATTAATAACAATTCATATATTACTTAATATATTAACCAATGCAGTAATCATTAATTAATGGTTTAGTTCTTCATGAGTCATACATTAACACATGATTATCTGTGCATTAGTTAAGCATGAATTAATGCATATTAGTGCACCCGTATTGTAAAGTGTTACCGTACAAATTACTACACATTCATTCAATTTAGAATTTTGCACACACAAGTTGAAAGGCATTTGGTTGTGGAAAGTAAAACATATCTGCAACATTTATCAAGTACATGGATGATTGTGCTTGCACTTGTTAATCATTTTGATACTATATTCATCCCATAGTATCCTAGCATATGGTAAAATCAGACTTTATGGAACACAGACTTTATTTGTTGTATGATAATAATTATTCTAGTGGTCACTGTTGCTTGATCATATATAGTTATGAATGATCTTCCTTAACCCTATCCGAACAGCCGAATCCCTGTATTCTAGAAACTATTCGCACTTAACGTAGGGAGGGGCAACTTTGGTCCTGGAGGGACAGAGTTTTGCTCTAACCCTAATCAAACACACCTTAACAAGTTGCCCATCCCTGACTTAGCTGAATCTTCTTCAATGCTTGCACTGTCTTAAATCCCTCCATTTACTAATATAGACAATATAACACAGGGTTTTTCCTGGCTGAAAATGAGGCGGAGGTGGCAAAATCCGATAGCTCGGTACCTCTAGGGGGGTCCGGGGGCATGCCCCCCCTGAAGAAAATTTTGTACATTTTAAAGATAAATGCATTAATCTGGTGCATCTTTTTATGTATAATGACCACTAGAAGGTGAAAAAAAAAACACTTTTTACAAGCATGTATTTATTTATTTTTAGGTATTTTAATAATCAGATAATTTGATTTTATTTACAGTTCATAGGGGGCCATATTAACAACATTGTGGTTGAATAACAATCATTTGCTTTCATTTACACATTTTCACAACCAGAAAAATGTCTCTTTCAGGTTGTGATAACTGACAGGTGATGTTGAAAAGGGGGAGGGGCAGGGGCTCGTGCGCTTTCGCAGAAATTTACCTTGCTCCATTTGAGACAAGCACATTTAGGTGCTTAAAGCCCTGCATTTCAGCCCGAGCCCGACGTGCCAATATTATTATTATTGACTTATTTATGCCCCTAGGGCCGGGCTTCGGGCCAATTCTCACGTCATAATTGACGTGCGGGCCGGGCCTCGGGCTTTTTTTGGGTTATCCTTCTTTTTATATTTTTAGACATTAATTAAAAAAATATGAGAAGCTGAGGACGACGATAGAAAAACAAACATAGAAAGACATTTCATAACCTCATAACTTTCATAATCTTATAATTACACAGTGACATATGACTGACATGACAGTCTCATGCACGCACGTGCACACACACACACACACACGCACGCACGCACGCACGCACACACACACAGAAGGTTTCCCATCAGCGCGACCCACGATTCACCTCATGTGCAAATAATGGAGAATATTAAGAAAAAATCGAAGATGGCCAACTTAAAACGCAGCGGGAAGAGTGATAGAAGAGAGGAGGACTGGGTTAAAACCTTAGGCTACACTGTGGATGCTATTCTTTTTCTCCACGATGCTCTGTAAAAGACTGCTCTAACTTTTCGTTTCATTGGACTTTATTTTCGTTTAACTGTTGGAAACTACGGATGCTTTTCGTTTGATTGGACTTTTATTTTCGTTTAACTGTTGGAAACTACTGGAAAAAAGAATGGCCATGTTCTGTCGTGCATTTTTGAGGTAAGATAACCTGCAAGTTTATTTAATTTAATTGGTTTAGATAGGCTATTGCTCCTTTCGTTTGCGAGCGCTGGTTCGAGCAGCCTGAGCCTGCCTCAGTATTTCAAAAAAAGTTGTTTTACTCACTGTGGTTTAATAAATAATCATTTGTTAAATTAACTGTCTGTGTGATATGCTTGAAGTGTTTTATAGCCTATCTATGGATTGTAGCCAAGTAAAGTAGCCTATTAGCGTTGATTTGAGAGGCTAAATTGATCAAACATGTTGTAGGCTATACTCGCTGTCGGTTCGGCTGCTTGGTCGTCATTCTAAAAAAAAATGCTCCAAAACATTTGTCTAAATTAACATGATAAAGAAATTAAAAGAAACATAACTAACAAAACTGACCTATTTTAATGGCTGCAAATAGGGCAGGCTGCCGCTGTGTAATAATAATAATTTAAAAAACGGACTCGAGTCGGACTCGGGCTGATAATTCTGATGAGCTGTCGGACTTGTGCTTGAGCGTCTCGGGCCAGGGCCGGGCTCGTGCTTATTCTGATGCAGTCGAAATGCGCAGAACGGTTTGAGAATGGAATGGAACCCGGCCGTGAACCCGCTGCGGAATCGTGTCGGTGGAAAAGAGGTATCTAATCATGTGATTCCGTCTTGAGTTTTTGTCGACAGACGGAGGCGGCCCGAAATTTGACGGAGGCGGCCGCCTCACAATTCTCTATGCAGGAAAAACCCTGTAACAAGTCAGTCACACTTTAGTGGCAGTGCCACTGGGTCCAAATCTCAAGGTATAGCAAATCTATATGCAGCTATAACTTTAATATATTAAACAAAGATACAAAGACAGCTAACTTTCGCAACAGTGTGCACGAATAACAAACAACACCAGAGCAAGCTAAAATATGAACTAAACAAGAAGCAGGTGTAAGACAATCAATGAAACAATATGTAACCATGACAACAAAAAAACGTGCTTAATAACCAAGACAACGGAAAGGGAGCACAGGAAATAGTGAGGAAAAAAAAACTAAAAGTCCATGAAAAAGAAATTAAAACCAAACCTGAACGTGACACCGAAGCTTTGTATTATTATGTTGCTTTGGATAACAGCATCTGCAAAATGAATAAATGTAGTAATATAACCATTTACATTTATTCAGGTTTATTATAGTTACTTAAAACCTTTAAAAAAACATTTTACTTGAATTAAACATTAACTGAAATTAAAATGTAAAAAAGCATGTCAAGACAACATTTCTCATTTTCATTTAATTTAACTTAAACTAAAAATAAATAGCCCTAACCCTAGCTAAATAGACATCAGTTCACCACTGATGGTGGTGTTCTGTGGTGTTCTGAACCACAGGTGGTGCAGTGGTGTTCTAAAATGAGGCAAAGTCATTATTTTTTATTTTTTTTTATTTTTATCAAATGTAAATTCATGTCCCAGTTACACTTAATGTAATTTTCCTGGTTTAATAAACATTACTTTACATAACATAAAAAAAGAAACCAAATTAAATTCTTCTTTGTAATTTTACATTAGTAATGCAATTAATGTTCTATTTATTTAAACCAAGTATAAATCTCATCAAGTTAGTGTAATTAACCCCCTGAGGTCGGCTATCACGCCGGCGCGATAGGCTCGCTTTTTTTCTTATCAGTGCAAGAGAGACTCAAAATACTCTGTTGACTTTGATCTCACAAACAAGTTTCATACATCAATCGATCCTGTTAAGTGTGCATTTTTTTGTGTATACTCACAATAAAAACAAAGTTTTGTGCTTTTTGCCAAATAAAGAAAAATAAACATGATGCGAGTTCTGCCTACTCTCTGTCAGTGTAGTCCATTCTGAAACGCGTCCGAAAATGAACTGTAACTCAGCGAATACTCAGTCAAACAGGCATACAGACACACAGGCATGAAGCTTGAATTATCTTCTTTAAAATGAAGTAATTTTTATAAAAAACAAATATTCTCAGTTTATGTAATATGTATGAAAAGAGAGAGATGTCAGTCGTTCTCATCTCATCTCATCAAGTTTTAATGTGACCCTGCCCACGGAGAGCGCGTGCTATTCAAACGCAAATTATCTGAGGCGATACAAACCTGTGAAACGCCCACATCAGCTGGATAACACACACCACGAGTTCACTTTCAGACTCATGTACTTTACGACGCTGTGAGGAATAATACTATCTTAATAATAATCCTGGAAAATTTACCTCAGAAGTGCTGGAAGTATCTAGCCTGGATGCCAGCCGAATTAGCCCCGCCCACAAAATGTTTAGGTCGGGAAGTTCGGTCTGGACTCGCTCCGTTGAGGAGCTATTATGCCCGAACAAAAATTGTTCGGACCAATCAAATTGTCAGGGCGGGCTTTATACGATGATGGACAGATGAGCAACGTAACGTAATCATCCACGTGACGTCACCAACGAGCGCTTGGGTTGAATTTGTTTACAACAAAGATGACTGCCACTGTAGAATTGTTATTTCACGAGTTCACACTTACAAATAAGTCAGATAGAATAAATGCATATTTGGCGTGCTGTCCGAGGAGAGGCTCCGGGCGTGAGAGTGAGTGGAGGGATGCTGAAAACTGTCAAGGAATGTTAGGTGAGTTGACATAGTGAATAAATATATGCTTCCTCTCATGCTGATAGTGTAGACCGTAGACGGCAATTGTTTGATGACAAGTTGATTGGATTGATTATTTGAACGTGCTCCTCTCAAACTTTGTTTATAAAACATTGTGTGTAGATTCCGCCATCGTGTCTGTTATAGAAGATATCGACAGCGCATTGATTTTAAAAGAGGAACAGAGAACCGCGATCAAGGCATTTGTCGATCGGAAACATGAATGAAAAACATACGTCACTTACTCCATTGCTCTGATTGGTTGTAGGTCTATCCAATTGAGTGCAAAGGCATTTTCCTTCCTGGTTCGGTTGAAACACGCCCCATAATCACAGCCCAATGGAGCAGTATCAGACTCGCATTCTGACTAGAATCTGAGTATGACGACGTCAGGCTAGGAAGTTTCATTCCGAGGATCAACGGATCCGACTGAGGAATAGGTCAGTACAATATTTGCTTTGATCTAATTGCAAGTGTCTGTACACGCAAAAAAGACTGTTTAAATATGACTGTGTGAATGAATGAACGCACAGATGCGCGCTGTTGTGTTGCTATAGCTGGCAAAAATACTGTTTAAATATGAATCGCGTTTTTGTGTGTGAATGAATGAACAGCTTTTACCAAACTCTATTGCTATACAGAGATGTACGTATGATAAAATTTATACTTTAGTTTTTACAAAGAAAGATTACACTGGAAATATTGTTAACATTTTAATTGTTGTAATTGTATAACCTTTTTAATAAAATAGCAAAAATATATACAAGGATAGATGTAAACAATCTTAAAAGGTCAATATAAGCCTTCTCTTTAAATTATTTTTATTGTGCTTTATTAGCATAGGCGTAATTTGCGGGTGGGACGGGTGGGACATGTCCCCACCACTTTTTGCCAGGGTCGATATTGTCCCCATCACTTTTTAAAACATCTCGCGGCACGAATGTACCAATTCTACAAATAAATAAAACATCTCCAGTTAACTGGCAGAGCATTCATTTCGTTCGTTTTTTAAATAAAAGACGATCTAGTGCTCAAATGTGTTTTTTAAATCAAGTGATCAAAGTGCTCGTTGGCGCTGTGATCAGTGGCGCGGATACAGTGTTTTCGGTGGACCGCACTGTCTTCACTCGGACGCGCGCTTCAGTCCGTTGCGGATACTCTCTATTCGTTCTGGTGAAATCACAAAACATAATGCACACAAACGTGCCCCTGCTTGATATACAACCACTGATGAACATAAACGGTTTTGATGAGAAAAAAAAAAATTATATGAGAAAAAAAAAAAAAAAAACTATGCGAGAGCAGATTAGAATCCAGAACGTCTGACACGGTTGGCGAAAGTTCTACCACTGGACCATTAAGATACACGTTAGTCAAGCAGCGGATACATATATCAGGTTACATCTCATTAAACGACAAATTAAACCCCATGTAGCCTACTATTTAAATCGATTGAAGGTCATCGTAATGTTATTGTTCATATATCTGATTTAGCATTTTATTAGCAACCCCCCCACCCCACCCCACCCCACCTGTCCCACCCACTTTTTAAAACAAAGTTACGCCACTGTTTATTAGTGACACATTTGGGTAGATAATATATTCCAAAACTTTCTGAAAATACAGTGAGAACAATTAACTGCACTATTACTAGAAATGTTTACCTTGGATATTATACAATTTGCAAGAACAATTTGTAAAAAACAACAACAACTGTGTTTCCAACTGTGAACCAATTTTATATATATATATAACCGTTCGGTACGAGGCTTTCGGTTCGGTTTTCGATACGCATTACGTACCGAACTAACCGAAATGGTTGGACCGAAATGAAGGCGCGTCGCGGGTGGCAATCGCGCTCATAGAGGCTGGCGCGACCACAACATCAACTGGCAAATGCAATGTAAGGAACGAAACTGAGCTACTCTTATTGTGTTTGTGTGGACCGTTTATCAGTTTTGACCTGTGAAGCGGGACTCGCGAGCCCTATATGCGCGAGCCTGATCAAGCAACATCACACAGCGCTAAGAGATCCAGACCAGTAAAGAAAGCATTTGAATTTCAAATGCTTTTTGAATTCGCCACTGAAGTAATAACATCGCTGCGAGATCTAGTGAGAAACATGCACATTTCTCTGTTATTAACGGATCAAACAGCGCTGACGTGGAAACCAGGAAGAAACATCGTTCCATGAATGAACTGGCCGGTGTCCACAGATCAGCAACATTCACCGTGGAATGGATTTGCTGTAGTAACACTAACTGCAAGTATGGAAGTTTGTCAGGAATAGTGGGCTATAATGCTTTCAAGTAACATTACGTCTGTTTTATTTTGACATTATAAATACAATTGCTGCACTCAAATGTTAATCTGAACTAAAATAAACCTTTGTTTATAATAGCCTACTACTACAATATTACATTTCATTTTGTCCAAAGAGCTGTTTTGTTTTATATGCTCATAAGAAGAGTCAAGTATAGCTCCATTATTGCTCAGTAAAAAAAACAAAAACAAAAAAAATCATACTTTATGATCATTAAATAAAATAAAATAAATTAATTAATTAATTCAAGGAAATTTCTCTGGCATTTATTTATTTTTGCTGTAGCCTATGGAAAACGTACCGAACCGAACCGTACCGAACCGTGACACAAGTGTATCGTATCGAACCGAACCGTTTATTAATTTTGAATTTTGTGAACCGTTACACCCCTAATATATATATATTAGGGCTGGGGGAATTAACGCGTTAATCTTTGCGATTAATTTGAAATGTTTAACGCGTTAAAAAAAAATAACGCAATTGACGCAGCACTTTTTTTTTTTGCCTCGTTTTAATGATATCCTGTTGCGTCTGCTATTAAAAAGGCCGAAATATGCTGTCCCGCCCCTCCATGTTCGGCGGTCAGGTTTCATTCTCGGGCAGCTTTCATGAGCGGGTCTTTTCCGCTCGGTATGTGCGTCGCGCTCTGTGCTCCGCACGCGCGCGTGAGTGTGTGTGTGTGTGTGTGTGTGTGTGTGTGTGAAGCCGCCTTTCCACTGCAAACGACAAACGACAGCCGTCGGACCGGAAGTCATTCATTTCCTATGGAGAGACGTACGGGAGCTGCGGGGAGTTCCGATCATATGCGTATGCGGAAATTTCGGATCCGATTTGAGCTTCGGATGCGTTGAAATATCTGAACTTCTGCGGCTAGACCGTATGCGACCGGTCGACCGGATGTGATGTATTCTAATCAAAACTATGAGCGCGAAGCTTGAATTACCAATATTTTAATACTTTAATGTAAACGCTATTCCTGCAAAATGACGGTTATTAATAATTATGGCTGAAAAAAATATTTGTATCATATTAAATCAATATTTATATTGATTAGCTCTATAAAATCGACTGTTTTTTATATATAAGATGTATTGAGGGTCATTTGTTTTGTGTGGATATATTCATGCATGCATTACATTCATTAAAATCATTAATTTGACCATTGTGAAGAGCCGAGGGTAACGGCTGCATCACGACCAATTTCAAAGTTCCGTGCGACTGACACCAGGGGGCGAAATGCGACAATCGAATGCGAATGTCGTGCGCAGTGGAAAGGCGGCTTGTGTGTGTGTGTCGGTCGGTCGGCGCGCTCTGTTCTCCGCGCGTGCGTGCGTGCGTGCGTGTGTGTGTGTGTGTCGGCTCGCTCTGTCGTTAATGGCCCAGCAGCGGCGAGCTCTCCGTTCCGTGTGTGTGTGTGTGTGTGTATGTGTGTGTGTGTGTGTCGGCGGCTCTGTCGTTAACGGCCCAAAGGCTTCAATCATGTACTAAGCACTGGAAAAGTAAAGTCCACTCAAGTAACGTGAAATTTCTCTGTTGACTTCTGTTTGCTGAGCTGGTATAGCCATGCTGGGCAACAATGGTAAAATGACCTGCTCTGATCACATGCTCTGGTAATAATAGCTTTGTAGGACTATATTTTGTTTTAATAATTAATAAAATAATAATAATAATAATAATCTGTTAAATTGATTATGTTGATTGATTATTGAAAAAGAATAATATATTGATATATTGATGTTTAATATTTTAATATAGGGCTATTTTCTGTTCCCTTTTTTTCCTGTGTTGTTTAATTAGGTGATTCTTTGGGCGTTTTTCCACTGGGTTCGTTTGCTGCGGTCCGAACCCGAGTGCGCTAGTTCCCGGCGCCCCCCGCAGCGTTGGTCTGGTTTCACACTCAATTAGTTGTATCGAACCCAGGTGCGTTTGCAGTGATCTTACGTCATCGCAAACGCACACGGAAAATGCATGGATAATACAACTCGACTGAGCATAGCTGTAATTTGTCTGTTTTTGTGGTGCTATTATGCACAACATAGTGAGAGACATCACCTCTTCAGTGTCCCACAACGTTCCCCTGCCACTCATGGTTGTCGTGTGTGAGGAAACAATGATATCGACAGTGATACGCATGCGCGGGATACTATACTTCCTGAACAAGCGCGCACCCGAGTCCGTGTTGCTTGCACATTAACGCGAACCGCGCCACGGTTCGGGAGCAACCGAGCTCAGACCACCTCCTCCAGGTAGTCTCGGGTTCGGTACTCTAGAGCGCACCCGGGTCCGATGACAGCGTTCACATTAGCGATTTTTCATGCGAACCGTGCCCCGGTCCGCACTAAACTGCCAGTGTGAAAGCGCCCTAAGTTTAAATATTGATGATTACAAGCTTGGGGGAAGCGCAATTAATTGCAATTAATGACAGAAATTGTGCAATTAATTAGTTAATTTTTTTTAATCGATTCCCAGCCCTAATATATATATATATATATATATATATATATATATATATATATATATATATATATATTGTCCTTGCATTCTTTCTTGTGGCTCAGTGACACACCTGAATGAAAGGCTAATTATGGGTGTGAACTTCTCAGGTGTGAACCATTCATGATGGTATTGGATCGTTTACGCCCACCCGCATATTGCCTTTCCAAACAAAAAGTGTCTTACAACATTTAAATCAATGTATTGTTTTATGTGAATGATTAGGCAGGATGATTTTCACATCATTTTGAAGAAAAAAACTCTAGGCGACAAAATGCATTATTCAGAAGTCTTATGGACACGTATATAGTATGTGTTTTGTGGCCTTATTTCAGAAACTTTCATTTTTAGTTTTTTCAATAACCATGCATAAACATTATTCTCTCAAAAATACAAACATGTACATACATGTTGCTCACATATTATGGTAGCCCTGTTTGTGCTAAATAGAGTGTAATTACACCGTTGCCATTAATATGTTTATAAGCAACTAAAAAAGCACAAATGTCAGGGCATGTCAGACTCAGAACATCTCAAGGACCCCAAAAACACCTTAGACCCCAGAGGGTTAAGCTTTTTTACATTTATTCGAAAACAAAAGGGAATAACAATTTAAACTATATATTTTATTTGTGAACTGATGTTCAGCTGTTCTTTTTAATAGTTAACTTATTTTCAGATCATCAGTAATCAAGCTCAGTAAACACTGGTTACAGACACGAAGATGTACTTTTAATTTCATGAAGCTGATTGCTCACAAAAAAAGAAAAGAAAAAAAAGAAAAAAAGTCATAATGTTTTCAGATCATTCAAAGTTTTATTTTGATGTGACAAAGTTGAACATTTCTAAGTGGATGAGTTATTTACTTACTTTTTAATTAGTCTTTCCACTAATGACATTATTTTGTTCATTCAGACTGATTAACGAACGCGGAATGCGCACAAAATCAAGAGGCCGGTGTCAGGGTTGGAACAGGAGTCAGACAGGTGGTAAGTAAAATGTAACTTTATTAACAGAAACACGGATCCAGATGGAGAAATGGTGAGTATGCAATAACAAAGTCTCTTTGCAGATGATGGCTGGATGATCCTTGGATGACGACTGAAGACCGTAAACAGCTGACCAGGTTTCAGATGAAGACGAAGGGTAGGTATTCTCAGTGTTGGGGGTAACGAGTTACAAAGTAACGGATTACAGTAACGATATTACTTTTTTGGGTAATGAAATAAAGTAACACATTACACTAAAAATATCGGTAACTACACTACTTTACTAGACTATAGGAACGCGCTTTCCTGCGTTACCCAAGCCGTGTTTGCCTGCGTGTAAAGCTCTGATCTGTTTAAGTGGTGCGTGCATGCCTGTGTGTGTGTGTTGGTGTGTGTGTGTGTGTGTGCTTGCACCGTTGTCATAGAGATCGATTTGAGTGACGTAGCTGCTGGTGCGAAGGGGAGCGGGAAATGGAGACGGAGACGGAGACGAGGTTTCGGCCAGTGGCGATATTCACATTAGGCTACTTTCAGTTTATTGCTCGAAAGGACAAAAATATTCGCGTGAAATGCACTCTATGCCCAGGCAGCAAGTACTGGCCATCGGGACTACCGGGAGATTCCCAGTGGGCTGACGTGCCTTTTGGGCCAACATCTCATACTTTTTTTCTTTTTCTGTTTTTTGTCACAAGGAATGTGCAGAGAAATAGCGTGAAAAATAGACACAGGCCCTTCAAGCAGACGCTGTAAAATGTGTCAAAATGTTTTCTGCAGCAGCAGGACCTTCATCAGCTCCAGTGGCTGATGATGAGGATAGTGAGGAGGATCAGGGGAGAGATGAGAAAGTGTAGAGCCTGCGGTAAGCTGAACTAACAGTTACTTTCAAAACACTTAGGCTATGTCATGAGTGTAGGAACCCATTACCCAGTAACGCATTATTTCCACATCTGCATATTTGACGATTACTGTAATTTACTATAAATTTAATGAGACGCGTTTGTAAACCATGTTTTCCGCCAAAATAAAAGCTCGATGCAGTTTCCCTCAAAATAAAAGATCATGTGCTTATATCTCTTTCAATTATAGAAATTAGTACAAAACTAATTGTGAAAGTTTCCTTTATTTTTCAGTGCATTTGTTTTACAATATATGTCTATTAGTGTGCTATTATTATTATGGCCAAAATGCCAGGGCCGATTTTTTTGGTCCCAGTCCAGCCCTGATTATGTGTCTACCACCGCGGACATTTGTCCTTTATCCTGTTGTTTGTGGATTTTACAGTGCGACATATTTCTTTGTGCAGACATGGATATTGTTCTTTCATATGGTTTTACATGCCATTTTGTATAGGCTACATTTATAAACACTATGCGGACAGGCTAAGTGATGATAGGGCTATGATGTTTGTCCGTATCTACAGGGTAAATTAAGAAATGGGAAAGTAAAGTAATACGTAGTGAAGTTACTTTTCAAATGCAGTAACTAGTAAAGTAATCTCATTACAATTTACAGAAGTAACTAGTAACTAATTACTTTTTTTGAGTAACTACCCCAACACTGGGTATTCTCAGGTAGGTACATGGTGGGTAGCATGAGGGAGTCTGTATGTCATGTAATGACGAGACCAGACAATGACTGAAGGGTGAATGCTGAATATAAAGGGGTGAGATGACGAGGTGCAGGTGGTGATGATAATTACTCAGGGGAGAGTGAGTGCAGGTGTGCAGGTGCGCCAAAGAGGATCCTGGGTAAAGTAGTGCAGAGACAGACGGTGAAGAAGGTGGTGAATGTGACAGCCAGATTTATCACTCGAACCAATCATAACCAATCATATCCAATCATAGCGCGATGGAGGCATTGCCTCATCTCACGTGACTTTCCCCCATTCATTCTCATTTACTCCCCACAAAACCCACTACCCTCGTTCCCTGAAGGAGGGAAAGGAGACGTTACGTCGACGTCACCAACGTATTTGGGATCACTTCAGGAAGCGCCAATCATCTTCGAGTGTATACAGAACGAGCCAATGCACATTGGCGTGTGAGATTTGCATCTTGTGCCCCGTCCCGCAGCACGGGTATAAATACGGTAATGTGACGTACTTTTGCACAAACCCCTCCCACGACTGTTGGCAGACACTGCAGTTTTAGCATAGACCCGCCCTGAGTGAGCTGTACACAGTCCGCCATTGTTTCGACACTGGAGCAGCTGTATTCAAGAATGTCTCATAAGCGATTGAGGTGTGTAGCAACCCCTTGGATTCCGAGAGCCTCAACTGACGCGTGAAGCGTCCTTTAATTCACCATGCACGACAACACGATGTATTCAAACAGCATCTTTATTCCATACACCGAATCACAGCACCTCACAGCACCGTGAAAACAATTAACACATCAAAACAACAAGATCCACAATTCAAACATAGACTCATAACATAACGAATTGCAGAAACAACACAAATATTACATTGCGCAACAAACATTCATTCATACATTCATTTCTTTAATTACAATCAACATACTTCGCTACGCTCCCCAAAACAACATAGACTCAACGATCAGCGTCCAACATTCATGTCCGCCCGTCATCCTATTAAGCTTACTATGCCACCTGATCACTACGGTGTTCGAGAAAAGACAATTTCAGCAAGTGTTCGCGAATTTCCGATTACAATTTACACACACACACACACACACACACACACACACACACACACACACACACACACACACACACACACACACACACACGTTTAGTTCATTGAACTAAACTATACCTGTTCTATCTCCATACAGCATATATTCTCTGGATCTGTGGGCATTATTGTTCGACACCGGATCGAAATGAACACCGCTACTGAGAGTTTCTGTTTTGATATTATCATTCCGTGAGATGAGATACTCCTGCCACTGAGCACGAGCTTGTGAGGCTCCGCCCTCTGTGCCGGCAGCAGCAGCTCATTTTCATTTAAAGGGATACACACTAAAACTGCGTGTTTTCTAAGCCCCAAAAAGTGACAATTTGAAAATCCTGTAAAAAATTATCTGTTGGGTATTTTGAGCTAAAACTTCACATACACACTCTGGGGACATCAGATACTTATTTTACATCTTGTGAAAAGGGGCATAATAGGTGCCCTTCAAGTAGGCTTGGGCGGTATTACGGTAATGGTATACCGCGGGATATAAAAATAGCAACGGTATCAGTTTCAATACCGTCATACCGTCATAAAAAAAATTATGCATAAAAATGCGTATGCGCGGTTGTCATCACGTGACAGCGTTGAGGCGAAAGAGCGAGAGAGGCGGAAAGATGGCGAGTAGCGCACCGAGTGACCTGGTCTCGAAAAAAAACACATCTTCTGAAGTTTGGCAGTATTTCGGGTTTCGACCGAACGAGAAGGGAGAGGCGATAAATACGGACGAGGCAATTTGCAGATTGTGCAACAAAAAGGTCACTGCGAGAGATGGAAATACTTCGAACCTAAGGTCGCATATACGAAACCACCATCCATTCACTGCTGCGAGGATGGGCCCGAGTTCACTCAGTGCAACAGTTTCAACGCCTCACGAACCCGATGCAGGACCAACTACATCTAGGTCCACCGCCAGTACGCAGCCGACGATAATGGCGGCCTTCGGGAAAACAACAAAGTACAAAAGGGACAGTGTCCGTTGGAAAACCTGTACTGATGCAGTGACAAAATACTTGGCGAAGGAAATGGTCTCTTTTCACACAGTGGAAAAAAAGTCCTTTAAGGACATGGTAAAGGTCCTAGATGCCCAGTACGAGCTGCCTGGACGGAAACATTTCTCACAAACAGCCGTCCCACATTTATATTGTAAAGTTAGAGACAATGTTCAAGTGCTGCTGTCAGCGGCAGACAGTTATTCCTTAACAACTGACATGTGGTCGTCAGTTAACATGACACCATATATGTCCCTGACTGTCCACACCATTACACCTGACTTGGAAACTTGAATCAAAATGCCTCCAAACTACGTATTTTCCTGAGAGTCATACGGCGGACAATCTTGCTGCTGCGCTCAAAGCTGCACTTCAGGAATGGCAACTTGACGAGAAAAAACTTTCAGCCATAACCACTGACAACGCTGCCAACATTTCTGCTGCAATCAGGTCCCTGCATTGGCTGTGGCTTAACTGCT
Source organism: Leuciscus leuciscus (assembly GCF_965113295.1). Taxonomy (NCBI): domain Eukaryota; kingdom Metazoa; phylum Chordata; class Actinopteri; order Cypriniformes; family Leuciscidae; genus Leuciscus; species Leuciscus leuciscus. The sequence continues at coordinate 21,880,502 of NC_138736.1, read as the reverse complement.
TCGGCCACAATCTAAACTTGGCTGTCACAAATGCATTGCATGACCAGAGGCAAAAAACCGAGCGCGCCCTCGGACTATGCCGTAATATTGTCGGGGCCTTTTCACACAGCTGGCAACGTAAGCATGAACTCCACAAGAAGCAAGTGGACTTGGGACTCCCAGAACATAGTCTCATAACGGTAAGCTTTATGCTTTATGCTTTTTTTGGTATTCGTTTTATACGTGCATGCAGAGAGTCGGGGGCAGGGGCTCAAATGTAAAAAAAAAAAAAAAAAAAAAAAAAGGGGGGCATATATGCTTTGCATCACAGAAATAAATTATATTTAAAAGTAGGCTTTATTAAAATAGTTTTTTTTTTTAATTGTAAAAAAAAAAAAAATCTGTATTTTTTATCAAATAAATGCAGGCTTGATGCGCATAAGGGACTTATTGCATGCAAATTTTAGTGGGCTACTATTATACTATTGCAGCAAAATTATTAAAAATGTTAAAATAATAAAGTTACCATTTCGCGTGTTGATGTCAGCCTACACTTCATAAGCCCATAAGCCCGGGCTTCATTTAACAAACTATAGTTTGATTAAATGGTAAACGATGTATCGCTCGCTACCTTTTATTATTGAACAAAAAAAGTTTAAAAATGGTTTGTTTTATTTTTCTCCTGCCGTCGAGTAATATATTCACTGAAAAGGATATGGCTCGAGAACATCGGTTCCCGAGCAGTCTGTGTGATTACCTACGTTTACACTAGTGCATTTTCATTTATCAAGAGAAAGGAATAATATACATTAATTAACTTTTTTATTTGTGCATTCATTCGTTTATTTAGGCCTATTTATTCATTCATTCGTTTATTTAGGCCTATTTATTCATTCATTCGTTTATTTAGGCCTATTTATTCATTCATTCGTTTATTTAAGCCTATTCATTTATTCAATCGTTTATTAATCATTCATTAATTTATTCATCCATCCATCCATTGGCAGGACTGCGCAACTCGCTGGGGCTCCAAACTGGCAATGGTGGAGCGCATCCTCGAGCAGGCCCAAGCGATCAGACACGTCCTGTCTGATGACAGAAGGAGCAGCCTGTCCCTGACCTGGCAGGACATGGACGTCTTGAAAGCTGTCCACGAAGCACTGAAACCAGTCGGTGACTTCACTGATATTTTGTCAGGAGAAAATTATGTGACCAGTTCATGTATCCTCCCCATACTCCAGCTCTTCAGGGACAATGTGTTGGCTGCGTCAGAAAATGACCTCCAGCTAACAAAGTCAATAAAATCTGGAATTCTAACAAAGCTGGAGGCCAAGTATGAATCTTATTCAGTGCGCAAAATAATGCGAAAATGCACTTTCCTCGACCCTCGTTACCGTGGAGGATATGAGACGGATGAGGCATTGGCTGAGACAAAGGCTGAATTACAGGCTGAGATCGTGAGTTTAGAGGCAGCAGGTCCAGTGGCCATCAGAGTGGAAGAGGGAGAGGCGCAACCCGAACCCCCACGAAAAAAGATGACTCTGGGAAGTATGCTGCAAAAAAAAGCCGACGCAATGGCAGGTCCCGTCGGTATCGACACCGTAGAGGACCGAGTCAGAGCTGAAATAACAGCCTACTGTTTGGAGCCAGTTACACAAGGAGACGCGGACCCACTTCTCTGGTGGAAAAATGCTGCCGAGCGTTTTCCCCAGATGTCGCGAGTGGCACGGAAGTACCTGTGCGTCTGTGCCACAAGCACACCCTCTGAGAGCGTTTTCAGCACTGCAGGTAAAGTTGTCGGTCCACAACGTGCCCTGTTAAAGCCGGACAAAGTTAACATGCTGGTTTTTCTAGCGAAAAATCTTGACGACTAGATTTGATGCCACTTGCCATTCGTTCGTTTTCGCACTGTGTTTATTTCTATTTATTTAATTGATTCAGGTAGCCTATTTTTATTTGGTTTTCGTTTAAAAAAAACATTGGAAAGAAGACTGGAAAGAATAAGTTTTTATTTAGGACTATTTCCTTGCAATAATTTTATAATATGAATATTTATGTTAATTTAACTCCGTTGAGTGTTGTGGGATTATTTGCACCTTTTTTTTTATAAGCTGCTCTTTGTTTTTAAAAGTTGTTCGGGCGGTGTGATTTCATTTAATTGATTTGTGTGCGCACTGCACCTTTGCACCTCGCGTCTTTGCGCGAAAACTGTTCCGGATGTTTATGTTAATTTAATTCTGTTTGACTATTGTATTTGCAATTTTTATAAGCTGCTATTTGTTGCTAATAAAAAATGTTATTGTTGTGCATGTTGTTTTGTTATTGTTTCAGTATTAGCGTTTGGTATTAAGTTTCTGAACGATTTAGGCACAAGCCAACCGTTTGGTGACGCTGTCTGAGCCTTACGTCATAATTTTTAATTATTCTCGGTAATACCGTATACCGAGGTAAAATAGGGAGGAGGTTTGACGGTATCAAAATTTGGATACCGCCCAAGCCTACCTTCAAGTAACATTTGATTATGTAGTGGGTGACATCAAGGGAGTAAAGTTGTGAATCAAGGTGTGGTTAGCCAAGTATAAAGATCAGTGGTAGGAATGAGAATAGCAGGTGCGTTTGTTTCTGACACTCGTGGTGTTTGTATGTGAGGGGTTTGCATGTTGATTCGTTTGGATCTTTGAGATGGGTATGAGTTTATTTGAATTATTATAGGTTTAATATGGGGTGATTGAGGTGTTTTAATACTTGTATTTCAGCTCTATGGAGCCTATTTGTTGCTCTTGTTGTATTTGAGTTTTTTTTTTAGTTTTTTTATTTATTTATTTTATTTTGGTATATTGTCTAGTCCGCCCTATTTTTCTTTTCCTTTTTTCGTTTGTTTGTTCCCCCACTGTTTGTTACAGCAGCATGAGAACGCTACAAGGCTTAGTGTTTGAACAGAGCTGAGCTATTTTTGCATATCATTTATTTTGATTAACTGAGTGATTCACAAGGTTTTGTTTGAGTTGAGTTGAACTGTCCATTCTGTTTGTCACAGAGTGGAAATTTATCTTTAACACTGGTGACATAGATACATTCACATTACTGCTTAAAAACACATCACACATTAACAACACAAACACAAAATGCTACAATTAAACACAGTAAAAAAATAAAAAATAAAAAAATAAAAAAAACGATATAACATGCGCTATAATGCCAGCTGTTCTATTGTATCACTTTAGAAAACTCTACGATTTAAGATAATCACTGCCGCTGGGACAAACGATTTTTTTAAACGCGTTTCTTCTGGCCAAAGGCATTTTGAGTCTACGCCCATATGGGAGCAATTCAAAAGTAGAATGAAGGGGGTGAGTATGATCTTTAAAAATCACAATTGCCATTTTTTCCATAAAACAATCAAACAAGCCCTGAAGTGGAAGTCCTGTAATCTTATTTGCTTGATTAATTATTTGTGAAAGTTTGTTCTTCCGTTTTAATGTTAGATTGCCGTACCATGAACAATATTATATGCGAGAATACTCTCAATCATTGTTCGATATAGCATAGTTAGAGTGTGCGTTCTAATGTTGAAACTTCTCAGTTTCCTAAGAAGACCCAGACGTTGTCTTGCCTTTTTATGGATGTACTCTACGTTACTTTCAAAATTAAGTTTCTCATCAATAATTGTACCCAAGTATTTAAAATTCAAGACCTGCTCTACTGTTTTTCCTTTTATGACAACTGGTTTATATACAGAGGTGGTATCTACTATTCTTGATTGATTCCTCAGGCATAGCTCTTTTGTATTTTAACCCTCTGGAGTCTGAGCGGTTTTCTGGGCCCTGGAGGTGTTCTGACATGCTCTGACATTAGTGCTTTTTTCAGTTATTTATAAACATGTTAATGGCAAAGGTGTAAATTCACTCTATATAGCACAAACAGGGCTACCAAAATATGTGATCACCATGCATGTATATTTTTAATTTTTTAAGAGAATAATGTTTATGCGTGGTTATTGAAAAAAATACAAATGAAAGTTGCTGAAATATGACCACAAAACTCATAATAAATATGTGTCAAGACTTTTGACTAATGGATGTTGTTCCTTCGAGTTCTGGCTTCAAACTTATGTGAAAATAGTCTTGCTTTATCGTTCACATAAAACTATACATTGATTTAAATTGATGTAAAACAGGTTTTGCTTGGAAAGCCAATATGCGAGGGGGGCGTGAACGAGGAGTGGTTTACACCTGAAAATACAATGTCCCACCCACTCTGCATAATTAGCCATTCATTCAGGTGTGACACTGACTGAGCCACAATGCAAGGACAAAAGATATATTTAGAAGAAGACTTATATTGACCATTTAAGATTTTGCTTACATCTATCTTGTAAATGTGTTGCTATTTTATTAAAAAGGTTACAATTACAACAATAATTACAATTTCAACAATATTTCAAGTGTACTCTTTCTTTGTAAAAAAAATTATTATAGGCCTACATTTTATCTATGTATTCATTAGTTTGAATATAGCCAACAGTTGATGACTTTATTTTTGACAAAAAATTTATTTTATATATATAGAAATTGCTAAACAAAAGCTTATTTGATGTGGCAGTATATTCTACAGTATAACCTGACTGTAACAATGTTTTTATGAAATATTAGGGCATATAAATGTTAATTTGCAGTTTAATACGTTGCTTATACAAATAGCCTACATTTCGATTTTAACTCATCTCAGTATAGCAATACAGTTTGCTAAAACATCATCATTCATTCACACACGCGATTTAAATTTAAACTGTCTTTTTGTGAGCTGTGGTAATCATTCATTCATAAAACAGGAACGCGATTCACGTGAGAAGGAAAAAAAACGTACTACAGTTTTCCTCAGCTCAGTCGGATCCTTGCTCCTCGATACCTGCACTTCTGAGGGACATTTTCCATTATTATTATTCCTCACAGCGCTGCGAGACGGTGTAAACAAGTAATGATCTGAATAAACTTGTTTTCTCGAGCTGATATGGGGGCGTTCACAGGCTTGCGTGGATTGCCTCATTCATTTGCGTTTGAATAGCGCACGCTCTCCGTAGGCGGAGTCACATTACATTTGAATGAGCTGTAATGAGCTCGACTGGAATCGCTCTCTTTTAATACAGATTTCACAAGATGAGTATATTTGTTTTTTATATAAATTACTTAATTTAACCCCCTGAGGTCGGCTGTATCGCCGGCGATACCTGCTCGCTTTTTTTTTATCAGTGTAAAAGAAACTCATAAATACTCTGTTGACTTTGATTTTCCATAGGAGTTTCATACATCAATCGATTCTGTTAAATGTGTATTATTTTTGTGTATACTCACAATAAAAACAAAGTGTTGTGCTTTTTGCCAAATAAAGAAAAATAAACACGAAGCGAGTTCTGCCTTCTCTCTGCCAGTGTAGTCCATTCTGAAACGCGTCCGAAAATGAACAATAACTGAGCGAATACTCAGTCAAACAGACATACAGACACACAGGCATGAAGCTTGAATTCTCTTCTTTTAAATGAAGTAATTTATATAAAAAACAAATATTCTCATCTTGTGAAATCTGTATTAAAAGAGAGCGATTCCAGTCGACCTCATTACAGCTAATTCAGATGTAATGTGACACGCCCACGGAGAGCGCGCGCTATTCAAACGCTAATGGCTGAGGCAATCCTGTGAACGCCCCAATCAGCTCGAGAAAACACACAAGTTTATTTAGATCATTACTTGTTTACACCGTCTTGCAGCGCTGTGAGGAATAATACTAATGGAAAATGTCCCTCAGAAGTGCGGGTATATCGAGGAGCGAGCTGAGGAATACTAGTACGTTTTTTTCCTTCTCACGTGAATTTCTTCACGTGGGTTTCTGTTTATGAATGAATAAACGGCAGAGATGCGCGCTGTTTACCACAGCTGGCAAAGACAGTTTAAATTTAAATCGCGTGTGTGAATGAATGATGATGTTTTAGCAAACTGTATTGCTATACTGAGATGAGTAAAAATCGACTGAATGTTGAAATAAAATGTAGGCTATTTGTATAAGCAACGTATTAAACTGCAAATTAACAATATGCCCTAATATTTCATGAAAACAACGTTACAGTCAGACGAAATATGAAAAACAACATTTTGTTTAGTAGATTTGGGTACAGTTTTTACTGTAGAATATACTGCCACATCAAATAAGCTTTTGTTTAGCAATTTCTATATATAAAATACTATTTTTGTCAAAAATAAAGTCATCAACTAAGATGTTAGCTGTTCCAATGTTGGCTATATTCAAACTAATGAATACATAGATAAAATGTAGGCCTATAATCATTTTTTTTTACAAAGAAAGAGTACACTTGAAATATTGTTGAAATTGTAATTATTGTTGTAATTGTAACCGTTTTAATAAAATAGCAAAACATATTTACAAGATAGATGTAAGCAAAATCTTAAATGGTCAATATAAGTCTTCTAAATATATCTTTTGTCCTTGCATTGTGGCTCAGTCAGTGTCACACCTGAATGAATGGCTAATTATGCAGAGTGGGTGGGACATTGTATTCTAAGGTGTAAACCACTCCTCGTTCACGCCCCCCTCGCATATTGGCTTTCCAAGCAAAACCTGTTTTACATCAATTTAAATCAATGTATGGTTTTATGTGAACGATAAAGCAAGACTATTTTCACATAATTTTGAAGAAAAAAACTATAGGCGACGACATCCATTAGTCAAAAGTCTTATTGACACATATTTAGTATGTGTTTTGTGGCCTTATTTCAAAAAACTTTAATTTTTAGTTTTTTCGATAACCACGCATAAACATTATTCTCTCAAAAATGAAAACATGTACATACATGTGGCTCACATATTATTGTAGTCCTGTTTGTGCTATATAGAGTGAATTTACACCTTTGCCATTAATATGTTTATAAGCAACTGAAAAAAGCACAAATGTCAGAGCATGTCAGAACACCCCCAGGGCCCAAAAAACCGCTCAGACTCCAGAGGGTTAACCCCCTGAGGTCTACGGTATCGCCGGCGATACCAGCTCGCTTTTTTTTTATCAATGTAAAAGAAACTCATAAATACTCTGTTGACTTTGATTTTCCATAGGAGTTTCATACATCAATCGATTCTGTTAAATGTGTATTATTTTTGTGTATACTCACAATAAAAATAAAGTGTTGTGCTTTTTGCCAAATAAAGAAAAATAAACACGAAGCGAGTTCTGCCTTCTCTCTGCCAGTGAAGTCCATTCTGAAACGCGTCCGAAAATGAACAATAACTGAGCGAATACTCAGTCAAACAGGCATACAGACACACAGGCATGAAGCTTGAATTCTCTTCTTTTAAATGAAGTAATTTATATAAAAAACAAATATTCTCATCTTGTGAAATCTGTATTAAAAGAGAGCGATTCCAGTCGAGCTCATCTCATCTCATTACGTTATAATCGGCCCCGCCCACGGAGAGCGCGCGCTATTCAAACGCAAATGACTGAGACGATCCCATACAAACTGTGAACGCCCACATATCAGCTCGAGAAAACACATCAAGTTTATTCAGATAAGTGTAGTTGTCTACACTGTCTCGCAGTGCTGTGAGGAATAATAATAATGGACAACTTACCTCAGAAGTGCTGGTATTTCGAGGAGCAACGGATGGAATAATGTAGTAAGTTTTTTTTTTCATTCTCAAGTAAATCGCGTTTCTGTGTGAATGAATGAACGGCAGAGATGCGCTGTTTACCACAACTCGCAAAAAGACGGTTTAAATTTGAATTGCGTTTCTGTGTGTGAATAAATGATCTGCTTTTAGCAAACTATTTTGCTATACTGAGTAAAATCGATTGAAATATGTTGAAATAAAATGTATTTGTATAAGCAACGTATTAAACTGCAAATTATCATTTATATTCCTTATAATAAAAACGAAAGACCTATGTTACAGACATATGAAAGACAACATTTCGTTGATTAGTTTTGGATAGATTACACATTTTTACTGTAAAATATCTGCCACCTCAAATAAGCTTTTGTTTGCCAATTTTTGCTAATATGTTAAATATAGTATGTTTTGTCAATGTAGGCTATATTCGAAGTTTGAAATATGTATGATAAAATGTATACTTTAGTTTTTACAAAGAAAGATTACACTTCAATTGTTGTTGTAATTGTAACCTTTTTAATAAAAAAATATATATTTACAAGGTAGATGTAAACAAATTTTAAAAGGTAAATATAAGCATTTTCTTTAAATAATTTTTATTGTGTTTTATTATTGACAAATTTGGGGAGAGGATACATATTCCAAAACTGAAAATACAGAATGAGAATTAACTGCACAATTAATAGACATGTTTTCCTTGGATATTATACAATTTGCAAGCAAAATTTGTAAAAAAAAAAAAAAAATTGACATGCTTCCAACTGTGAACCAATTTGGTAGAATATATATATATATATATATATATATATATACTGTATATATATTGCTCTTGCATTCTTTCTTGTGGCTATAGGTGACACACCTGAATGAATGGCTCATTAAGTATGCTGGCCCCATTGTCTCCTGAGGTGTGAACCACTACATATGCATGATGCTGTTGAATGGTTGACGCCCCTTGCGCATATTGCCTTTACAAACAAAAAGTGTTTTACAAGATTTAAATCAATGTATTGTGTTATGTGAATGATAAGGGCAGGATGATTTTCACATCATTTTGAAGAAAAAACTCTAGGCAAAGACATCAATTAGTCAAAAGTCTTATTGACACGTATTTAGTATGTGTTTTGTGGCCTTATTTCAGAAACTTTAGTTTTTAGTTTTTTCAATAACCATGCATAAACATTATTCTCTCAAAAATACAAACATGTACATGCATGTTGCTCACATATTATGGTAGCCCTGTTTGTGCTAAATAGAGTGTAATTATACCTTTGCCATTAATATGTTTATAAGCAACTGAAAAAAGCACAAATGTCAGGGCATGTCAGAACATCTCAAGGACCCCAAAAACCCCTCAGACCTCAGAGGGTTAAAAGAAGAGAATTCAAGCTTCATGCCTGTGTGTCTGTATGCCTGTTTGACTGAGTATTCGCTGAGTTATTGTTCATTTTCGGACGCGTTTCAGAATGGACTTCACTGGCAGAGAGAAGGCAGAACTCGCTTTGAGTTTATTTTTCTTTATTTGGCAAAAAGCACAACACTTTGTTTTTATTGTGAGTATACACAAAAATAATACACATTTAACAGAATCGATTGATGTATGAAACTCCTATGGAAAATCAAAGTCAACAGAGTATTTATGAGTTTCTTTTACACTGATAAAAAAAAAGCGAGCTGGTATCGCCGGCGATACAGCCGACCTCAGGGGGTTAACACAAAAGTCCGGTCCATAAAGTTACCTTCTGCTCCTGAGTCCAGTAAGGCTTGACAGTTGTGAGATCGGGTTGCCCATCTCAGTCTTACCGGGAGGAGAGTGGATGATGAGGTCTTCTCAGCGGAGATCCCACCCGATAGTAGCCTCATCTTCACTACCAGGCTCGATCTTTTACTGGGCAGGAGTATAGGAAGTGGCCCGCTCCTCCACAATAGAGGCAAAGTCCCTTGGACCTCCACCTCTCTCTCTCCTCCCGGGAAAGCCAAGCTCTACCCACCTGCATGGGCTCATGATCGAAAACGGGGCTGACCGTGTCCCCGTCGCTGGCCTGTGGAACCTCGACGACGGCTTAGATCTCCTTCTGAACACGGTCAGCCAGCCCATGCAGGAACATGTCCCACTGTGCCTCCTAGTTCCAATGGCACTCTGCGGCCAGCGTGCGAAACTCGATGGAATAATCCGACACCGGTCGGTCTCCTTGCTGGAGGTTGGCGAGTAGCCTGGCCGCCTCTCTACCCGCCACCACACGGTCGAAGACTCTCCTCATCTTTTCGGAGAATGCCTGGAACGAGGCGCAGCACAGATCTTGGTTCTCCCACACCGCCGTTCCCCAAAGAGCCGCTCGTCCAGTCAACAGGGTCAGAACAAAAGCCACTTTAGAACGCTTGCTGTTAAAAGTCAGCGGTTGCAGAGAAAAATACATTGAGCACTTTGTTAAGAATGCTCTGCAATAATTAGGTTCACCTGAATAATTCTCCGGGGCAGGCAAACATGGCTCTGGCTGACAATTCGGATCCATGGGAGTGGGCTAAACAGGCGGTGTGGGTGGCACAGCGGGACTCTTCAGTTGTTGGAGCTGTTGGGTGAGCTCGGACACCTGCGCCACCAGAGCTTGCATAGCATGACCCGGGTTTGAAATATGTTCATCCTGTTGATCCATGCATGCAATAATTCGCGAAATGAATTCGCTTAGGCCTGTTGAACTCGCTGCATCCATATTATGGTCAGATCGTTCTGTCATGATAAATAACGGAGGATCCAAGATGCAAGTAACAACAGTTTATTGATAGATAAAGTGCAAGGCAATGTCCAAACAGTCTGGTGCAGGAATAGTCTAACTGAATGGCGCAAGGATGTTGACAGGCAACCCGATCGGTGATGGCAGAAGTGAAGAGAGAATCCACGAGAATTCCGGCATGAAGCAATATATTCCAGATGAGAAATAATCCCAGGGCAGAACGCAGAACTACAGGAACTAGAATCTAACACAGGCAAAGGTGGCTAGGCGAACAGAAAGCAGGACAGGATACCGGGAAGTCTCACAACAATCTGACAACACAAGACACCAGGGCTGCGTTCAGCCCCGACAAAATGTTGCACAACATTTTTTTAAACAGAAACGGTGATGCGTTGAACACACTGTTCTGATGACGCAAGAGTTGCGACTATGGCAGCTGAGAAGGCCATTCTTTGTGTTCTTAGTGAAGCATTTTCGGAGCCTGATGAAGTCGGTATAAATATGTGTTCTACAAAATATGCCCGATGTTACAGTTACTGCACTTGCTGCCCAGAACAAAAGAGAACATCCCAATCGAGTGAAGGGATTGCTGAAACTGAAATGGAAGCACACATCTTATCTAATTCAGACTAAAACACATCTATTTAGCCTCACATACTGACTTTGTAGTTCATACTGTTTTAATACCCTGTATTTTCTTTCTCATTTTTAGGAAAAGCACTTAATTACCATTGTTTATTTCTATACCAAATTTCATACACTTGCAATGAAGCTAAAAATATAAACAACTACATCATTATGTTGATATCCTATATTTTTACAATAAAACTAACGACAGACATGTCTTCTAATATCCTCAGTTGTTGCGTATACCGAGATGCATCGAACACATTTGTAAATTACTTTCCTTGAACCCATGGTTCACTTTAATACCGCGTGCTTTATATACATGTTGCTGCTGATTGGACTGCAGTTCTGACACACCCACCAAACAAGAGAAAACATATCTCAAACCCCGTTGCACACCGGTGCACGCCGTTTCCAGGAAACATGACGTTCAACCCGGAAACCGTAGCAAAACGTTGCGCACCGTTTTGAACTTGAACGTGCCCCAGGCAATGAATATATAGGCGCGGCTGATAGGTATCAGCTGGCACTGATAATTACGGTGATTGGCAATCACCCTCACACACACACACACACACACACACACACACACACACACACACACACACACACACACACACACACACACACACACACACACTAACATACGGGAGGAAAGAGAGACAGTGAAGTCATGAACCGTGACAAATAGGCCTAAATCGTTTTGAAAGTAACTAGAAGCTTCAAATAAAGATTGTATCAATTATATTGTTACACCAGTAGGTGGGGACTGGTAAAAATGTATTTTCATTTAATCATTTATAAAATACATTTCAGAGAAGGGTTATTCTCAATCTTTTCCACTGGCCAAATAGTAGGGAACCACAGGGCAAAAGGCACACCTTAAGATTTTTTTTTCACTACTTCCATATTGTATGGATCCAGAAATAATACGTATGTTTTTATTAAACATTGATTGAGCAATAGATTTTGTGTGAAAATAAATCATAAAAGTGGTTTGTTTGTTTTAAAATCTTATACCCCCCACACACGGCAAAAGGTTCTCCAGCATGGGGCAAAAGTAAAAAAAATATTTTACACAAATTCTTTAGCTAAAATAACATGTTTTAATAATGTCTAAGTTAATACTTGTTAAAAATAATCACTTTAGCAAAGTTTGTACTATTTTTGTTTTATTTTGATAAATAAAAGAATTCATTTTTGTTCAATAAATATACTGTCATTAAAATATATTAATTTAAAAAAGTAAAGATTCCGAAAGCATTGAATGAGATCCCATAATAAATTAATTTAGCTTTACAGATATATTAATAATAGTAACAAATAAATATGACATTTTATTATATGATATTACTAAAATTATATGATGGTTTCATTATAAATATGGTGATTATCTCTAAAGTTGACACCTAACTTGATATTTGATATTTACCATCTAAATCTAACCATATCATGTTAACAAATGAAAAAGTCAGCCAGCTATTTATTATCATGTTAATTATTGTGCCTTTAGCCCCAACAGCAGGGTCGCTGTTTACCCCAAATACCATACTTTTAAATATTCTTCAGTTATTGAAAAACTGTTGCTTTAATTACCTTAAAAAAAAAAACTAGAAATCATTAACAAGACCTTGGTCTCAAAATAGTCAACAATTTGATCGATTCTACTTTGCTACATAAATCTACAACATTAAATATTAGAAACAATTAGCACAGAATCAACTTTGCATTGCTGTCTGTGATCACATAACGGATCAGCCAAATTTCCATGTGCGTCGTCAAATGCGGTTGTTAAGAAAAGATTTTTGTGCCATCTACTGATTTAAAAGTGAATAGTCAAATGCACCTTTTACCCTGGTGCGCATTTAGCCCTGTTGTACCCTATTTTTAATTGCTTTTAACAAATCAAATTTATGCAATTTTGCCTATAAGACATATATTTTAGAATGTTTATATATTTTTAAAGGCCTTATTTTTTTCAGTGTACTCAGTGCATCACTGACAAAATATTTAAAAAATAAGATGTGCATATCTTACCATTTCCTTCTAATTCTATCCTTCAAATACAATGGTATTTTTCATAATATTGGGAAGACCACAAAAGGTTTTATCATTTAGGCACGACACCAACAGCACACCTTCCCAGTCTGGGAAATAGCTAGCTTAAATTTTAGCTTGACTTTATCATAGTCCATTAAATTACTGGCATATTTTAATTTAAAATTAAGCTTCGGAAAACGATTACCTGAACGATGTCCCTTTCGCAATACACACTATATTATTGTGATTATGTAATTAAATAACCACACAGGAAATGTTTGCAGTCATTTGATTGTTCTACTATGACTTCAAAATGTTAATAATTTTAACTATGGAAAATGTAAAATGCTACAGTGATGCTTTTAAGGCCATTTCAGCCTATCATTCCGAATGTTCATTGAGCTGTTGCGTCAACTCGCTTTTAATCATCAGATGCAAGTTTATATCGCTAACGTATTTTCATTGTTTTATGCACTTTTGATGTTGATTTGGGTGTAATATTTTACTCTTAAGCTCTTTTTCACATACACCAGTGTAAATTGTATGTCATATAAGCAGGGCTTTAAAGCAGAGGCGGACTTACCCATTAGACAAATGTAGGAAACATAAAATTTCATTTAAATGTGTAGTTAAAATAAATAGAAATAAATCTATTTTAAAGTTTAGAATTACAGCCTTGCATCATTGTGTTGGCAGTTGCGCAGTGAAAATTACCCCAAAGCACCACCTAGTGTCCAACCTACACCAATACACCACTTATAACCTGTTTAAACTGTTAAGCTGCAACGCCACTTTTGAAAAATCCCCAGAAATGACATACCCAAACTGAAACACATACAGTTCATGAACCCTTTGCACTAAAAGCACAAGTATGATCTCATTTGAAAGCTGACACCTGGTAGTTTATTGTAAATGTAGAATTAATTATTGTCATAATGAAAATAATTTTTTTAAATAGCTTCAAAGTTTTGTAAAGTTATTAGAAATTAATTTTTATGAAACATCTTCATGAAAATAAAATTGAAGTTGGCCCTGGAGCAATCTAGAAATGCACTGCAGCTAAAGCCATATGTGTGACCATGTTATATTTAAAATCTGAAAATGATAAGTCTAAAACTGTATTTAGTTAAATGTTTTTCAAGATCATGTCAAATGATTTTATTTTGATTAGACTCTAAAAATGCTACTGATGTTTAGTCATCATCTAAGTCATCTATTCAGGCTATTGTCTCTATTGTTTTGTGGTGCAAACGAGCCCCATTCAGTCTCAGTCTCCCCAGTACACATTCACACACCTCTCCAGCCTGGTTATGGCTCTAAATATGCATATCTTTTGTCTGCATTATAGTTACTAACGACTGGCTATTCACAGGCTATTCATAGGGTTTCAGTCCCTAATTTATTTTATCAAAGTTCTCACTTACATTTGAAACTGTATCAAATGCACTAAAACATTTCAGAAAAGCATTACTATTTAGAAAAAAACCCATAAAAGAATAACTTCTAGGTGACAGGTGCACCTGAGCTAGCTAGCATGTTAGCTTAGCACACCATCAATACACGACCATTTATGAGATTAAAACTATGTTTGTGCTTCAAACTTATTTCATAACTCAAGACGAGTGTTTTAAATAATCTTCTGTGATCTAATTTGGCTTCAGATAAAAAAAAATCAGAAAGAAAATATATTATTTATAGTATGCACGATGATAAAGTCTATATCGATTAGCATTACATTATAAATATAATCTATTATTATAAAAATACCTGGCATTGCTTGAAGAACACTCAAATATCAAATATCATTTGTTTATTGTCTTCAAAACGTCTATATCTGCATATTACAGCGATCTCTGTGTTAGCTTTGTGTGTAGCTGCTATCAGTGACAGTGTTGCCAGATCTCGCGAGACAAATAAGCAACCAGGCCAGTGAAAACAAGCCCAAAACAAGCGACTTTTTCTATGGAGCCCCCCTAGGTTCCAGGAAGAGAAAAATAAATGAACTGTGTGCCGTGGGGACTGATTTTAAACTGTGGCTACAGATTGTCAATTTACATCCATGTGGACAGATTGGTTAACTGCGCAGTTTTGCAAAACTGTACACATGGTACAGTTTATTTGTTTTTCTGTTTATTTATTATGTTCTGTGAACATACACGGAGCAATGACATGTTAATTAATGTGGTGCATTTTGATGTCTTTGTCACAAGTTGAGCAAATTATAAATTAATTTAATTAATTAATTAATTTTCTGTGCTAGCATGTTGTACGAGGTCCGCTACATACTCTGCTGCACAGTGCTTTTGAGTCATCCCCCATGACAGGTTGAATCCATTCTTTTACTCCTTTCTCTTTATCCCAGTCTTTGTTATATTATACACTCCGTGAACACTCAGTGTTAATTGTTTATTAATTCTAAGAAATTTACATTTCCGGGGCATGGGAAATGTCTTTATTTCTTTACAGTCCTACTAGAGCAAGTTGTCAAGATCTATAATTAGGGACTCCAGATATGAGCTTGAAACACGGACAACTTTACGTGTGACATGAACGAGACTTTATTAACTAGACTAAACACGCAAACTACCCTAACACACACATACATACAGTTTACCAACGGAAAGAGAGCTGAAGCAGTATACAGGAAAGCTAGTTATAGCTTTCGCTCACTTTGTCCCGGGCATTTGTTCCTCCAAAAACTTTCCTACAGTCCATTCACTATCAGTCACGACTCGCGCGTATTTTCATTTAAACGTCACTCACTGACGTTTTCCTTATCATAAAAAAAAACAGATTGCCCTGCTCTGCCTCTGATTGGCTAGTACTCGTTGCCATCTGGGTCAGAGCCAATTAGAAGCAGGATGTGGGTGGGAAAAAACTCTGCTTTCTCCTGTGTGTATGGGAAAGGGGAGGGACAGAGGTTTAACATATAGACAATATCTGCTTGACAACTTATTATGAAGCTGGGAACAAGCCCAAATAAGCAACTACACTTTAGAAACAAGCCCAAAAAAACGCAACCCGCGACTACCAATATTTGTAAGCGACTTAGTCAAGCCCAAAAACAAGCCCAAAGTCGCTTATAATAAGCGGACTTGGCAACACTGATCAGTGACGTCCTTGAAGGTCACATGATTATGTCTCTTCTTCATGTTCCATATATGGAGTATTTTTGTGCATATAGCGCCCTCAGGCTATTGGTATGAATTGAAAACACAGCACATCTCAGTAAGAAGCGCTCATAATGATTACATCGACGCGTTTGGGTATAAATTCAAGAAATATTATTCCCGTCTATAGAAATATGATGTAAATCTATGAGAATATATCAATATTTCTCCAAGTCTGCACATTTTTGAGCTAAAAGCCCTGAGGGACATTGTTTTGTATAGCACTGTCATGACAACAGCACGGAGTTTTTTTTTATGAATGGACCAGCTGACGCTCATAAATCATATTAAAGGGATCGACGCATTTTTTCATTTCATAACTCCTGACACAAATTAAGACATAACTGTCACTATAAGTTTCTCAGAATACAATAGTTGTCAAATACTGAAACTTGAATCTTATATCTTTTTAATGATGTATAGTTTGTCAAGGTAAAACATTTAATCTGATAGTAACTTTGAACTAAATAAATAAAAAAAATGCTTCAGTGCGCCGACGCACTGGTGCAGCTTAACAGGTTAAACGTGAATACCATAACTGCACTGGGGTGTAATGATAATATGGCAAGTCTAAGCTACAGACACCACACCGCTCGGACAGGTCCATGTGTCATTTCACCATATAGCCAACAGTTGCTATTTTGGGGTCTACAACATGAAAGTCACCTTCATTTATAAAGCGCTTTTAACAATGTAGATTGTTTCAAAGCAGCTTTACAGTGATAATAGGAAATTAAAGTAACAGAGATTGTTTTGGTTTTAGAGCAGCTGTAGAATAAAGTTATTGTCCAGCTAAAGTTAGTTTTGATTGATTAATTTCCGTTGCAAAGATCATTAGTTATTAACTTAGGGGCCGCTAACATGACACTGTTCTAACAAAAAAAAACCTTAACGCGCTCTGACCTGCTCATTTGCACAACAACAGTGCCTGGTGGCTTGAGAACGCAAACCTTGAAATAGGCTCCAAGGTGCAAGCCTTGAAAAAAAAAAAAAAAAGGTTCTCTCTGCGCAAACTTAAAAAGCGCAAATCTGTGAAAACGTTGGCGCTGTGCACATATGTATTACGTGTTTAGTCTATTGGTATGCGTATTTGAATATATATGTGCGCAGGCATGTAGTCTTTCTTTACAAATTGACCTCGACTGACCTTAAAAATGTATAATACAGAATTATTTATCGCTTCCGCGTAGCCATGTGAACTGGAATTAATTTGACAACGTTTTATCTGTACAGAGGTAAAGGAAAGGCTTCACAGGGGAGAGACTAGTTTACACTGCAGGGCTGTGTTGTCGTTGTGTCAGGCGTTGTGACAGGTGTAAGTCCTTCATCAGATATGGATATGGCTTGGATCCGGCGGACTGTGGTAACCCTCGGGATAAACAGAGAGACTAATATATTATCATAGACGCAATTCTTCTTATGATGTAACAAGTATATCAGGATATGGGAAGTGTTCCCGGTTCCGACTGACCTAATCTATGCAGCCTAACATTGAATTATAAAAGTCTATAATGTGTTATGTGTATGCTAGGTTAAAGAGATGTGTCTGCTTCCCGGACAATGTTATTAAGACTGTTCCAAAGTTTTGGTGCTAAATAGGAAAAGGATCTACCACCAGCAGTCGATTTTGATATTCTTGGTATTATCAACTGGCCGGAATTTTGAGATCGCAATAGACATGAAGGACTAAAATGCGTTAAGAGCTCGCTCAATACTGGGGAACTAAACCATTTAGTGCTTTGTAAGTAATCAGCAAAATTTTTAAATGTATACGACGTTTAATAGGGATGTAGCAAATTAGCGCTAAATATATATAATTTATTTTAATGGATTATAATTAATTATATTTTAATAATATTTTTAGAATTGACTGTAGCAGAATTAATAGTACAATTATTTAATCAGTTCATCCAATGAACAGAAAGCATAATCAATTATTAATTCTAGGAAATATATTATCTTCCTGGCCAAGAAAGAATAACCTTTTCCAACTAAAGTAAATAAAGTACCAGCAGGGTAATAGCATAGGTATCGCTAGATCAAGATGTTTAAGTGACTTCGATATGTGGCAAACACAGAGACAATAAAGCATCAATATAATGGTTTAATAAATGAAACTACGGTAGGCTACACACACAACTAAACTAAGCAAAGATTGTATACAGAATCAAGAAAGTAAAGAAAAGTGAAGAAAGAGAGAGAGAGAAGAAAAGAGAAAGGCAAGATTACAATCAGTTAACCACAACCTACGAGAAACATCAGAGAATCAGGGTCACCTTAAAGGGGTACAATAAGTTAGAAACGCATCTAAAGGCTGCGAACAGGTACTTGCATTGACTTCGGTTGATGAACAAGTCCAGATGCAGGAGATTCTTGATGATTTCGCCTGGAGTGCGCTGAAGCTATGTGCTAGAGCCCAAGAGGAAGCCACACTCCTGGTGGACTGAGCCTTCACACCAAGGGGGAATGGTCAGCCCTGCGTCTGGTAAGCCAAGACAATGGCGTCCACTATCCAGGGAGACAACTTTTGCTTGGAGAGAGCCTTTCCCTTCAGCTTCCCACCATAACAGACAAAGAGCTGGTCTGAGGGCACAAACTGCACAGAGCAGTGCCAAGGCTGGGTCTGCCTCCTCCGAGGGCAGCGCTTGCAGGTTCACCACCTGATCTCTGAACGGAGTGGTGGGAACCTTGGGCACGTATCCAGGCTGGGGTCTCAGGATCACGTGAGAGTTAGCCGGCCCGAATTCCAGGCACGCTTCATCAACCGAAAATGTCTGCAGGTCCCCTACCCTCATGATGGAGGCCAAAGCGGTCAGGAGCGCTGTCTTCATGGACAGGAACTTAAGCTCCACTGACCGCAATGACTCAAAGGGAGCTCTCTGCAGGGCAGATAGCACCACTGTGTAGGGTTTGAGGGCGAATCAAACACAAATGAATCTTCCAGGTGATTTGTTCAAACATAATTCCACACAGAACTCAACACTCCAGACCCCAAATCACCAATCCAGAGCCATAAAATCCAGGCTCCAGCCAGTCTACGCTAACCAATGAAAACCCCCAGCTAAGAACTTTATGGCCATGCAAGCAACTAAAGGACAACTTTGTCCCAACGTTGACAGATATACAAAACAGACCTCCTTCTTCTTAAGGAACTCTGAATGACCCCAAGGTTTGAAATCTCTTAAAGGGCACCTATTATGCCCCTTTTTACAAGATGTAATATTGGTCTTGGGTGTCCCCAGAATGCATTTGTGAAGTTTCAGCACAAAATACCCCACAGTTAATTTATTATAACCATTTGAAAATGTCATTTTTGGGGCCTGTTTTAAAAAGAGCTGTTTTGGAGTGTACCATCTTAATTGTTAATGAGCTGCATATCCCCGCCCTGCTGCTGGACCCAGATGATGAAGAGACACGAATGAGAATGGACTAAACGTCTCGGAATGGTTACTTGATACATTTATGTATTTACAAAGTTTTAATCGCGTCCCCTTTGCAATTATGGATGTGCAACACACACACACACACACACACACGAACCGTGATAACGTTCGCGCAATTTTTTGAAACTACACACACACACACACACACAAATACTGTGATAACGTTTGCTAAGTACAAACGATTCATTTATTTTTTTCTTAAGGGGAGGGAGATAGACGTTTATATACTGTCTATGGAGATAGAGCAGACCTTAATTTATTTACATTTGTAATTGCTGCAAAAATGATAGCCTACGTGACATAAAACTGTCTGACGTTGTTTGTTGAGACATCTATGACGACGACAATAAATAGCTTTAGACGCATTTGTTGTTGAACTGGCTGACATCGATTGAAATGACTATTTGCTCAAAAATCATAAAATACACTTACTTCTGGAGGTGACGTTGAATCGCGAACTGTAGGCAATGATCCACACTTGATTAACTTTGACCCTCGTTCACTAAACAGTCAGTCAGAAAATGAAGGAAGTTTAAGTGGCGCCGTTTCTTCATAAATAAAATCCATCCGCTGCGTTTTCAGTGGCTCTGATGTCAGTGAAGACTACTATATCCATTCTTAAATTCCACAACAGAACACCTAAGTTACACTTCTTATGAGACATTACACACCGGCTGTCGTTGAAACAATGGAGGATGCAGATCACCGAGGGCGGGGTCTATGCCAAAACCAGACTGTCAATCAAACCGCGTCGGTGGGGCTTAGCGCATTTCTACATCACAGTCAGGGAAATCTAGAACAGGGCGTTCTGAGACAGTGCTTGTGATTTATTGAGATAGTAAAAAAACTACTGGGTGGATTTTTATCATTCTAGGGTGGTTTTGCTCACACACTGCCAACACACATTTATGTTCAAACACCATGTAAAAGTGAATTTTGCATAATAGGTCCCCTTTAAAACCACAGAGACTAGGGATGTCCCGATCCGATCACGTGATCGGAAATCGGGCCCGATCACGTGGTTTCAGACTCGATCGGAATCGGACGTTACCTCCCGATCAGGACTCGGATATATATGTATACAGATGGTGGACAACCAGAATGAGACTTTTACCGCCGCCGTTCCCGCGGCGGCAAAAATGGGATGTGTATTTGCTGCCTTTTACCGCTGAGTGGCGCTGTAATCACAGACTTTGAAAAGTGTCAGTTTATTCTCTTTATGACGTAATCTGCCGCGGCAGTAATCTGAGCTGAGGTCACAGATAAATTCAAGATAAATATTGTGGTTAAACGAATCAAATTCATTCAATTTAAACAAAGTAGACACACGTTAACATTGTGTGCCCAGTTTTTCTATAATTTAGAAAGGCTATGTCAATAGGTTACTTGTCATTTACTTCGTGTTATTTTAATGTGTTTGTAGATTTATTAACTGAAACATAACAGTGAAATAAATTAAAATAATTTACCGTAAAATTAAAACATTTTCAGGACTTGCAGTTACTAACCGATGTTAGTCGGTTTAAGCATTCTTTGTTATATTCAGAATTAAATAGGCTTACATGTTGTTATGATTATCAATTGAATTCTTTAATAAATAATCAACCACAATGAAATGGCTATACCGGGTGGCGCAAGTGACAGGGCAAAACAGCAGCAACTGCGGCATTTTAAAAGGTAAGTTTCCTATCTGTTTATTAAAAAATTTTTTTAAAAAAAATTAAAAAAAGGCGCAAGATCTTGTAAAAAAAAAAAAAAAACTTTTTTCATTATTTGAACAAAAATGAGACTGATTGAATATGTAAAAATATAAACAAACAAAGCAGAGAATAAAACAGACTTTTAGGGAACGATAGCTCAGATGATAGCTCAGTCTATCGTCTGATAGCTCAGACGATAGCTATTCTATCTGTATTCTATCTGATAACTCAGACGATAGCTCTGTGGTCAATGCATTAACAATAGCCTCCCGGAGCTTCAAACGATCTGAGATCGAATCTCAGTGTAGCCGACAGTGTTTATGTTTTTCCGTTCTTGATGCTTAAATATGCATCTGTTTATTAAAGTCAATCATCTTGTTTAATTATCAATTGTACATTACAACATAAATTTGCTACATTCCAGTTGAGCCGCTGCATTAAGCTCGTCTTTAATCTGCTAAATTATTTTTTTTGTGTGTGTGAATCATTCACGAGATTGAGACTGACAGTTATACCCGGCCATAGCAACGAAAGACATTTTTCAAAACAGATCGAACAAATCAGAAAAATACTTTCAATACAGTATTGCTTTCAATTAAAAAATAAACAATGAAAATGTAAAAGAAAAAGAAAATTAATTAAGTTTGAAAACCCATCGCACATTTCAAAGTATGAATAAAGTGTCGGGACAGTTTTTTTTTATTTAAACAGGGTTGCATCGATAGAGTTTATTCCCTTTGTGATGCAAAATAAGAAACACAGACTCTTATTCTTGCAACATTTTACAGTTCCATTGTCAAAGAAATTGCAGCTAAATTAAAACGGTACAAAACGAAAAAAGTTCAAAGCAACATAAATTAAGAACCGGCGTTTTTCTTTGCCTCTCTCGCGCTGGATATTTTTTTTAGTAAGTTTGGTCTCCCTCACTGCGCGCTTTCTCGAAATTAAGCATTTCAGCGTAAAAAAACAACATACAGCTGATAATACTGTATATGTCGCTGTGTGTCATCCACACAAATCACGGAAGAAAAAACTGTAACAAATAGCTTTTGTTCCTTCAAAGATAAAGCATGCCTTGCTGAATTCACCTTACAATAAAACGAGGTGGGTCGCGAATTAAAGAGCTCTATCTGCTAAATTGAAATTGTGTGTAGAAAACCTTTAAATATAATCAATAAAACTACAACATATAATTTAATAAGATATAGGGCCTACTGTACGTAGGCTATGGACTTTTGGAGATTTTAAGATTAATCCTTAAAAGAATTTTGCCTTTGCCTGCTCATCAGGCTGGCTCCGACACTCTCCATATGAAAGACGGAACATTAACACCTCTGTCCTGCACCCCCACGATAAAGCAACTATTGCCTTCTCCAAACCCCCCACTGGCTAGCTGAGTTTGCAAAACAAAACAAAGAGTTTGCCACTCGTCGTGGTGTGCCAAAACACTTAATTATTAACTTCAATATTTCATTCAAAACAATCTCAAAACGCTTTGTGACATTTTGAAAAGCCGTGGATGCATTACTGCCACTGGAACCATGAACGCAACAGAATACTGGGTCTGATTTTATTGTTTGTCGTTTAAACGTCATATATATATATATATATATATATATATGTTTTAGAACTATAAATCTCTCTGCATCAACAATAGACTATAAAATGCATTAATAGGCTAATATAAAAATATCAGTAGTCCAAGTTAGTTCGGGATTCGAACCCGTGTCATCTAAATGATCATAACGTAAGTTCAACCACTCGGCCACGATTCACTCGTTGCGACACAGCCTAACGTTCCGGTGTGTGTTCGCTCACACGAGCGAGAAGCGCTCTTCATTCAAATGAACGCGCCGCCGCGTTTGTCGAACTAATTCAACATGCCAGAATAAAACCTGGCTTTATGCATAGCGCCACTCGTCGTGGTGTGCCAAAAAATTTACAATAATTTAGTTTAATTTATTTCAGTGTTAATGTTTGAGTTAAAAAAATCCTCTACAAATTAAATTAACACAAAGTCGGCTATAAGAGTCCTTTATAGGCTACGTAAAAAAGCAAAGGGCTTACAGTCTTAACATTTAGGCTACTTTGCTTAAATTCGATACATTTATTTTCAGTAGGGCCTAATAAATTTGTAGGGATGTAATTTCAGTATGCTTTACCAACGCTATGTATTCAATTAAAGTTCCAAGAGGTCTGGGCTGCGTTTCCCAAAAGCATCGTAAGCCTAAAGTTGATCGTAAAAACGATCGTACGACTGATCTTAATATTACGGTCTGTTTCCCAAAAGCATCGTAGCTTAAGTAGCACTTGAAAATCTTCGTAGAACTACGAGTGCTCTGGAGTAATCGTACATCCCCAAGTGCATCGTAAGAAGACAGATTTATGAGGACACCTGCAGGACAACCGGCAGATTACACTTTTATCTAGATTTAACAGATTACACTGCAAAGTGAGTACAAATATAAGGTTTTGATTGTACTTTTTTATTGTACACTTTATTGTACTTTTTTTTTTAATGAATGTATAAATTAAATAATAAAAAAGGGAAGAAAAAATACACATCTAAATTAAATTAATGAACAAAATAAAATCATAAAAGAACGAAGCAATGTGGGAAATATACTTCAAAGACTGGGCAAAATATGGATGAATAATAAATAAAAAAATCGGTCAATGACTTGCTGACGTGCACGAAAACCAGCCATGTATTGGGCATTTCTTGCGGACCTCCTTCCTTGATCTTTGAACACCCCGGGTTGCAGTTAGTTTGCAATGTCCACCCAGATATTTTGTTTTTCCTTATTTGTATGGTGTCCTTTAAATCTGTTAAAAATAACATCTTTGTTTCGCCTCTAAAATTAGGCCTACATTAATTTAATCTTTTTTGAAAGGTATCTTTTCTTGTTTGTCTTTTTGTTCATACATTTTGTCAGTAGGCTATCTCTGCCTGAATGTAGACTTTAGACTTGTTTTGATTGCTAATCCACAGATGATGATTATTAGGTTAAACCTAATAATTAAGGCTAAACGTTCAGAATACGATTCCATATAAGGTTGTATTTCAGCACTTCGCGAATGGACAGCGACTCTTAAGTAGCACGTAAAACGCGTTCTCGCGCGTTCATGTTAAGTGCACTTTTGGGAAACGCTCGTGGAATTGCTGCGAGCGTTCGTAACCTTGCACGTAGAAAGCGCTCTTAAGAGCTAAGATACATCGTTATCGGGAAACCCGGCCCTGGTCTCTATATTTCCTTCCCAGCTGACACTAATATGCAAGTGCACAGCAAAAATCACAACTTGTGCTGCGAACGCAAGTTATTTAAGGTGTCTCAACTGTACACAGTCTACCCTACAGTGTGAATTCGTTACAAGGTTTCATTTAATTAAATTAATGTGCAGCAATTTGTACAAATAGAGTCTATAGGCTTACTATACTGTTGTAGCCATTAAATAATCTCATTTAGTATCATATTTGTTAAAATATTATAATGTTATTTTTTTCCATCTATGTTGAATATGAAAAGTGAACAGCACGAGTAAGATAGGATGCATTATATCGAGAGATGGATATGGAGTGGGTCAGACATGATTTTGACCACTTCATTAAGTTTTGTTTAGTAGAAAACCTTTCTTTAAAGTGAATTTCGTTTTCTATAAATTGTATCTTAATTTTAATACATTTTTCATCAACCAATTGCTGGATTTAATAAGTAAGAGAAGCAAATATAACAGACACTAATCATGGAGGCGCCCGCGCGGTCACTTGCATTGCACGTCAGCTGGAGCGCATCTCATCCTCCTAACTTAACGAAACTCAGCGTATGCCTCACACAGACATGAGAAATACATCAAATACACAAAGCTTGAAATGTCTTCAAACGAAATAATTCAAAACGAAAAGAAAAAGGCTACTCTCTGATTATGTCTTTATGTGCATTTCTCTCTAGGTGCGTTCACTACAAATATGGCGATCGTCAACTTCATCTTTGCAGTCGACACTGTCAGAAAACACTAGTTTATTGATAAAAATCAATGCACGCATCACCGGATTTACAAATACACATCTTGCTTGTTGCACGCACACATATTATGTCGAAAAAAACGAAATATTATGTTGAAATAACATTATTATTAATAATACATCTTTTAGAATATTTGATTAAATGCTGATTGTTGCGCTTGTTCAATTTAATAAAATTAAAACTTTAAATGCTATAATTAAAATAATTGAAAATTAAATATTTAGTGGCCAAGTTTTGCTAATTTATTATATAGGCTATTATATGCCTATTGCCTATATTAAGTAGGTCATATTAAGGCATATATTAAGTTTTTTTAGCTGTTATGAGAAAAATAAATCTAACGAAATCTAAAATCTAAATCTAAAAAAATTATTCTAACGCCAATTCAACATGCCAGAATAAAACCTGATTTTTGAACAATGCGTAACGCCACTCGGCCTGGTGTGCCAAAACACTACATTTTAAACTTCAATGTTTAATTCAAAACAATCTCAAAACGCGTTGTGACATTTTTTTAAAGCAGTAGCCTAGCCTACATTAAGGGCATTGAAACTAGGATCTTAACTAAAACGCGTTCCACGTAATCTCTCAAAAATTATGCCACACTACTCCATTTATTTATTTTTTAAGGACTGCTTTTGAAATCACTATAAATTACTATGCAATTGTATCGCTCACGAGAGCTCTTCATTTATCTAATTCCTCAATAGAATAGTAAAAATATTCAGCGTCATTGCTCCTAATATCGTCTCTATTTTTAACTTTTGATTCTATTTTTTCAGTTCTAAAATTGATTCTATCTTTGGTTCTATTCTGTTGTAGCCTAATAGGCCTATTTATATATATGAAAAATATGCCTATTAGGCTTAGGGTTTTATATTTAACCCACTTACATTTTAAAATACGGCAATTGCTGCTGTTTTGCACAATGTCCCTTTGCGCCACCTGGCGGTCATTTCGGGAACGACTTTGAAATGCGGCTGGTTTATTTTCGCCGCGGTGATTTCGCCGCGGCAGCTGGCGCGGCGGTAATAGGCATTCTGGTTGTCCACCATCTGTATATATTCTCATTTAACACATTTTTTAACACATCTATAGTTATGCGGTGGCACAGAGTTACGCCGGTTTCACACTGCACGCGTTTGCAGAGCGTAAGCAGCGCAGGAGCAGTGCATATGGTGAGCAGGAGCAGGACACGCGCGTTTTGCTTTCACACTGGCAGCGTTCGTCACGTGCGGCTGAACCGCGGGTTGTGTAGGCCTACAGACAGAGTAGCCTACTCTATAATGGATAAGTTGGCATTGCTTTATTTCGTTTTCAAATACATTTAAGAGAAAATACTTGTCAAGAAGCTTATTTTATTAATAATTTCATAAATATAACTTTTGGTTCATCTTTGTTTTTATTGTTCTGGCAACAAGTTTGTTTTTGGACATTTGTTTTCTTTTTAAATTGATGTTGGTCATTTGATCGACTGTTTAAAACACAATAGATATCATCAATGCACTTTTTGGATAAAACTGCGGTGTATTTTGGCCATGATCGATGCATAGTCACTTTTAATTCAGCGTAAGCGGCGCAGCAAAAATAGACTCTGCGCCGAAACGATCCCGGCACTGCTGCTTCTGCTCTGCTCCTGCTACGCGTTGCCGCGCCGCCTCTGCGTGCGGTGTGAATGCTCTAATCTGTTAACATGGGCGCCGAAAAAAATACCTGCTGCACGCTCTGCTAACGCGTGCAGTGTGAAACCGGCGAGTGCAGTTCCTAAAAGCACATTACTGGCTTTGCAAACACTGTGGCACTTTATTTTTTTATTTGTTTACATGCCTGTTGGGTATTTTAAGTTGAGGTGCTATTTGTTTATATATTAGACTTTTTTTATATTTACTGTTGCACTAAGTCCAAAAGTGAAGAATTTGTTATTTATTACTTGATTGTTCAAGCTACCTCACAGAAGTGCTCTGTTTGTTAACAGAGTTGTTGAATGTTAAAATAAGGTGAATTAAATAAAAAATAAGGAACATCCTGGATCTGTTTTTTGCTCTTCTTTATTCTTTTTTTATGTATTATAGAAGTATCGGATCGGGACTCGGTATCGGTAGATACTCAAAATCAAATGACTCGGCCTCGAGGGCAAATAAACCTGATCGGGACATCCCTAACAGAGACTGAGACTTTTACCTATAAAAATACATAAAATCATCCCAAAACAATTCTTGATGGACTTATAATCAAACATTGTTCAACTACATAATTCTATATTGTGTCTACAACCTATATGTGTGTCTAATATGCTTAGATCCCATATAAGTCATGTAATTGTTATAACTATTAGATGTTTGAATGAAAGTGTGTCTTGTTTCCCATCAGTATGTTCACAATTATGAAGATGGCTTGATTGAAATCTGTGTAAAATGTTTTGTATTCTTATAATAGGAATGATGTCTAAACTGTGGCCTCTGTACTCTCTGCTAGCGCTGGAGAGTAAGGAGATCACAGATAACACATGATTTACTATGAGAAGTGAAGAAAATGCCACCTCTCAAATAAAGACAGTGTCTAATTGGTCAGAACTCATCCAGGAGGCTGGACAAACATTTGAGTTTAAAATCTTAGGACCCGAACAAAGCTTGGGCAGAAGAAGATAGATAAGGAAAAAGTAGATTCAAAAACGATCAT
The DNA here is from genome assembly GCF_965113295.1 of Leuciscus leuciscus. NCBI lineage: Eukaryota > Metazoa > Chordata > Actinopteri > Cypriniformes > Leuciscidae > Leuciscus > Leuciscus leuciscus. The sequence goes on along the minus strand of NC_138736.1, from coordinate 21,852,430 downwards.
GGAGAAGCCATGACGGAGTAACCAGACAGACGAGTAACCATGTAAACGAGCAGACAAAAGAACCCAAATCAAGATCAGAAGAACATGGGTTAAACATCTTCATTCAAGCCATCTAACTACTCTCGTCTCAATTTTCTTTCTTTTCTTAGTTTTCTTTTCTTTTCCGATGTGAGTCTCAGTTCTAAGTTATGTTTTGCGGCAAAGTTTCGGTCCACGATTCGACTGCAAAGCCTGCTTCTAGCTTCAAAGACTTTCCATCCATCCGCCAGCACACCACATGATTGGCTGCCCCAGACATCTATATCCAGGCACTAGGAGACGTCAGCCAACGAACCTGGGAAACCCCTTTCTCGCCGATGAAGGGAATCCCCAAAAGCAAAGACAAGCAAGTAGCTTCGAGACTCTTAAACTGAACTGGTGCATTGATATAGATTTAATAACCTGCCTAAGAAACGATAGAAGGGTTAAATTAATGATTGATGGTTTGTTCAGGTCATGTCTTATAAGTGCATATAGAAACTTGGGATTTCATCATCTTACTCTTAAAACTCATTCTTTCCTCACTCTCTTTCTTTCTGCAACTTGTATGAATGTGTGTGCGTGTGTTAAAATTAGTTTGTGTTAGATATTAGTTTTATGTGTTAGAATAATCAATAAAATCTTGTTTGTATTTTAAAGAGAAGTGTTACTTGTGTTATGTGCTTACGAATTTAATGTCTTAAACTGCTGATCTAACGTTACCTTGCTAATAAATAGTGTTTCACTATAGTTTGGATATTTATATCCGCTGCAGAGCTGATAGTTGCGGCCGGTTCAAATAAACCCTGGACGAGTCATTTGCTCAGCCGTAATAAGTGATTCTTTCGAATTCCCTATAAATTTATTAATAATTCCTTTTGAGCTAAATTGACCTCTCAGAATCACTAAATTACGTTACAACTGCGAGGTCCCAAGAGGGTACAAGAGGAGAGCGAGGAGGATTAAGTCTCCTCGCTCCTCTAAGGAACCTGATGACCAGGTCATGCTTCCCCAAAGACTTACCTTCAACTGCATCGTGATGTGCGGCGATAGCAGCAACATACACTTTGAGGGTGGAGGGAGACAGCCTTCGCTCCAGCCCATCTTGCAGGAAGGAAAGCACGACTCTGATCAGGCATTTTCTGGGGTCTTCTCAGTGAGACGAGCAGGTGATGAAGAGGTTCAACTTCAACGCATAGGCGTGTCTCGTGGACAAGGCTCTAGCAGAAGTGATGGTAGCCACCACCGGAGGTGGTAGGATACTCAAACCTGCCTTGTTCCCCATCCAGAAGCCACACATGTAGGTTCCATAGATCGGGGACGAGGGTGCCAGAGGGTGCCCCGTCTCTAGGAAAGGAGGTCCTTCCTTAGAGGAATTGGCCAGGGAGGTGCTGTCGCGAGGAGTACTACTTCGGAGAACCAGGTCTGGGTGGGCCAATGAGGCGCAACCAGAATGACCTGCTCCTCGTCCTCCCTGATCTTGCACAGAGTCTGTGCAAGAAGGCTCACTGGGGGAAACGCATACTCGCGGAGGCCCCGCGGCCAGCTGTGCGCCAGTGCATCCGTGCCGAGCATGCCCTCGGTCAAGGAGTAAAACAGGCTGCAATGGGAAGAGTCGTGGGACGCAAACAGATCTACCTGTGTGTCGCCAAACTGTTCACAAATCAGCTGAACCGACTGGGGATGGAGTCTCCATTCCCCAGGAAGTGGCTGAAACTGTGAGAGCTCGTAGGCTGCACGGTTCAGCTCTCCCGGGATGTGAATGGCTCGATGCGACCTCAGATGCTTCTGACTCCAGAGGAGGAGGTGGCGGGCGATTTGCGACATACGGCGAGAATGTAGACCACCTTGTCGGTTGATGTACGCTACTGTCGCGGTATTGTCTGAGTGGACTAGTTCGTGTTGGTCCTTGAGCAACGCACGGAAGTGATGCAGAGCCAAACGTACCGCCAGCAACTCGTGGCAATTGACATGCCAAAGGTGCTGGGGTCCTGTCCAGGAGCCCGCGGCAGCATGTCCATTGCACATGGCACCCCAGCCCGTGGTGGAGGCATCTGTTGACACAACAACATGCCTGGTAACTCATTCTCTAAGGGCACACTCTTTACTGGGGACAGTTTGCTCTTTTCCCAGTTGACCCGAAGGCCCAGACGTGCAAGGTGCCAAAGCACCAGGTCCCTGTGTTCGCAAACCTGGTCTCGAGAGTGAGCTAGAATCAGCCAGTCATCGAGATAGTTCAGGATGCGAACCCCGTGTTGCCGGAGTGGCACAAGGGCTGCCTCGACGACTTTCGTGAAGATGCGAGGATACTGGGCTAACCTGAATGGGAGAACCGCGTACTGATATGCCTGCCCCTTGAAAGAAAACCGTAGAAACGGTCTGTGTCGAGGAAGAATGGAGACATGAAAGTAGGCGTCCTTCCGGTCGATCGCTGCAAACCAATCCAATGGACGAACGCATTCGAAAATGTGTTTCGCTGTCAACATCTTGAACGGAAGCCTGTGAAGGGATCGGTTCAAGACGTGCAGGACCAGGTTTGGCCGTAGCTCACCGGACTTCTTGGGTACAATGAAGTAGGGGCTGTAGAAGCTGGACTTCATTCCAGCTGGAGGGACAGTCTCGATCGCACCCTTAGCCAGTATGACAGGGGCATTGCCACCGACCATGGTGTAACGGACTCCCTGGAAGCGGGGAGGATACCGTGCGTGATGGTTCTTGCGTCCCAGCGGGACAGGTTGGGAAGCTTTAACCAAGCTCCCAAGAACTGAACCAGCGGGGTCATGCAAACCACAGACGTACTCTCAATGGGGCAGTGAGGCGGAATGACCGCGCCCCCATACCAGGACGCTGCACCTTCCACGTCTGGGCCGGTCGTTTCGCCTCGCAGCCCCATTGAGGGTACGTCTGTGGTTCGCATGACCCCGTTGGTTCAGTTCTTTGCCGCGTCCTGACAGAGGAGGCCAGGGAAGGACCAGCGTTCCAAGGGGGCCTGCTCTGCCAGGGGTCTGGTGACAGAGGGGGACGAGAGTGGCGAGGCTCGTGAGCGGCACGCACTGTCATCCAAGACCTCTGGGGGCTTAGAGATGGGTGTGTCAGTTCTTTCTTTAACCACATAAAGGTGCTGCCTGCCGAGCATTGTCAGCACTTTGTTCCATACTGTCACCCTCAGGTCACCCTGGCCACCAGCCAAAGGATCGCCTCTCGAAGAGGGGATAGATCGGGGTGTTGTAGAGGGGACTCTAACTCTAGTGAGGTCATTGATATATTTACTAATTGACATTGATATATAGACTAATATAACATAGGGACATGCATAAAACACAGGAGAAATAATATATGAAGAGTTCAGATGCAAAAGCCTCTAAGTGCCATCTGAAATTTTCTTCTAGAATGATCATTTTTATCAAGCTCGTATATTTAAGTTCAGTAATTTCACTTAAATGGCAATGAAAATTACCTATTAATTGTCATTTAAGTGAAATTACTGAACTTAAATATACGAGCTTGATAAAAATGATCATTATGATCATTTCTACTCGTTCTACTCACATACACAGCACATCACAAGATAATCCATGAGTCAAGCCCCGCCCCTTTGCTTTTGGACACTCAACTCCTAACAAAAATAAATGACAGAACCACATTCATAGAATCATTAAATACACAGTTCACAGTAGAAGCACTAATGCAAAATAACAAAAACACAAAATAATACTTTAAGATGTGAACAGAAATATACAAGAATTAGCTCAATTTTAACAAAAGAACACCCAATAAACATTTGAAGGAAAAATACAATTACAAAAGAAAACAACAAAAACAAAACACAACACTACCCTTGTAAATATATAAAATATATGACCTCAAAATATATAAAATATTGATGATTACTTACAAAGCATTAAATGGTTTAGCTCCGCAGTACTTAAGCTAGCTCTTAACGCATTATAGTCCTTCACGTCTATTGCGATCTCAAAATTCCGGCCAGCTGATAATACGTAGAATATAAAAATCAACTACTGGCGGTAGATCCTTTTCCTATTTAGCACCAAAACTTTAGCACCAGAACAGTCTTCCTAACATTGTCCGGGAAGCAGGCACACTCTGTCAGTTCAAAGCTAGACTAAAAACACATCTATTTGACCTAGCATAAACATAACACATTATAGACTTCTATAATTCAATGTTAGGCTGCATAGATTAGGTCAGCCGGAACCGGGAACACTTCCCATAAATCCTGATGTACTCATTACATCATAAGAAGAATGGCGTCTATGCAAATATTAGTCTCTCTGTTTACCCCGAGGTTTACCGCAGTCCGCCGGATCCAGGGCGTATCCAGATCTGATGAAAGACCTGCGCCTGGACGCAACGACAATGCAGTCCTGAAGTGTCAACTAGTCTCTTCCCTGTGAAGGCCTCCCTCCCCTCCCTTTACCTCTCTACAGATAAAGCGTTGTCGGGATAATTCCGGTTTGCGTGGCTATGCGGAAGCGATAAAAATTCTGTATTATAAATTTTAAGGTCAGACAAGTAGTTTGTTGAGATTTGCTTTGTAGGGAAGGACTACCTGCGCGCATATATTCACGCCTGCGCACATACAGTATATTCAAACGCGCATACCTATAGACTGAACTCGTAATACACATGTGCACGTCATCAGCGTTCTTGTAAAAGTTCCTGATGGAAGAAGGCAAGTCTCTCAGTGAGATACAAGCTTTGATTTCTCCCCACAGTGCCACAGACAGTTCCCCTGAGTCAATTATACGCGCCATGGGTGAGGTCCTGGAAAAGACAGTAAAGCACCTGAGTGAAGGCAACACATACCAACACCTGCACACATTTTCAGCTGTAGTTCCAACCCCCATGGGCAAGGAGAATATGGAAAATTGGATTGACCAAGCCAGGCTGATGATAACTTGTAAGTGTGACTGCTCCAGAAAAACGACGCAGAATTGTGGAAAGCCTCAAGGGACATGCATTGGACATTGTAAAAGCTGTCCGATTCTCCGATACAAAGCCAGTGCTTTGCAGTACTTGGAAGCGTTGGAGAGCGCCTTTGGATCATCTGAGTCTGGTGAGGATTTATACTTCAATTTTCGTCTTCTGCGCCAGGGCACAAGGGAGGCCCTGTCTGAATTCCTGAGTAGGATGGAGAAGACCCTCAGCAAAGTAGTGGAAAGAGATGGACTGTTCCTCAGTCTGGTCGATAAAGTACGAGTGGAACAGCTGATTAGAGGGGTTGTGAATTCTGACATGATGTTGCTCCAACTGAGGCTGAGAGAAAGAAAAAATCACCCTCCTTCTTTTCTGAGTCTGTTGAAGAAAATACATGAGGCAGAGCGGCTGAAGCGGCTCACCACAGAATGTCTGCAAAAGCCAAGGCCATACAATTCCACGAAGAGGAATTGAACATCCAGGAACTCAAGACCGAGCTTCAAGAATTGAGAACCCAAATAAGCGGGGTTGAGCACAAAGCTGTATCTACTTCATCATTAGTGATTAAAACTAAAGAAAAACCAATCAAGAAGACTGAAAAAATGGATGATTCAGAGGTTCATAAGTTGGTCTGAGGAAACAGGTCCAACACTTACAGCAGCAGTTGGCAGTTCTGATTATCAGTTCTACTCAATACTCACCTCATGTTCCAGAGCAGCGGCCAAAACCATCACAGTCCCAGTCCGTTTCTACGCCTTTTAGATAAAAATCAGCCAGAACAAGAGATGACTACTTCTGCTACAGGTGTGGAGAAGATGGTCATATTGCAACGAAGTGTCAATTTCCACCAAATTCTGATCAGGTGATTAAGAAGCTGATTCGTTCTTTGCGGCAGGCAAAGAATGGGAAACACGAGGTGGATGACAATACAATGGCTTCAAACCAAGCCCGTTTCTCCAAAAAGAGCCAGCCAGACATCCATGAATCCAGCAGTCTTCCTAAAGGACTACTAGGACCGGCATCCGTTTTAAACTGCATTTAATGTGTACGTACAGTGTATGTCAAGCACTGTTAGACAGTGGATCACAAGTGACGATCACAGCTGGTATTCCAAGAACCTGTATGTTGTACCCATTCACCCCTTGACTGGATTATCTATATGGGGCCTCAGTTCTTCCAGTTACCCTTATAAGGGCTATATTGTAGTGGATGCCACCTTTCCTGCCTCTGTCACTGGAGTGGAGGAGCCGTTGTCCATCCTGGCTCTTGTATGTTCTGAACCCCAAGGTCCTTCCCAATTGCCATTCATTATTGGTACCAACGGCAGTTTCTTCAAACGCCTTGCTGCTCTTAGCCATGATACTGAAGGATCCAGTGTTGCACGTGCTTTGAGAATCCAGACTTGACACCCTGCAATCCACCTGCCTCAGCAACAAGAGACTGCAACTCTTCCTTATAAACCTGAAGGAAAATTCTGATGGATAGGACCTGGTGATTGCATAGTTCCACCAAGGGGAGAAGTATGTGCTGTCTGTAAAATGGAGACTGACAAGCCTTTAAGAAAAGAGATCTTTGTGGTAGACACACCTGAGGAGGATAGTCTTCCAGCGGGAACATTCATAACCCCAGTGGTACTCCCATCTTCAGCAGTAGAAGGACAAAATATCCAAGTGTTGGTCCATAATGAAACATCCAAAGATATCTCCATTCCTGCTGGAACGGTAATTGCCAATGTCTATCCCACTGACACCCTCACCATAAGTTCTGGAGAACAGAGCTCCCAAGTAATAGACCTGAGCTTGTTTAATTTTGGTGAGTCATCCAATCCTGAGGCCTGGGAATGGAGATTGCATCAAAAGTTGTCAACCAGAGGTGATGTGTTTTCAACCGATGAATGGGATGTTGGATTAGCTCGAGGGGTTGAACATCCCATCAGACTGAAAGACACCAAACCATTCAGAGAATGCTCCAGAAGCATTGCTCCTGCGGACATCGAGGATGTACGATGTCACATCAAAGACCTGTTAGCGGCTGGAATAATTGAAGAGTCAAGGAGTCCGTACGCATCGCCCATTGTAGTAGAACGGAAGAAGCAATCAGAATGTGTATCGACTACAGAACTCTAAATGCTCGTACCATCCCGGTACACCATCAGTACACCACTCCCAGGATCAATGATGCCCTGGACAGTTTGTCTAGTAGTAGATGGTTTTCCGTACTGGACCTCCGTTGTGGATATTATCAAATAGCCATGGCGGAGGAAGATAAAGAGAAGACAGCATTTATCTGTCCCCTGGGATTCATCCAGTTTGAACGGATGCCTCAAGGAATTACTAGAGCTCCAGCCACATTCCAGTGGCTAATGGAGAAAGCTGCTGGTGATATGCACCTTCTCCAAATAACAGTCTATTTTGATGACATCATCGTGTTCGGACACACACTTGAAGAACACGAAGAGAAGCCTTTAAAAGTCCTGGACCGTCTGAAAGAGTGTGGCCTGAAAGTGTCAATTGACAAGTGCCAGTTTTGCCAGCCTCAAGTTCGGTATGTGGGGCACATTGTGTCAGCTGCTGGCATATCACCAGACCCAGCCAAGATTGAAGCCGTGACGCACTGAAAAATGCCCACCGACCTAAAGACGTTGAGGTCATTCCTAGGGTTTTGTGGATTTTACCGGCGATTCATAAAGGATTACTCAGTCATTGTGAGGCCTTTGACGGAGCTCACCAAAGGTTACCCACCAACATCTGGGCAAAACAGAAAGTCAATAGATGGCATGAAATACTACAAAGCATCTGAGCCATTTGGAGAGCGTTGAGACCACACCTGTACAGCAGCTTTCCATAAATCATTTACTGTCTCACACATGCCCCAGTGCTTGCTTTCGCTGATCTTGCTAAATAATATGAACTGCATGTAGACGCCAGTTTGAGCGGACTGGGTGCCGTTTTGAATCAGGAGCATTCTGGTGGACTGAGGCCCGTGGCCTATGCAAGCAGGGAAAGTGCATCCGAGCAACGTTACCCCATTCATCAGCTAGAGTTCTTGGCACTCAAGTGGGCAGTTGTGGACAAGTTCCATGACTATCTATATGGAGCCCAGTTTGTGGTGAAGATCGACTACAATCCACTTACATATGTGTTGTCAAGTGCCAAGCTGAATGCGATGGGTCATCGTTGGTTAGCTGCATTAGCTACCTATAACTTCAGCTTGCAATACAAACCAGGAAGTCACAACATCGACGCGGATGTATTGTCTCGCTACCCCTGTGAATCGACTGCTTGTGTAGCATATACGCGGGGTATATGTGTTAAATCGCAGATGAATATAGCTATAGAAGGTTAAATAATGATTGGGCTACAGAAGATAAAGTTTGTCTCAAGGAGGTATTGAAAAAGTAAATAATAACACAGAGACAGATCATTTAAATTTGGTGTTGGTACCATGTATTAAGTGAAAACAAAGACAAACAATAATAACAATACCCAAAATATTTCAAATCTGCAGAGAAGTTCAGTAGTTTACAGGAAAAAAACAACAAAATATAACTCAGGAAAACTGGAGAGTACTCAGATTAAAGACAGTCCACAACACACTATAGGACTATATTCTTTGCTCATAAAAAATGAACACCATGTCCAAATAACGCGAATGGTCCGTGAGATGCAATTAGTCCATGAGCCAGAGCTTAGTGAATGGCTATGTGTGTGTATATGAGAGTGGAGGGGGTGAGCAGAGCTGCACAGCCTCCTACCAAACCCACAGGGGGCGATGATGTTGTTGGGGCAGGTTCTGTTCCAGGTAATAATAGCTCGCCATCAACTGGCCCGCAACTGGCCGCACCTGGCCTGTATTAAATAAACAGGACCCATGGTTTAGTCACTACTCATAATATAATTTACCTACTAGCTAGTTTTATATTCTATATTTTATATTTTATGTGTACACAATAGTATCCAAAATACTGCATAAGTAATTGTCATAATTATATTAAATGACAATAACAAAATCGTACAAAAATATTCAAATGCATGGAAATAACCACCCATAAACATTGGGATTATTTACAACATAACATTCCATTCAATACAATTGATAATCTTGTCATTCAGTATATAAATGAACCATTTAAATACTTAAAGCCATAGCATTGAAAACAAAGTGCTAAATTTACATTACAATTCATGGAACCCAATAGAAACTCCATAGAAGCGAGTGGGAAGCTAATGCTACCAGCCACCACAGCTCATATAAATACATTGAAATGGCTTAATGCTGTTAGCATTGAGCTAGCGGAAACCGTCATTATAATACATAAAGATGCCAATAAAGATGTCAGTGCCAATAGCAACATGCTAGCGGACACAACAACAAACAGACTCACCAATTCCCGCAGATATTCGACACACCGCGGCACCAGTCGGCTTCTAAAGACAACGGTGATGGACACTACAAATACAGGATCGCATGCTAGAGTTAACCAAGCATTTAAGATGGAAAATAAGCGAAAAAGCATTGTTTGTATAGAGACATACCGAGTGCAGCTGCTCCGGTGGCTTCCCCCTCACACTACTGATTGGGGAAACTCACCGCAGCTTATAAAACGCGCTTATGTGCTATGATTGGTTGAAAGCGTTCACTGAGACTACCATGTGACTCCTGCACAAATATATGAATGAAGGGGGTGTGTTCAGGTGACTGGGAAAAATAAAACCATGGAATTTTACCCTGGGTTACACTTGCTCTGAATGGAAGGAAATACCTAAGTCAGGAGTAAGAGCCATCTGTCAGTCAGCTGTGATTACTGAATGTGAAGAGTCATCATCCAGACTGGTTGATCACTATGGTGTTTTACCTCAGAGTATTCCAGATGCATTCTCTAGTCCCACAGCTTTAGGTCTTGGTCAAATGGAACAGCTGACTAATGCAGAGTTGAAGAAAGCTCAGGAGGAAGGCCGGGTTGTGGGTGAAGTGAAGCGAGAAGTGGAGTCAGGAAAAATACTTACCGTCGCTAGGAGTTTCGATTCTACCATTGCTCTGTTACAACGGCAGGGACCCAAGTTAAAGATAAAGAGTCAACTTCTGTACAGAGTCACCAAAAGTTCCTGCGGTAGAGAAAAAACACAACTCATCTTACCTGAGAGGTACTGGTCCCATGTGCTGCACTCCTTGCACGATAACTCTGGTCATTTGGGACTAAAGAAAACTATGGAACTCCTGAAATATCACTTCTATTGGCCTAGAATGTCCGCATACATAGAGCTAATGGAGTGTTAAGGATTGTGGGTTAAGGATTGTGGCCGTTGTGTTACGAGAAAGACATTAACCAAGAAAGTTGCACCACTGAATCATATGACCAGCAGTGGGCTGTTTGACTTAGTGTGCATCGATTTCTTGTCAATCGAGCCTGACTCAAAAGGTATTGGCAATGTCCTCATCGTAACGGACCGTTTCACACGCTGCGCCCAAGCTTTCACAGCCAAGGACCAGAAAGCTCTGACTGTGGCCAAGATACTATGTGACAAATTCTTCGTTCACTATGGCTTACCCTCCCGCATCCATTCAGATCAGGGTCGAGATTTTGTGAGTGGTCTCATAAAAGAGCTACAAAGCATGCTGGGAATCCGAAAATCAAGAACATCTCCCTGTCATCCACAAGGAGACCCCCAGCCCGAAAGGTTCAACATAACCCTTCTTTCCATGCTTGGTACGCTGAATCCTACAGAGAAAAACAGATGGAGTCAACACATTAACAGATTAGTACACGCTTACAACTGTACTAAGACTGGGTACTCACCGTATTACCTAATGTTCAGAAGAGAGGCTCGTCTCCCAGTGGATGTGTGTTTCGGGACTTCGCCTGATGGAAAGGGAACCGGTAGCCATCGACAGTATGTGGAAAGAATGATATCAGAGTTACAGAGAGCATATCAGTTAGCCACTGAAACTGCCCAGAAAAGTCAGCAGAGGAACAAACGGTTGTATGACAAGCGAGTGAAACACCAGAGTCTGATTGTGGGAGATTGTGTGCTGATAATAAATCTTTTCTCTGGAGAGGAAATGGAGAAGAGGATTAGGAGAAAGGAATGTGGCCCTGACAGTAAGTACATTGAGGAACCACTCTGAAAGTGAAGAGTATGACCTGTGGTATTACTACTCGTATAGGGTTGAGAGACAGCACAGGCCAGAGTGTGTGTTACACTGTATGAATCAACAGTGGAGGAGGAAACTGTTAGCCATGGAGGTGAATTGGATACACCCTTTGCAGAAATGGCAGAGCTGATGTTCACTGAAGAAGGCCATGGAGAGCTCTCAGATTAGAGTTCAGATGAAATGGGAGATCCTGGTTTAGAAGGGGGAGAGCCTGAAATAGTTAATGCTACTAAATAGGTAGTAGAGGCGGTTCATTCCTGCCCAAAAAGAGACATAAGACCAGTAGTCAAGTTGAGCTATGATAGTCTGGACCGACCCTTAACTGGTTCATAGAGGAATGGTCATAAATGTAGAGGGTGGGGAAGAGTCAGAAAAGAAAACCGGTACCACCATGTGGTGTCACCCTATGGCACAGTGTGCTCATTGTACTCAAATAAACGCTTACACTGAGCCTAAAGTCACTGTTAAAGTGTGGAGAAGTAATCTCATGGGGTCATGAGATGTTTAGAAGAGGGAGCATGTAACCCTGTAGAATATTTAGAATATAGAATAGTAGAATAAAATAACAATTCTTCGGGTAATGGGTTATTTCAATTTATGTGTTTTTGTTTGGTTCTAATCCAGAGCTAAAATGTGAATGAAATATACGTTTCAATATATTGATGTATAGAGGCGTGTGTGTTCCTTTAAAAAGATCAATCATATATCAAGTTTGATTGCTATGCACATTTGAAAAACGTGGCATTAACAAACAAGTTAGGTGTTTCTTTATTTTATTGGTTTGTGTGAATAAAGTCCCGCCCTCACTGGGGTGTAACGTTAGTGGTTGTTTTGAATAAGACGAGAGCAGATTTTGACAAGTGCAGCTGATCGGTAATGAAAAGTTGAGTAGCAAATTAGCTCTATGAAATATTAATAATCAATAATAACTGGTTATAATTGATTATGAATATTTGGATCAGTTAATATAATTAACTTAATGTCATAAATTAATATTACAATCAATTAATCTGTTTGGTCCGTGAACATTCAGGATTACTTGTTTATTAAATCTAAGAAATGTACATTTCCAGGGCATGGGAAATGTCTTTCTTAATTTACAGTACTACTAAGAGCAGTAGCCAAAATCTATATGATTAGTGAATCCAGTTATGAGCTTGAGACACGGACAACTTTACGTGTGACATGAACAAGATTTGATTAACTAGTCCATTAAACTAAATTAACACTTAAACTACTCTAACATACACACACATACATGCATACAGTTTACCAAGGTGTAATAGTTTATCACGATTAATACCGTTCCAAATTATTTTACATCCAAACCAGATATATAAATAATCCCGCGGTAACTAAAGAGCCTATCCTTTAGTCGTGCTATTAAGAGTTAGGCGAATAGTCTCTACAAATTCGTATTTTATTATAAAGATAATAAGGATTATAAATATAATAAATTTCCCCTTTGTAGTATAAATCTACCTTTTTAGGTACTCTTCAACCGTGTTCGCTCTACAATAATAACCCTGTCGTAAGCTGCCTCTTTGGCTAGGCTATCAATCAATCAAAGTTCACACTGATTATTCATATATCAGAAATAATGCTTACCCTCCTGTCGTGTCCTCCAGTTAGGATCTCCCTGATCCAGAGAAAAGAAGGAGACACGCACTCAAGAATCCAAGGTCCAGTCAAGATGATTTAGAATAAATGTTTAACAATATTTATTAAAAGAATCAAAATGAAAAAGAATACTTGTTACAGATTCAAAAGGAGTACTGAACTAACAGAGAAATGCTAGCTAGGCTTTACAGCTTCTTGCGTCCAGAAACTGATGTGGTTCCGGATTGGAGATTGCAAGGAAGAACAATGAGTCCTGTCCAGGTTTCTTCTTTTATATTCCGAATTGAGGTGCCTTTATCATATTTACTGTAAGGCACACATGATTTCAGCTTGTGTCTAACAATCTTCTGGTGTCCGCATGACTGTCCAGTCAGCGGTACTTCCCCCGAAGATACAATAGCTCTCCTGTATGTATGGACAAAGAACCTTGTCACTGCCCTCTCATGTGATTTGAGAGTAGCAGCAATGGACAGAAAACTCTTAATTCAGTACAGTATTTTCAGATAGTCATATGCTTTAGTAACCCAGAAAGTGCATCTGCAGCATTATTAGTTACAGACTTTCTATTGTGACCCTTTCTGCATTGTCGTCCACTTTGGGGGTTGCAAGAAGTGAATGAAATGCCGCTCTCAGAGGGAGCCTCGTGACTCCTCAAAACACCCCCTCTCGGCATTGAATGAGCTTCTTTAATTCTTCTGGTTTTGTTCAATCTAACTCTAGGTTTTCTCGGTTTTTGTTTCAGTTTAACTACAAAATCTCTTACACAAAATCTATCCATTTTGCTTACAAAATCAGTACAATAAACACTTGGAGTAAGGCCATCAAATTCTATCTCGTACAGGCGGTGACTGATTCCATCATTTTTACATATCATCACTTTTAATGAGTTGGCTTGATCCTGGCTCATCCCAGCTTGACGACACCAGGTTCTCAGACTCTGGATAACCTTCTGCCTGTACCATGGTTTGAGTGCTGGCTGCCACTGAAACTCGTGTGGTTTCCGCCAGACTTTGAGCAGTTTGTCCAGATTCAACTGGTTGACTGCGAAGATGAGTCCTCTTTCAGCCACGTCCAGAGTCAGCGGTACCGTCGTCCACTCTCCAGGGGCCTTTAATATCAGAACTTTCTGTGGGGACATACACACAGCTATATCTGAATTTCTGTTTAACACCTATGGGTTGGCTGAGGTTATCCGAAATCCAATGCCTGTAAACAATCCCTATTATTTATTTTAGGCCTCCATTTTTCTTTTTCTTTTGATACACTCTTGGTTCTAGGCGATATGTGGTAGCCGTATAATTATTCCTTGATCCAGCCTGTACTGCTAGAATTTCATTGACCTTACAACATTTAAATTTCATTGTCATGCACCATTTTATATAACTCTTTGACACCCATGGACCGTTATGGTCCATTCTTCTTCCTCGTTGAGTTACAGTCACATGTCCAATTTCATCCATTTTTACATTTTGGATTGCAGTACAATTTGAACAGAGGTCTTGCCACTGATTCATCAAAAAACATCTTATTCTTAAGCCTCCTGGAAGCTTTCCACATATAACACAGTTCGTCTGTCTTTTAACCACATTTCTTGTTCCACAAATTTAATTTGGGATGTAGTCGAGGAATCTTTTTTTCCTCTGGTATCCAGGAGTTGCCGTTGAACCCTATTTGTAAGTTACAAAAGGGTTTGTCAGCTCAATATTGAGACAACATTCTTTACCAGCTCTTATCAGTTTTGTTACACAAAACCAATCATTACTAACTATCATTATTGCTATACCACACATTATATGATCATCATAGTAGTCTGCAATCACCATTATCATAAATGCAGTTGCAATTACAGTTATTTCATAAACAGTCTTTTTTACACCTTCAATTTCTACTCTCCTTGTGGCAAGTATTATAAGATACAAAATCACCAATAGTGTAGAAGAGAGTACTATGTACTTTACAGATTGGATCTCAAGATAATACTTCAGTAAATCACATGAAACAAGTATTATATTAAGTGATTCCAGTCCGATCATACCTCTAAGTCCAAAAATGGATTTTATCTTAGGGCTCTTTACAACTTGTCCTACTATCATATTTGCCAGATTTAGCCTTTTCTCCAAATTAAATGAGGCTATGTTACATATTGCAATTGGAATTTGCCATAACCCTTGTAAACCCCTTAACATCAATAACCAATAAAGGATCAAAATTTTATTGTAGATTATAATTTGAAATTGATTTACCGGCAATTCAGGACAAGTTGTCACATTGGAATTGTTTCCCCAATTTTGTCTGGTTGTTGGAGCCATTGTTCAGGTTTCTCGAGAATTCCTTAGTCGGTTGATCAATTCAGTCTGCTGGATTTCAGGAGAATATATTGATTTTACGAGCTCCTAACTTTTATGTTCTGTACGATAGCCGTAGGCAGTTCTCCTTCACTCTCATTCTCAGATTCTGAAAGATCAGCTGACAGTCGAATCTTCCTATATTTGGCTTGGGCAGCTAACTGTTTTAGCTTTCTACAATGTATGCATATTTTCACTAATTTAATTAGAATGCCCATTACCACAATGATTACCATTGTTCCTCCTATACAATAGAGTATAGTTTTTATTATTTCCCATGTGTCTGTCATTATATTCCATACATTTTGGGTCACTTCTTTAATTTTCCCACCTATATCTTGAAATGCTGATTTCACTATTCTTCCGATCAACTTGATTAGAGTTACCTCTGAAGGGCTTCTGGTTTTTGACCAAAGGTCAATTCTATGAATCCAATGCCCCCCAATACTCTCCCCCTCTAGGTAGCTGTCAACTGGGTGTAGTAAATCTTTCCATTCACCTATATAATTAATATAAGGCATAATAGCACATATCTTTCTGATCTGAACCTCTCCTATCATTTGTTTCAGAATCAAGGGGGTGATTTTCAAGTTCTCTCCTGCCCAGAGGGCACCTTCCATAGCTTCATAGTTGCATGACATGTGATTCCTATCAATGCTACCCTTTATGTTCCTAGCTCCGTACGATTGCATTATGGGAGCACTAAAAGTCGCATGCTTCCAATTGTTAAATAGGTCCCCAGTGCATAAATATTTCGTTTCTACTCTATCACTCCAAAATTCTATTTTGTTTGTATCCATTCTTTCACCTACCATTAATGCTTCCGTTCCTAGATCGAATTCTTTAACACACTTAAGGTTATATACTATCCTATTTCCTTTTGAAGATTTTACTATATCGAAATTGTCTCGTCTGGTGCATGTCCCTCCATACCAGTCTGTAACATTCCATCTTTTGTTGAAATTTCCTTGAGTGGGTCTGATATATATTTTACTCCGAGTCCCCCATGAGTAACTATCTGGATCAGCTACTTTTAAATAATAACCACTTTCCCATTGACCAATCTTCTGGGATTTATAGGAGTTTAAAATTTTGTGTGAACCTAGGTACCTCATGTGCACGGGCCAAATAAGATCAACTTATTTTCTTCCAGTATGTACATCTTTGATATCTTGATGCCTTCCGTGATATCTTATGTATCAATTAGGTCTTTAAGTAATGGTATAGTGTTTTAAGGCCTCTCCTCCTTGCATCATATATAATAACAATGCACTCCTGTATTGTTGATCTACTACCTTTGTTGTCAGGTATTTTGCTATTCCAGAGATTGTTATAAATTTTTCTGGAATCCCTGCATTCGGAAAATATTCTAGAGTATATGGATGTCTATAGTTACCATTTGCTCTTTTCTTTCCCTCTAATGTGGCTTTCACGGTCCATGTAGTTCTATCTGTTTCACTACCTGTCCCTTCTGTGAAATTATAATTTTTCGTTATCCATTTATGCCACATGGTAATAGTGTCTTTTTCATATTTTTCCGTAAGGGTTTGATTCCATGGAGCTTCAGCTTTTATAACACAATACCACACTTTTTTATTCGGATCTAGTTTGTGAGCACACTGTTTTTTGTGATTAATTGTTGATCTGTCTTTGTTACTTGGCCAGACCATCTTCCCTAACCATGGACAACCTGGAACTTTATGGCACATAGGCGTAGCTCTAACCCTATTGTAGCAGTTTATCCACTCAGTGGTTTTTGCAGGAATTATTGGTTTGTTTTCATGGATTGAATGAATTATTGTTTTATCTCCGAACTCACTCATACGAATCCAACGATCTATTGGTTTCGGCCCTGCGTGTTGCGCTGCAGGTGTCAGTGGACTTAATTTTGGTGACTCCATTTCTTTGGTCTCCTCCATATCATCTGCTACTTCTAAGTCATCTGCCACTTCTAATTTACCTTGGTTCACTTCGTTTAATATCTTTAGTCTTTTTATATTTGCTTTTCCTGTCTCGCAGTCCCATTCTAAAGTTGAGATTGTTTTTCCATACGAATATGTCCACCATACTAGGTCAAAGTTTATCACACTAATGTTTCTGGCTGCAGTAATGTCTATTTCTTGCCCTTTTAATAACACATGTGTTTGATTTAGTAATCCTAGTTTATTCCATTTCATTACAGTTATCCCTTGCTCGGTCGTCGGACCATAATCTGCAGCTGCACGCAGGAAACTTCCTTCACTAGTACAATTCCAGTATTCTGGATCTATGTCTGCTATCCAGTTTCTTATTAGCTTAGCATTATTTTCAGGATTGTATACTGTTCCTGCTAAAATCAAAGATGAACCTTTAACCATTATTGTTTGATTATAGCGGTGTAATTTAACTATCTTTTCTATTTTAATACAAGGGTAGACAGTATAGATTTCCTCTGTTTCCTTTGTTCCGAATCCAGCCAATATGGATAAAAGGAGAATGAAAGCCATACTTATTCCTGCCATGATTTCCTGAAATTTCTCAGCCTTTTCCTCATGGATCCTCCTGTATATGGTTTTCAGTCTCCGGCCTCTCCCCCCTCTAGCCATGTTGCTGTGGGTGAGAGAACAAAGAATTGCCTGTCTGACCCTAGAACTGTTTTTTGAGCAGCCAGTCTCGAACCCTTTGTTTAAAAGGTTTAACTTCTGTCATCCAAGCGATATTAAAACCCTGGATGGCAAAGCCGATGCCCATGTAACCTCTGGTACAACATAGATTCACCACCAGTTTTCCTATTATAGATGCATCGGTTTCTTGATATTTAATTTTATAACAGGCTTCCCCAGTCATAATTATTTGACTTCTGGACATTCTTGTGATGTCTGTCTCTCTTACACCTAGTTCCCATGTCCTGGTTTCGTAGTTATAGGGCCCTATTTTAACGATCTGAAACGCAAGTGTCAAGCGCAAAGCGCAAGTAACTTTGTGGGCGGGTCTCGGCGCTGTTGCTATTTTCCCGGCGGGATAAATGACTCTTGCGCCAGGCGCAAATCTAAAATGGGTTGGTCTGAAGTAGCTTCATTATTCATAGGTGTGGTTTGGGAGTAACGTGAAATAAACCAATCAGAGCGTCATCTCACATTCCCTTTAAGAGAAGACGCACTTTTTCCATAGCGGATTGCTATTGTAACGGCGGATTTGCCAGGCGCGCGCCAGGAGCGGTTCACAGCCGAGGAGAGCAACGCTCTCGTCACGGCCGTAAAAGAGAGAAGTTACATTGAATGGAGAAACCCACCCAAATTAACTTCGGTTAAACAGGCGTATGATAATTTGGGTAAATGTGTAAGCTAGATGTATGCTTTTATAATAAATTGTCTGTCTATCTATCTATCTATCTATCTATCTATCTATCGTAATAATGTATGATTTGCAAAAATGAAAACTGCTGCTTCTGTGTAGATGAGAGAATCAAAGTGTATGCGCGTTGTGCACACGCTACATTGATTATGGCCAAGCATGCGCCCTTAAAATAGCATATGAATAACATGCGCAACGCGCCACTGACTTTAAACTATTTTTTCCTGGTTAGTGGCGCAATTGTTTTCTAAACCTGCAAAATAGCATGAAGGAACGTTTGCGCCGGAACACGCCTCCTCTTTGCGCTGAACCGCCCCCGGGAGCGCAAGTGTATTTCCTAACTTACCGACGTGCTTCTGTGGAGGGAAAAGTCCGCTTTGCGCGGGTGCAAAATAGGAATGATACATGCGTCGGTGTACAAATCACTTGCGCTGGGTGCAAGATAGGGCCCATAGTCTGTAATTAGGAAGCTCATGTTCTTAATTTCAGTAATAATAAACTGTTCGGCTGAGCTGCATTCATACTGACCCTGTCTTTTCACAAAGATAGTTTCGTTTGGTTCATTCAGATTCTGTGAGACAACTCTTTCCCACGCATCTAAACAAGTGATTTGTCCCAGTATCTGGCCTAATACGGATCCAATCTCCAGAGGGTCCGTATAAGAGGGGTTACCAAGCCCTGACAATTCACAGTATCAATATAGCCATGCTTGTTCTTCTTCCTCCATTATTTGGAGTGGATTGCTAACCCATGAGGTCATTATCTTACCCTGGGAAACACATCCCATAGCTAATTTCGATTTCCGGGTTAACCAGACTTCTTTTTTACTGACAGTCTGGACCCATTTCCGATCTTCTAGCTTTTCACATCTGTCGCATAGTTCCAGTTTAGAATCTCTAAACGTACAAGAACATTTCGAGCCTAGTAAAATAAGTTTTTCTTCACATAAATTACAGGTTCGGCAGACACAACTGGTTTCTCCCCGTTGTATCTTTTGAATGACCCATTTTTGTTTATCTAGTCTGCAGTCTCCGCACACTGAAATCTCGCCCAAGGCGCAGTGGCCGATTCTATCTTCTGGATTGTACCAGGAAAAAAGATTTTGCTCTCCCATGCTAGGGATTGTTTTTAAGCTCATTTTGGTTGGTCGAGACTCATTCGGACCTTCCCAAAGTAATTCTGCCACATCTGTTGCTTCACAAATACAACAGCTTGTGAATGGTATCAATTTACTAATGGTACCGTCAGGGCAATCTTCATGCCATTTTTTTAACTCTTAGCAGTGCATATGCTTCATTTTGACATCTGACCCATCCAGTTTTGGATTCAATAATGGACTCAAATACTACCCTCTTCATGATTATGCCTTAATTAAGTCCCTCAAAGACCAAATTCCGTTATTTTCTAATTGTACAGTAGTATTCGAAGTGACTTTTGTTACCGTATCCACCGTTCCAGTTTTATGTCTAAATCTCCTACCTCTGATTTTATGCAGTATTATTACTTGGTCGTCTACCTTAAATGGATTGGCGCTAAATTTTTCCTGCTCAGGCTGATCCTCAATTTTGAGTTCACTCGGTTTGATTCTGTAATTTAGAAAATGCGTACATTGATTAATCAACGTATCCCACTCACCCACCTTTTCGTTCTTGATGAAAAATTGTTTACATCTTTTAACAGCGTTCTCCGCCAAGCCATTGCTCTCTGGCTGATATTTCACACTTTTTATTAATTTGACTCCGATTGTATCGCAATATTCTTCAACTTCTCGTCCTGTAAGGTTCGGTGCATTATCCCCCCTAATTCTCTTAGGTGGTCCCCGAAACCTAATCCATTCTTTAAGTGCTTGCACGACTACCGAGCTAGTAGCTTGTTTGCACGGATATATCTGTAGAAAATTAGAACAGTTATCTACTATTACTAAAAAGTAGCAGTTTTTTAATTTTGTCTGAGGTCTGATTGGTCCGCCCCAATCCAGGGATACCTCCTCATTCTCTTTATCTGTTTTTATTTTTCCATACTCGTTAAACCTGCTGTTCATAACTTTTCTACATTCAGGACATTTTTTCCTGATTTTCAGGTAGGTTGTTTTTAGATTTTGTATGTTAAGCCCAGTGGCTTTACAATACTTTGCCATATAAGCTAGGCTGGGATGCATTAAATCCATGTGCAGTTTTTCAACAATATTATTTTCACTTGTCTTAGTGATAGCATTAATAATTTTTGTTGTTCGAACTGTCTTATGTCTAATATATTTGTCTACCTCCGCATTACCTTTTGCAGCCGATGTAGTTTGCACTGTGTGACTGCTTTGGTGCAACACCTGCGGTTTAACCTCTTCTAATAATATTGCTATTTCTTTCCACAAACTGTCCTGCTTTAATGGCTTTCCCTTAGCGGTGCAAAAGCCATTCAATTTCCAAGTGGCAACATGCTCTGTTAGTGCTTTGTAAACATAATCACTATCCGAAACAAGAATGGGTTCTATTGTTTCTGTGGCTCTCATATGCCTTAGGGCTTCTACCACGGCTTTCACTTCAGCCAGTTGTGCTGAGTCTTCATTAGACAATTGCCCCTTTTGTTTGAAAACTATTTTTCCTTTTTCTTTTCTAATGAAGCCCCACCAAACTTCCTCATTTTCTTTAGAGCCATCTGTAAAATAACAAATATTAGCCCCTTTAGGGATTTCTGTTATTTTGTCTTTTTTGTTTATTCTATTTTGTCCAAAAATTATCTGAGTGTCCTCTAGCAATTTACTCCACTTTGCCCATGTAAACTGATGAATTTTAGGTGCCTCGCTCACTAGGTTTTTAGATTCCCTCACTAGCTGAGTGATGCCTTCACCTTTTGATTCTACAATTATCTGTTGCTCAAGGGCTAGTGTTTTTATTGGTATCAAACATTTAGCAATACTAGCTAAGATGTCAGCTGCTGATTTTGGTTCCTGTTTCAGCTGATTACCAGGTTTTGGGTATGACATGAACTGTATTGGATTTTTCCTATCTTTTTCATTATACAATACCAGTTCTATCTCATCTGTAGTATTTTCAACACTTACTACCAATTTTTGATCTGGTTCTCGTCTTGCTATTTTACCTGAGGTCAATGCTAAATCAATTAATTGTAGCCTGATATTTTCTAATTCCTCGCTCCAATTAAATTCATTTCCTTTTGTGGCTCCATAAAGAGGTTTAGCTAGTTTAGCGTATCCTGGTATCAGATCCCTGATAAAATTCATGTGTCCCATGAAACTCTGTAAACTTTTTAGGCTTTTCGGGCTGTTTTGTCTCAAATCTTCCAATTTTTCTTTGGTAGTTTTTGAGAGTCCTCTATCCATTCCTGTCGTAGCAAAGCCTAAAAAATCCACTTCCTCTTTGCCTATTTCAATTTTCTTGTAACTGGGCTTAAAACCTGCATTTATCAGTCTAGTAAACACTTCATCTACGATTTTCAGGTGCTCACCTGGATCATCGTTTATGATCAAAAGATCGTCGATATAAACTGTTACCGGTAAACCTGTCATTAGCGTGACGACTATAGACTGTAAAGTATTTGCAGAATTTAAATAGCCTTGCGGAAGCCTTGTGTAACAATAGGCTTTTGATCGGCAGGTAAACGCAGTTTTAGCCATACTATTTTCAGTTAACAGAACTGTCCAGAAACCGTTTGCTAGGTCAATTTTAGTCAATATGCTACCGTTAGGTAAACCGTTGGTTACATCTTTTGCATTAATTAAGTATCTCCTATCTGGTTCTGATACTTTATTCAAAGATTTGAAATTATTGACGACGAGGTAAGTTTTATCTGGTTTAATGACGGCTTGCAGCGGTGAATTAGTGATCGGGTTTTGTATTTCTTTAATCACTCCTAATTTTTCTAATTCTTTAATAGTTTCTTCAATTTCTGGTAAAGCTTCTTTATTAATTGGGTATTGCCTTTGTGGTTTATGCACACCTCCCTTTATTTCATACTCATATTCTTTACCTAAAAGGCCTACATCATTCTTAAATTTAGCTGCTCCTCCTTTATGTTTTTCAAGGATTTCTCTCAATTTGTTTTTATCAAGCATGGTTTCCTGTACCATTCTGTCTATTTCCCCTTTAAGGTCGACCATTTTCATCCATCTGACTGTTATTTCTTTATTAATTTTACCTACAATTTTAGTTGCATCCTGTAATGTCATCAGATTCTCTGATTGATTAGGAATAATGGCTATGTCTTTCCTCATATACCAGTCACTATCAATTGGACCTTGAGCTTTATTAAAACTGTACACCCTCATCATGCCTTTTTGTTTTATGGCATCCTCAGGTAAGTCAGTTAGACAGCTAATCTCAGCTCCTGTATCCAGAATGAATGTCCTTCCATTGTAATCTATATAAAAGAAACCTTCATTTTCTTTAACTAGATCAGATTGGATGGTCGCTTTTCCTTCAGGGATTTCCTATTTTTTTGTTCTTTCAAGTTTGTTGTTTCTCACATATTTAGGCTTAGACTGTCCAGTACTGTATGGTTTTTCTACAGTCGGTTTTTGTTTGGCTCTTTGTTCCCTGATTTTGTTTTGTTGTTCTGGAGTCAACCTGTCCCATTCTTCCTTAGAGACATATGTAGAGCTAGTTTGCTTACTGGCATTTTTAATGAATGGTGGCCTTTGTTCCAAGTTAGGCTTTCTCTGCACTCCTCTGCTCTGAGATCTGCCTCTTCTCTGGAAGTCAGTAGGTCTGAATTGGTCCCTCTGTTCTCTGAAAGTTTTGGGCTGCACTACATATTTAGGCCCTTGTTGGGCATAATGGCCTTGGGCTTTGAGTCTCTCAGACCGTCTCAGACCTTGCTGTTTACTATCTCCTAGGTAATTAGAATCCTGATTACCTTTTTTCTCTGCCTCATGTTTGGACCTCCTATCATACCTTACCGCAAAAGTCTGTAATTCCTCCCATTTAGTCTCATTTCCACAATATTTTAAGTGTTGAAGACCTGGAAGATCTTTTTCAAACTGCAGCAATTCTTCCACAGTTTGCACTGGGTCCTTTCCATTATGGGCTCTATTTTTGCAGAATATTAAAAGTCCTGTGCTTTTTATTTCTCTCAGTCTTTTCTCATACGTTTCTTTTTTAGTTTCCCCTGAAATATTTTTCTTGTGTAAGGAAACATCATTAATTTTTAGATTTAATCCCACTAGCTGATTAATCATCAGCTCTATATCTTCATCATGAATATTAAGCCTCTTGCCTAGGTCCACTATTTTCTGACAACTTCTCATGTTATCTTTCGGATCTAGTTTCATTCCATTAAACATTCCCATTTCTGTTGCTGTTATTGTATGTTTAGCTCTTGCTCTATTCCTCCTTTCGTGCCCCTGGTCAAAGTTATCTTCCAAGCAAACAGACTCACTGGACACAGATTCGTCATAATAGTCACATTGTTCTCTATGAGTCCTCCTCATCTGAGGGCTGCTTTCTTCTTGTTTTATTTTCATCACAGACGAGGCTGCTATCTCAGCTAAGTCTATGCCTAGACCCCCTCTGGGCCTATGCTTTTCCTTTTCTTCCTCATAGTACTTGTTATCATCTCCTATTATCTTATTTCCTGGTGAAATTTCTGGTAACAGTCTCCTATAATATATAGGGTTTTTTGATTCATTTAAAACTTCTTTTCTGAGTTCAAATATATCACCCATAATCGGGTCCCTACCACTTCTTCCTCTATTCTCTGACAGGGTCAAGCGGAGTAATAATGACAGAGTTTTTTGACAAGAGTCTTTTTGTTCTGCGATCATATCCTGTTTAGCTTTTATGCTTGTGTTTGCCATATCCAAAATTTAATCAGATGTTGGGCCCGTTGCAGCTAGGAAAATTCTCTGCATGTATTCGGGCTCCTCTCTTTTGATTTTTTCTTTCAGATTATGCCTTGGTCTTGTTAGAGTTTTCCTTCCTGCTAGATCTATATGTTCCCGAGCATAACTACTACTCTTTCTCTCTCGAGACAATGGTCTAGAATTTTTGAGATTAACTCTATTTCTCTGCGGGATTGGTTCGTCCCATTGATACACTACACTCTCTTCACCATCCCATTCAGTTTCTTCACCCTCGGTGGTTGTATCCTCACCTCTATTTTTAGTGTGGACTGTTTTATTCATACTATTTAAAGTATGAACTAATTCATTTGCCAGCGGTATGTATTTAAGTCCAGGACTAGGTTCCTGAAAGTCTAATCTTTTTTGAGTGCTAGTGCCAGGTTTTTCTACATCAGAAAAATACATTTCTGTATCATGAGAATCCCTGCGCTTTCTCTGAGGCATCACAGTACCATCATACATCACTCTTGTTTTACCATAGTATACTTCTATACTAGGATCTGTGCTTGGTTTGTATGTTACTTCCAAACCAGGATCAAAGTGAACTTTAATTTTGTCCCCTTTTATTCTGGTGTCATTAATTCGCTCTATAATGGCCCTTACATCTACTGCTGAAGTGCAGATGAATTCCTGTCCATTATTTATCTCACAGTTTCCTATATACCATTCTTCATTCTTTTCTTTAGCAGCTTTTTGCTTTTGAAAATTATCACGTTTAGTTATAGTGATTCGGTATACGGATGCCTGTTGAGCAGCTGGGCATACATTTAATTCATTTGGTAGTTGAGCCATTTTTAGTCATTTGGGTCATTTAATTGGAAATGCAGACTAGGAAAACTGTCTCCCTTTTTTAAGGAATTCTTCCTATGTTTTACAGATACTCACTGGTTCTGCCGCGCGGTTTCGCTTTTTTCTTCTTAACCCCCTGAGGTCTACGGTATCGCCGGCGATACCAGCTCGCTTTTTTTTTATCAGTGTAAAATAAACTCATAAATACTCTGTTGACTTTGATTTTTCATAGGAGTTTCGTACATCAATCGATTCTGTTAAATGTGTATTATTTTTGTGTATACTCATAATAAAAACAAAGTGTTGAGCTTTTCGCCAAATAAAGAAAAATAAACACGAAGCGAGTTCTGCCTTCTCTCTGTCAGTGTATTCCATTCTGAAACGCGTCCGAAAATGAACAATAACTCACCGAATACTTCTCACACAGACACGTGAGATATGTCTTTATGAAGCTTGAAATATCTTCTTTTAAATGAAGTAATTTATATAAAAAACAAATGTTTTCAACTCATGTAATCCGTTTGAAAGCAAGGAGAGGTACCGTTTTTCCTTCTGCCTCATTATCTCTATAATGAGTTGAGGCCGCCCCGCCCCCGGCGCTATTCAAATGGTAAATAGTTTAGGTGATCTAGTATGCATCGCATACGCCCCCCGATCAATGCCATAAAAACACAGTTTATTCATCAGACTTACTGATAGTTCATCGCGTTTTGAGTATGGCACGCTTCTCCAGTAAAGACGCCCTTCAGATGATTCTGGACAGCGAGGAAGAATGCATGTTTCCTCAGAGGAAGATTGTAACTCAGACTACAAACGGCAGCATTTTGAAGAGCGAATTCCGCCGAGGACACAATTTCGGAGTAAGTTTTACTTAAAAGTCTTTTGTCTTTTATTTTTCGTGTTCGCATTTATGAGGAAAAAACAATATTACGTGACAGTTCTCCATTATGGACGCGAGCGCTCTGAAGGCGCACTAAAAGACTTTCAAACTTTCACAGAGACCTCAAAACAGAAATAGGCTAGCAATCACAATATAAGGTGCTTGAACTGGAGATCATCATTAACCAGACCGTAGCCTACTCGCCTCACATGTCTAAAAAATTTGAAATATATTTACAGAAAGCTGGTTCTAAACAAAACCATCCAAAACAAAAAACTATGTAGCCTAATAAATGTGCATTTCTCCGGTGCGTTCACTAGCCTACTGTGAAGATCGCAAGTCAATAGCCTATCGTCAACTTCATCTTTGCCAGAAGTTAAATTTAAATTGCGTGTGTGAATGAATGATGATGTTTTAGCAAAGTGTATTGCTATACTGAGATGAGTAAAAATGTTGAAATATGTTGAAATAAAATGTAGGCTATTTGTATAAGCAATGTATTAAACTGCAAATTAACAATATGCCCTAATATTTCATGAAAACAACGTTACAGTCAGGCGAAATATGAAAGACAACATCTTGTTGACTAGATTTGGGTACAGTTTTTACTGTAGAATATACTGCCACGTCAAATAAGCTTTTGTTTAGCAATTTCTATATCTATTTTTGTCAAAAATAAAGTCATCAACTAAGATGTTAGCTGTTCCAATGTTGACTATATTCAAACTAATGAATACATAGATAAAATGTAGGCCTATAATCATTTTTTTTACAAAGAAAGAGTACACTTGAAATATTGTTGAAATTGTAATTATTGTTGTAATTGTAACCTTTTTAATAAAATAGCAAAACATATTTACAAGATAGATGTAAGCAAAATCTTAAATGGTCAATATAAGTCTTCTTCTAAATATATATTTTGTCCTTGCATTCATTCTTGGCTCAGTCAGTGTCACACCTGAATGAATGGCTCATCATTATGCAGAGTGGGTGGGACATTGTAATCTAAGGTGTAAACCACTCCTCGTTCACGCCCCCCTCGCATATTGGCTTTCCAAGCAAAACCTGTTTTACATCAATTTAAATCAATGTATGGTTTTATGTGAACGATAAAGCAAGACTATTTTCACATAATTTTGAAGAAAAAACTCTAGGCGAGGACATCCATTAGTCAAAAGTCTTATTGACACATATTTACTATGTGTTTTGTGGCCTTATTTCAGAAATTTTAGTTTTTAGTTTTTTCAATAACCATGCATAAACATTATTCTCTCAAAAATGAAAACATGTACATACACGTGGCTCACATATTATGGTAGCCCTGTTTGTGCTATATAGAGTGAATTTACACCTTTGCCATTAATATGTTTATATGCAACTGAAAAAAGCACAAATGTCAGGGCATGTCAGAACATCTCAAGGGCCCCAAAAACAGCCCAGACCCCAGAGGGTTAATAGAGCGTCCTCTATTTTATTTGCGAAAATTTTCTGGGTCATTCAATCTGATTGATTATATTCATTTCTTGCTCCGGGTTTTATAAGTCAAAGGCCGGCGAGCCCCCATGTAATAGTTTATCACGATTAATACCGTTCCAAATTATTTTACATCCAAACCGGATATATAAATAATCCCGCGGTAACTAAAGAGCCTATCCTTTAGTCGTGCTATTAAGAGTTAGGCGAATAGTCTCTACAAATTCGTATTTTATTATAAAGATAATAAGGATTATAAATATAATAAATTTCCCCTTTGTAGTATAAATCTACCTTTTTAGGTACTCTTCAACCGTGTTCGCTCTACAACAATAACCCTGTCGTAAGCTGCCTCTTTGGCTAGGCTATCAATCAATCAAAGTTCACACTGTTTATTCATATATCAGAAATAATGCTTACCCTCCTGTCGTGTCCTCCAGTTAGGATCTCCCTGATCCAGAGAAAAGGAGACACGCACTCAAGAATCCAAGGTCCAGTCAAGATGATTTAGAATAAATGTTTAACAATATTTATTAAAAGAATCAAAATGAAAAAGAATACTTGTTACAGATTCAAAAGGAGTACTGAACTAACAGAGAAATGCTAGCTAGGCTTTACAGCTTCTTGCGTCCAGAAACTGATGTGGTTCCGGATTGGAGATTGCAAGGAAGAGCAATGAGTCCTGTCCAGGTTTCTTCTTTTATAGTCCGAATTGAGGTGCCTTTATCATATTTACTGTAAGGCACACATGATTTCAGCTTGTGTCTAACAATCTTCTGGTGTCCGCATGACTGTCCAGTCAGCGGTACTTCCCCCGAAGATACAATAGCTCTCCTGTATGTATGGACAAAGACCCTTGTCACTGCCCTCTCATGTGATTTGAGAGTAGCAGCAATGGACAGAAAACTCTTAATTCAGTACAGTATTTTCAGATAGTCATATGCTTTAGTAACCCAGAAAGTGCATCTGCAGCATTATTAGTTACAGACTTTCTATTGTGACCCTTTCTGCATTGTCGTCCACTTTGGGGGTTGCAAGAAGTGAATGAAATGCCGCTCTCAGAGGGAGCCTCGTGACTCCTCAAAACAAAGGGAAAGAGAGCTGAAGCAGAATACAGGAAAGCAAGAAGTTATAGCATTGTTTGAAATTCAGCAGATCAACAGCCTTGAGCAAAACACACCCTTCTTTAAAGGGCTAAGGATACTTAATGTATCAAATAATGAGACTAAGTTCTTGCATGTCTCGCCCATTTGAATTAAACTGTCCTGATGCAATTTGTTGAGGCTCCAGTTGATCTTTGCTGATGTGGTCTTGATGAGAGAGATCCAGTGGTAGTCAGAGTATCTTTGGTGAATGGAAAGACAAGGCCACAGCCTGGCACAATCTTGGAGGGTCCTTAGAAACTTCTAGTTCAGCATCATCTTCACGTCAGCATTCCAGAAAAAGTAAGAGAGAGCTCAGAGAGAGCTAAGAGCGAGCTGATCTTGTGATCAGTGATCTTTAAAGCATGAAGATGTCACACCCTCTGGAGGTGTGTGAACCAATAAGACGTGTTTTCCTTTGGAGGGAAATTCCTTTTACGACCCATTGTTCAAGCAGGCCTTTGAACATGTAATTTGATTGGATGTTTAACACAAGAATCTTTAAGATGCCCACAATACCAATGCGTCACAAAGTTAGCAAAATGTAATGTAAATGAACAAATCGGGGACGAAGATTGGAGTTTATAGAGACCAAACATGCCACACATATGATTTTAGTTGACCATAGTATGCAAAGTCTGAAACATTAACCCAATAGAGTTTACAAGAATACAAAAGCCAAACCACATAAAAGGAAAATCATGAGGTGGGAAAATTAGATACATGTTTACACATTTCTCAAGTGGTTATAGAATATATAGGATTAACAGGGTTTATTTCTCCTTCTTAGCGAGAATTAAAGGGATAGTTCACCCAAAAATGAAAATTCTGTCAGTAATTACTCACCCTCATGTTGTTCCAACCGCGTAAGACCTTCGTTCATCTTCGGAACACAAATTAAGATATTTTTGATGAAATCTGAGAGCTGATCACTCCTCCATAGGCTGCTAGGTGGCCCAAACTTGCTGGCCCAGAAAAGTTATTAAAGAGATCGTTAATATAGTCCAAGTGACTACAGTGGTTCAATCTTAAGTATATCAAGCGACGAGAATACTTTTTGTGTGCAAAAACAAACAAAAATAACGACTTTATTCCACTATTCATTGCCTTCTCTCTGGACCTCTAGTTGGTTCGCGTAGTGTTTTTGCGCAGCGCGTCTGTGTTACACGTCACCACGTAGGCTCACTATTGGCCGACGCTGGTCATGTGTGTGATGCGTGATGACGTATAACACAGACGCGCAGCGCAAAAACACTACGAGGCCCAGAGAGAAGGAAATGAATAGTGGAATAAAGTCGTTATTTTTGTTTGTTTTTGCACACAAAAAGTATTCTCGTCGCTTGATATACTTAAGATTGAACCACTGTAGTCACTTGGACTATATTAACGATCTCTTTAACCCCCTGAGGTCGGCTGTATCGCCGGCGATACCAGCTCGCTTTTTTTTTATCAGTGTAAAAGAAACTCATAAATACTCTGTTGACTTTGATTTTCCATAGGAGTTTCATACATCAATCGATTCTGTTAAATGTGTATTATTTTTGTGTATACTCACAATAAAAACAAAGTGTTGTGCTTTTTGCCAAATAAAGAAAAATAAACACAAAGCGAGTTCTGCCTTCTCTCTGCCAGTGAAGTCCATTCTGAAACGCGTCCGAAAATGAACAATAACTCAGCGAATACTCAGTCAAACAGGCATACAGACACACAGGCATGAAGCTTGAATTCTCTTCTTTTAAATGAAGTAATTTATATAAAAAACCAAATATTCTCATCTTGTGAAATCTGTATTAAAAGAGAGCGATTCCAGTCGAGCTCATCTCAGCTCATTACGTTTTAATCGGCCCCGCCCACGGAGAGCGCGCGCTATTCAAACGCAAATGACTGAGACGATCCCATACAAACTGTGAACGCCCACATATCAGCTCGAGAAAACATTCAGATCAGTGTACTTGTCTACACTGTCTCGCAGCGCTGTGAGGAATAATAATAATGGAAAACGTACCTCAGAAGTGCTGGTATTTCGAGGAGCAACGGATGGAATACTGTAGTAAGTTTTTTTTCATTCTCAAGTAAATCGCGTTTCTGTGTGATTGAATGAACGGCATGAGATGCGCTGTTTACCACAACTTTTTGCGTTTCTGTGTGTGAATGAATGATCTGCTTTTAGCAAACTATTTTGCTATACTGAGTAAAAATCGACTGAAATGTGTTGAAATAAAATGTATTTGTATACGCAACGTATTAACCCTCTGGGGTCTGAGTGGTTTTTGGGGTCCTTGAGATGTTCTGACATGCCCTGACAATTGTGCTTTTTTCAGTTGCTTATAAACATATTAATGGCAAAGGTATAATTACACTCTATTTAGCACAAACAGGGCTATCATAATATGTGAGCAACATGCATGTACATGTTTGTATTTTTGAGAGAATAATGTTTATGCACGGTTATTGAAAAAAATAAAAACTAAAGTTTCTGAAATAAGGCCACAAAACACATACTAAATATGTGTCAATAAGACTTTTGACTTATGGATGTCGTTGCCTAGGGTTTTTTCTTCAAAATGATGTGAAAATCATCCTGCACTTATCATTCACATAACACAATACATTGATTTAAATCTTGTAAAACACTTTTTGTTTGTAAAGGCAATATGCGCAAGGAACGTCAACAATTCAACAGCATCATGCATATGTAGTGGTTCACACCTGAGGAGACAATGGGGCCCGCATACTTAATGAGCCATTCATTCAGGTGTGTCACCTATAGCTACAAGAAAGAATGCAAGAGCAATATATATATATATATTGGTTCACAGTTGGAAGCATGTCAATTTTTTATTTTATTTTTTTTTCACAAATTTTGCTTGCAAATTGTATAATATCCAAGGAAAACATGGCTAGTAATTGTGCAGTTAATTCTCATACTGTATTTTCAGTTTTGGAATATGTATCCTCTCCCCAAATTTGTCAATAATAAAACACAATAAAAATTATTTAAAGAAAAGGCTTATATTTACCTTTTAAAATTTGTTTACATCTACCTTGTAAATATATATATTTTATTAAAAAGGTTACAATTACAACAACAATTGAAGTGTAATCTTTCTTTGTAAAAACTAAAGTATACATTTTATCATACATATTTCAAAGTTAAGGATTCATTACTTCGAATATAGCCCACATTGACAAAACATACTATATTTAACATATTAGCAAAAATTGGCAAACAAAAGCTTATTTGAGGTGGCAGATATTTTACAGTAAAAATGTGTAATCTATCCAAAACTAATCAACGAAATGTTGTCTTTCATTTGTCTGTAACATAGGTCTTTCGTTTTTATTATAGGGAATATAAATGTTAATTTGCAGTTTAATAACTTTTCTGGGCCAGCAAGTTTGGGCCACCTAGCAGCCTATGGAGGAGTGAGCCAGCTCTCAGATTTCATCAAAAATATCTTAATTTGTGTTCCGAAGATGAACGAAGGTCTTACGCGGTTGGAACAACATGAGGGTGAGTAATTACTGACAGAATTTTCATTTTTGGGTGAACTAACCCTTTAAGTTAGAGTCACAGCTCTCTGGAATGTCCTTTTGGGGTCGTAAAACTCTTATCAGTCTCAATGTGTCCTGTAACAGGACACCGTGTTATGCCAGTGTGTTAGCTTCATTTGAGATGTTAGTTTTTGGGGGAAGTTTCACAGGCCTTTGTTGGGAGAGTGAGTTTGCTGAATTATTCATTAAATAAATGAATAATTTGTGTGTGTCTGATTGGTCCAGACGCTACTGTTGTTAAATCAATAATTCGTCTGATTAAAAGATACTAAAGATAACTGATGACAGACTCAAAGACCGAAGACACTCATTTTAGTTGTTGTTTGTTGATATGTGTGAGGACCACATAGTGCTCAGTTTTAACGTGAGAATTGGGAGTTTGCTGGCCGCGACGGAGGAGTATGTGGCTCGTCTTCAGAGAGAGTGCAGCCGCGCACCGGAGGACGATATCCCGGAGGCCTACTACTGTGCAGAGGAGTCGTTCCTGGCAACTAATTGCCATAAATTTACAGCAAGTAATATACAGGATTTTTACCGTTTACTGTTACAATAAAGTACTGGATTTATACAGCAGTGCTACTGTGATTATAGTAGCATTATTACAGTAAAATGCTGTAATTTATTTACATTTACTGTATATTTACTG
This sequence comes from Leuciscus leuciscus, assembly GCF_965113295.1. Lineage (NCBI taxonomy): Eukaryota > Metazoa > Chordata > Actinopteri > Cypriniformes > Leuciscidae > Leuciscus > Leuciscus leuciscus. The sequence goes on along the minus strand of NC_138736.1, from coordinate 21,819,684 downwards.
CAACTCAGTTGCAGTACAGGACAGAATTACAATTTAATGTTGTAATTTTCCATATTAGCCAGTTAAAAACACAACAATGGTATCTTTTCTTTGATTTATTAACAAACTGTGCAAAAATATATATTACAAAAGTATCCACTTTTTTTTTTCATACACAAACAAAATTAAAGTTTCACTGAAGAAGCTCACTTCCAGACGTCCAGACAGCCTATCAAAGTATGGAACAAAGGTGTCCAGCCAGACTTGAACTGGGGAAGTTGTTCATGGTACTAGCCCATGAACTCAAAGTCCAGTTTTCTTAGGAGGGTGCAAACAGGTGCGTTGAGCCCATGTCTCTTCTCTGCTTTGCTGCCCGTCTGGGAGTTGATTCCACAAAAAGCTCTGAAAACCGAGAGAGTGGAAAAAAAGTTTAAAGTTTTCATATCTGTTAAATAGTGACAAATACTGTGTAAAAAAACTAAAGTAACCTATTCCTACTTGCTCATAAAAGAAAATGACTTTGATGTATTTATTTAACAACTTAAACAACTTAACATTTAGAATTTCATTGGCTTTTACATTGTTTTTCGTAAATATATAACGTCATTGTATGCATGTATGCACTGTATATTGTATGACGCTTTGGTCAAAAGTGTCTTCTAAATACTTTAACCATACTAACATTTTATTTAATTACTTAATGAAAGTCGTAATGTTAAACTGCTGTCCGTCAGACTCTTCTGTTTACACATAAATGTCCTTCAGGGGAATATCAACTCTAGGTAGAACAGACACTTAAAAGCAATAACCACTTGAAAAAGAAATTATGACTGGAAACAGTTAAAATTCACATAAAATATTCTAATGTGAATAAAAACTTCTATGTGGATTGACTCAATATTTTGTTGATGGGAACGGATGTATTCTCATAAATTCGCATTTGTTGCAATTTTATCAGGTGTTTCAAGTTGCCCTGACAATCTTACGTTTTGATCCTACAGCTGTTCACGACTCCTCCCTAGGTGTGTGTCCATTTCTAATTCGCATAACAGAGTTGATGGAAACGCTCTCCAATGTGAGCGAAATGTTATGTGATACGAGTGTGTTTAAAAGTTATTTTTTATTGGATGGAAACCTGTCTATCGACATCAAAGCATAGAATATATCAGAGCCTAACAATACTGGACAATAAGGTAGTGATTCATGGGACGTTCCATATGAGAATGATGGATCTATTTTCTATATTAGTGTGTAAACAGTTTAAACATACCTTTGTAGTCTCTGAGACGTCTTTAGGATACTGCATGTTGAACATGCAGCGAAGGTTGCAGCCACTCCATTCAAAAGACTGTTGTGTGGCCCCATCAAAATGGTTCCTTCCATGGACATCATCCACTTGTCTGCGCTTAGCGTCTCTCCTGAAATGCATTAACACAATATGATAACTAAAAGAGCACTAGAAAGCTACACTACATAAACACACACACGCACGAGTTGCAGTGTTGGCATGATAGGCAAAAGTACTAATTTGAGAGACAAAGTTATGGTATGTTTTCTGCTAATTTAGACTAGTTTTTTTTTTTATGGATGCAATAGCCTCATGTTGAATTACAATCTTTCCTTTCTTCTTTGACAAATATATCCATATGACAACTATTGACAGGGCTTAAAGCAAGAAAACTTTCTGTGCCTGAAATATGTTCAGGGTGCAATAAAAAAGTTCAGTGTGCCTATAAAATCCAAAAATGTACCCCATTTAAATTTGGCTGCTATCCCCTTCAAAGTAGACTCCTTGTGCACTTTTTTGAGCTTCAAAATGGTTGCAAATCACTGCCATTATAAAGCTTGGAAGTGTCAGGTTTTTTTTTGTTGTTTTTTGTTGTATTACTCAGATTGTATTCGTCTGAAAGAAGAAAGTCATATACACCTAGGATGGCTTGAAGGTGAGTAAATCATGGGCTAATTTTCATTTAAAAGTGAACTACACTTTTAACAAAATAAGGGAAGAATATACCTTGCACAATTAAGCAAGGTGTGCTGGGTAGGGTCTCTCTCTGGATATCAGCAGCTGTGGCAGAGGGCTAGGGAATAAAAAAAAAATAACATTACAAAATGTATTACCAATTACACAACAAATACCAATTTCAAATCTATTATTATTATGACCGCCGCTAGCGTAGCTAGCGAAAGCGGTCATATAGGGATTGTCAAAGTTTTTTTTTTTTTTTTTTTTCGTCACCTTACTGAATTTTTCGTCAACGATACCAGGGACACCGAAGCACGTGGGAACATGAAATTTGGTGGGCATGTAGCCCCACTAGACTTCTAAGGAAAAATTTCGTTTGGTCCCCGGGGGCCACTCCCCCCCCGCGCTGGGCCCCCCCAAACCCCCAAAAATGCAGTTTTTCCCAAATAACTACCTGAACCGTGGCACCGAGGATGAAGAAATGTTTATGGTATGTTGGTCTACTAGACTTTTACGGAAAAATTTCGTTTGGTCCCCAGGGGCCACTTCCCCCCCCGCGCTGGGGCCCCCTTAAATTTTTCGTCAACGATACCAGGGACACCGAAACACCGGGGAACATGAAATTTGGTGGGCATGTAGCCCCACTAGACTTCTAAGGAAAAATTTCGTTTGGTCCCCGGGGGCCACTCCCCCCCCGCGCTGGGCCCCCCCAAACCCAAAAAAATGCAGTTTTTCCTAAATAACTACCTGAACCGTGGCACCGAGGATGAAGAAATTTTTATGGTATGTTGGTCTACTAGACTTTTACGGAAAAATTTCGTTTGGTCCCCGGGGGCCACTTCCCCCCCCGCGCTGGGGCCCCCTTAAATTTTTCGTCAACGATACCAGGGACACCGAAACACCGGGGAACATGAAATTTGGTGGGCATGTAGCCCCACTAGACTTCTAAGGAAAAATTTCGTTTGGTCCCCGGGGGCCACTCCCCCCCCCGCGCTGGGCCCCCCCAAACCCAAAAAAATGCAGTTTTTCCTAAATAACTACCTGAACCGTGGCACCGAGGATGAAGAAATTTTTATGGTATGTTGGTCTACTAGACTTTTACGGAAAAATTTCGTTTGGTCCCCGGGGGCCACTTCCCCCCCCCGCGCTGGGGCCCCCTTAAATTTTTCGTCAACGATACCAGGGACACCGAAACACCGGGGAACATGAAATTTGGTGGGCATGTAGCCCCACTAGACTTCTAAGGAAAAATTTCGTTTGGTCCCCGGGGGCCACTCCCCCCCCGCGCTGGGCCCCCCCAAACCCAAAAAAATGCAGTTTTTCCTAAATAACTACCTGAACCGTGGCACCGAGGATGAAGACATTTTTATGGTATGTTGGTCTACTAGACTTTTACGGAAAAATTTCGTTTGGTCCGCGGGGGCCACTTCCCCCCCCGCGCTGGGGCCCCCGTAAATTTTTCGTCAACGATACCAGGGACACCGAAACACCGGGGAACATGAAATTTGGTGGGCATATAGCCCCACTAGACTTCTAAGGAAAAATTTCGTTTGGTCCCCGGGGGCCACTCCCCCCCCGCGCTGGGCCCCCCCAAACCCCCAAAAATGCAGTTTTTCCTAAATAACTACCTGAACCGTGGCACCGAGGATGAAGACATTTTTATGGTATGTTGCTCTTAAGGGCCCACATCAACCTAGCCCATAATCACTCATTTGTGATTTGCGCCCCTCCCATAAAAAATGAAAATGCAATATTATTCTGCTTTAATCGCCCCTATCTTCAGTGGAGATGTTCAGAACTGCACCATATTTCATGTGTATGATTAACTTGACAACCTCTGGGGGTATCCTCTGCTAAGTTTTGTAGAATTTCATCCATGGGGGGGTATAAAATAAATTCATTTATGTGCACATTTAGTGACTGTACACTCATCGGCCTGTAGATGGTGCTGTTGAGCGAAGGGTTGCTGGTTTAGGATGATACTGTCACACACACACATGCAGGAATACAAACAAACGCAAGCATGCACACACACTGACATTCACACGCACAGACACACACCCATACACACACATACAAATCCACATGCACAGACACACACACACAAACACACACGCGCACACATGTACGCACACATACATACACGCACAGACACACACACAGACACACACATACACAAACACACACACATACACACACACACACACACACACACACACACACACACACACACACACACACACACACACACAGACATGCACATACTATTACTTTTTTTAGGTATATACATAAACACGCAATACAGCCAAATTACTCCACGTCATTTATTTTTGTGGAAAGCCAGTGCAGGCCTGAGCGGCGGTCATATTTTGTACCGCGATGCGGTACATCTAGTTTTAATATTCCATACAGTCTCCCAGGCAGCCACATATAATTTGAGACAAACAAAATGGTTAACTTAATTTTACTACTGATAATTTGCCGTCTTCTCTGAAGACAAAGAGAGCAGTGAAAGCCTTTCAACAGAACCCAGGCTCCGGAAAAAATATATTTAAAGGAGTAGTTCACTTTCAAATACAAATTTCCTGATAATTTACTCACCCCCATGTCATCCAATATGTCCATGACTACGTTTACATGCAGCCAATAACCCGTTCAAAACCGGGATATTAGCAATAACCCGGTCGCGCACGGCCATGTAAACACCGGCAAAAACCCGGATATTATACCTGGGGTACCCCCTTTCTAACCCGAATATTTGGTCATGTAAACGCGTATCGGCATATCCCCATCAAAAGGGACATTGATTTGTGTTCTGCGCATGTTCTATTCGCAAGGAATCTTGGTCTTTTGAGTATAGACGGCGCATACAGAAACCCGCGTGCAGTATACCGGAAGTAAACAAGAAGTAGAGGTAAACATGGCGAGACGCAGCACAGCACCAGACTTTTGGAGCGAGGAGGAAAGCGCAAACAAAGGCGATCGCTATCTGCCCCGAACTATTCATTATCCGCGTGCTGCTGCTGTTGTTGTTGTCTTTGGATACAGGAAAAAGAATCGGAAATGACGCATATTGCGTCTTAAGGAAGTCCGTACGTCCAGACGCTAACCGTGCGTCGCCGTTTACATCGGGATATTGTAAATTCCATGTATACAGGAGTAACTCTCTCTGCTCACGCATGTAAACGCATTATTCCGAATGTTTCAGAAACCCAAATAGTGACCCTAACCCGACCATAACCCGGATATTGGCTGCATGTAAACGTAGTCCATGTCTTTCTTTCTTCAGTCGAAAAGAAATTAAGGTTTTTGAGGAAAACATTCCAGGATTTTTCTCCATATAGTGACTTAAATGGCAACCAGCCTCAATGCAGCTTCAAAGTCTTTACACGATCCCAGCCGAGAAATAAGGGTCTTATCTAGCGAAATGATCAAATAATTTTTATTTGAAAGTGAACTAATCCTTTAATGACGATGCTGGTTGGTTTAAGTTGCGCATGCACAGTTTATTTTAGATACAGACAGCTTACATGACACATGCTCTGCTCTTCCACCCTGGTTCGCCAAGCACAAAGTAATGTTATAACATCTGAACATACCAGATGCTATATTCAGCTTATCTCACAGTTACAGTTCGCTTTAGCTCGGTTGCTTTTCCACTGCAGTTAGTACCGCTTCAAAGTGGGTGGGACTGATCGTTATAGTGGCCGTCTCTACTACTGCCATGACATCATCATATTAAATGCGAATTTTTCATTCCGTGTTTCCCCATTCACTCCTCGGCAACCAACGAGAGGAACGTCTGCACCTCGTCCACTGACCACGATTCAGCCATTTCTTTTTTTTTTAAGTTTATTCTCTTTTTTTTAAAGCAAATTCTTTAAAAACAGGTGCTACAGCGTTGGCTGTTGTCTACTGGCTATTTAAATCTAGCGGGTTTAGTGTCTCGTGTCGCAAATACAATGACGCTGGTAGTGATGATCCTCTTCCAGGTATGCGTTTAATTTATTATATCCGCTTATCAGCCGTGGAAGTGGTGCGAGTCGCAATTTGTGTTTTATTTCAGTTGATGTTTTGTGTATGGGTGACGGCTGTTGCAAATAGGCTGAGTAATTAAACTTACGGCTACATCCCGGTTCCCGCAGCTGTCATTTGGTAAGTCATAGTTTTTCTTGTTTTCTTCATAGATTATTGAATGTTAATTGTATGTTTCTTGCACAGATTGCAGGGTGAATAACATCCTTGCAGTTGCAGCACCGCTGTCTCATCCTATGGTCGACTTGCATAGAGTCCGTGTGTGTTTTGGGTCGCGGTGGTGTTTGACCCGTGCCAACGAACTGTGTCTTTGTGTGTACATGTTTTGTTTCAACAAAAGGCTTTGAGTGTCTTTATTTTGTGTTGTACTTAGTTTTGTTGGATTCTTCGTTTATTTAATTCAAATCAGTTTGTATTTTGCGTATCAGTTATTTTTAATTTTTGTTTGATCGTGGTTTTGTAAATCTTTAGTATTGATTCTGTTTCTTATGTATTGTAATTTAGTTTTCCTATTAATACGAAATTGGGTTATTATTTTAATTTATTTAAGCTGATTTAATTTTTCCCTTTTTGTCTCAATTAAAAAAAAAAAGTTTAATTGATTTATTTTGGTTGATAATATTGTGAAACATTTGTTTGTACATTTGTTATGGGGTTTAGTTTAATTTGTTGTAGTTCATTTTGAGTTAAAGTGTATTGTGTTTAAGCTTTTCTTTACAGTTGTGTAATTGGTACAATAGATTGTATTAACGTGTGTGTGTATTGAGTTATTTTTGTCTAGGAGCTGCAGGCCTTATTGACCAGGGCGACCATTCCTCTATAGATGGTGGTGGTGTTTCTTCATTGTGTGCTGTGGTCTGTGGCATGCACTGGGGTTCTTTAATTGGTATGTGAGTGTGCTGTGCAGATTGGGAGATCCCTTATTATTGGAGCATCTTCCCTGCAGTTTGGCCGCAGCTCCATGACATTTGAAGTGACTTATGTAAGTCTGTATTAAAGTTGATGTGTGAGGTTGCCTAATCTATGCTTTTATGCCATTATAATAAAACTTTTTTATTTGATTGACACATGCGTCTCCACGTTTTGCTTGCCACTGGGTAGGGAACCTGTGTAAAGCCTTTTAGTTAGATTCTTTGGGTGAAATTCCCAAGGTGGCGTAGTCAGGCATTATTCCTTAATTTGATCGTCTCAAATTGATTTGCTAAATTTACCTGGGCCACACTGGGCCTTGGTCA